>NC_140955.1:84435086-84740086 GCF_014529385.1 Adiantum capillus-veneris | reverse complement strand
AAATGGGAAGCTTTCAAGAAAGCTATTTGTTCTTGTGCAGAAGAATGCTTTGCCATAAAGCATCTCCATGGTATCAACAAAGATAGATCACGCAAAAGGTGGTTTGATAAAGAATGTCAAGATGCTCGAAAGTCCTTGATAAAGCTTGATGCAACTATGGACATGTACACACATTGTAGGCAATTATATGAGCAAGCAAATACTGAAAAAATACCATTTTATGGTTCACTCCCATGTATGCCGTCTTTTTTTACTATTGAGGATGTATCCGGTGGGCTTGAAAAGTTGGCCACTCGCAAAGCGGGAGATCTTCAAGGTATCAAGCCGGAGATGATCAAATGGACGGGAGATTTTACCCATGAGTGGATGTGTGATATGTTCAACCTTGCACTTCAACATGGTATGCCTTATGATTGGAGTACTAATTGCGTTAAGCCTTTGCATAAAGGAGGGGATGTAAAGAATGTAAGCAACTACCGGACTATAATGATTGGGTCTCTTATGGCAAAGTTGTTTGGGTGCATAATGGAGATGAAATTGAGTGATTGGGCTGAAGAGAATGACAAGCGTGCAAAGAGACAAGCGGGTTTTCGTCGATGCCATAGCACCATTGATCATCTTGTCACTCTTCGTGTTCTCATGGAGGAAAGTCGGTTGAAAGGCAAGCGATTGTATTGTTGTTTTGTGGACTTTAAGAAAGCCTTTGATATGATTCCACGTAACAATTTGTGGAGAAGGATGGAAGAACTCCAAGTGCCAAGTGAGTTTATGCTTGTGGTTTCTCGAACTATGAGAAGGTGATTTGTCAATTGCGCATGGGAAGAGAAATTTCAGAAATTTTTGTAAGCACTATTGGGGTTAAACAAGGATGTCCATTGTCACTAACTCTCTTTGGTCTATGCATCGATCAATTGGAACAAATGGTACTTGACTTTATGCAAGAAGAAGGCATTGAAGAGGTCACTATTTGCAATGCGGTAATCATGCTTTTGTTGTATGCGGATGATGTAGTGCTTCTAGCACACACTTTAGAAGATGCACAAAAGCTTATGGTTGTCCTTGAGAACTTTTGCTTGCATAGTGGGCTGATTGTAAATGAATCCAAAACAAAGGTTATGCTTGTGAAAACCGACCATAAGGAGAAGCCATGCATTGTGTACAACAACAAGACACTTGAAGTTGTTGAGAGCTTTAAGTACCTTGGCCTTGAGGTTCCATCCAATCACAAGTGGCATGAATGTGCTATGCGTCGTTTGGAAGCGGGAAAGAGAGCATATTATGCATTTGAGAACATGTGTAATGCGGGAAACATCAAGTGTTGGATTCTCAAGAAGTATCTTTTTGATGCATTGGTAACACCGGTTCTTCTTTATGGAGTTGAAGTGTGGGGCGGGAGCATCTCAAAGTCTACTTGGAAAGAGTTTGAGAATGTCCAAAAGCGTTTTCTTACAAACTTTCTCCAAGTTAAGACACAAACACCATATATGCTCTTACTTCTTGAGTCGGGATCTCTTCCAATTGTGGTTATGGGCATGGAAAGGGTTGTGGAGTACATGATAAGGATGCGTCAAAACCCCTCACATCGACTTCCTACAATTGCATGGGAATCAAGCAAAAAAGTTCAAAAGACGCATAAAAGCAAGATCTTGAGCACGGGATGGATGCAAGACATAAAGAAGTGGTTTGGGAGATGGGATGCATTACACTTGCTACATGATGCTTCAATTGACTCTCAAGTGAATGAAGCTTTTCTACAACGCCAATGTATTACGGCTTGGGAGAAATCCGGTGGGTCACGCTTCATACATTACACCACCTATATTGCCCCCAACTACAAAACCATGTTCTTCGCTGAGAGAGGAAACCGTACTCACACTTACATGCTTGAGCCTATTCCCTTGTCCGCGATACGCACTATCGCAACAATTCGGCTTAGCTCCCATTTCCTTCGATGCGAGTTAGGGCGTTGGGGCAATGGAGAGGAGTCAAATCGATTGTGCACATTATGCTCACTGCAAGTTCGAGAGTCTGAGTACCACACACTACTAGAGTGCTCAGCTTTTGATCACATCTGAACTTGCTTCTCTCACATTTTGAGCCATAACTTAGACCTACACACTTTCCTCTCCCAGCCAAAGTGTGGGCTCTCCATTGCGACTCTCATCACTACAATTTTGGAGCATCGAGAGTCACTCATCAGCCATACACATACTACATCACATGTAACTTTGGTCCCATAGGTCATATTTGACCTCCGAGGACGATAATAAAATCTATCTATCTATCTATCTATCTATCTATCTATCTATCTCTCTCTCTCTCTCTCTCTCTCTCTCTCTCTCTCTCTCTCTCTCTCTCTCTTTCCTACACACACACACACACACACGATGTAGAGGTAGAGAGAGAGAGGGGTTGGGGAGGGCGGAGATGGACATAATACCTGCGCAGCAGGTTTCGGTCAAGATCCGAGCAGGCGAAAATGGCCCCTGCGCGTGGGTTTCGCTTTTTTCCCTCAAATTTTTTTGCGTCGCTATACGCGTCGATATACGCATCGCTATACGTGTGACAAATAAAAGCCTTTCCATGCGTATATCGACGCACACTACAACGTGTATAGCGACGCGTATAGCAATGCCCGCTAATGTCGTCGATATACGCGTGAAAAAGCATGGTTGTCAATATATACGCATCGATATCTTCATTTACAGTTGTAGTGATTGGCTTGTGTAATTGGCTTGTGCACACACTAATTAGTGTGTGTTAACATACACTAATTAGTGTGTGCATTGGCTTGTGCACACACTAATTAGTGTGTGCATTGGCTTGTGTAATTGGACTAATCACACACTAATCACACACTAAATAGTGTGTGTATTGGCCAATCCAATTGACCAATGCACACACTAATCACACACTAAATAGTGTGTGTCTTGGCCAATCCAATTGGCTTGTGCACACACTAATCACACACTAAATAGTGTTTGTATTGGCCAATCCAATTGACCAATGCACACACTAATCCCAAAATAATTAGTGTGTGCATTGACCAATCACATTGGCCAATGCACACACTAATCACACACAAATTAATGTGTGTTAACACATACTAATTAGTGTGTGTATTTGCCAATCCAATTGGCTTGTGCACACACTAATCACACACTAAATAGTGTGTGTATTGGCCAAACCAATTGACCAATGCACACACTAATCCCAAACTAATTAGTGTGTGCATTGACCAATCACATTGGCCAATGCACACACTAATCACACACAAATTAGTGTGTGTTAACACATACTAATTAGTGTGTGAATTGGCCAATCTCATTGACCAATGCACACACTAATCACACACTAAATAGTGTGTGTATTGGCCAATCCCATTGACCAATGCACACACTAATCACACACTAAATAGTGTGTGTATTGTCCAATCCAATTGACCAATGCACACACTAATCCCAAACTACTTAGTGTATGCATTGACCAATCACATTGGCCAATGCACACACTAATCACAAACTAATTAGTGTGTGCATTGACCAATCACATTGGCCAATGCACACACTAATCACACACAAATTAGTGTGTGTTAACACATACTAATTAGTGTGTGAATTGGCCAATCCCATTGACCAATGCACACACTAATTAGTGTGTACATTGACCAATCACATTGTCCAATGCACACATTAATCACACACTAATTAGTGTGTGAATTGACCAATGTGATTGGTCAATGCACACATTAATTAGTGTGTGATTAGTGTGTGCATTGACCAATGTGATTGGTCAATGCACACACTAATTAGTTTGTGATTAGTGTGTGCATTGGCCAATGTGATTGGTCAATGCATACACTAAGTAGTTTGGGATTAGTGTGTGCATTGGTCAATTGGATTGGACCATGCACACACTAATTAGTGTGTGCATTGGCCAATGTGATTGGTCAATGCATACACTAAGTAGTTTGGGATTAGTGTGTGCATTGGTCAATTGGATTGGCCAATGCACACACTAATTAGTGTGTGCATGGCCAATCCCAAATTTAACATATTAGGTTATGCAAGTAATAAATTTAACAAATTTGACAAATCTAACAAGTTTAGATTTTGCACATAACTAATAATTAAAAAATTTAGGTTTTGGTGTGTCTTTACTTACACTAATTAGTGTGTGCATTAGAATAATGCACACACTAATTATTGTGTGTAAAGAGCACAGGCACTAATTAGTGTGTGTAATTAGTGTGTGCATTAATGTTTAGATTTTGCAAGTAACCATTAATTAACAAATTTAGGTTATGGTGTACTTTACTTACACTAATTAGTGTGTGCATTAGAATAATGCACACACTAATTAGTGTGTGTAAAGAACACATGCACTAATTAGTGTGTAAAGAACACATGCACTAATTAGTGTGTGCATTAGAATAATGCACACACTAATTAGTGTGTGTAAAGAACACATGCACTAATTAGTGTGTAAAGAACACATGCACTAATTAGTGTGTGTAATTAGTGTGTGTGTGTGTGTGTGTATGCATGTGTATGCATGTGTGTGCATGATTGTGTATGAGTGTATGCATGTGTGTATGCGTGTGTGTGTGTGTGTATGCATGTGTGTGTATGCGTGTGAAAAAATTAAAAAACATAACAACAAAACTTACATGGAATTGAAGCGCTTGTTGGGAGAGGGTAGGAGAGTGGCCGAAGAGTAGAAGAGTAGAGATGGAGGTAGAGCTCAAGGTTGTGAGGTTCGCGCTCTCGGCTTATGTGGAGAAGACGATGAAATTCAAATTATAGGGATTTGAACTTCGCGGGGCACGTGGGTACCCCTATTTATTAAAAAAATTGAAAATTGATTTGCCGCTCCTATTACCGCGAGCATTACCGCGTGTCTTACCGCGCTAAATACCGCACCTATTACCGCGGCGCAAATTTGGGCCATATACACAGATGGCCACGTTCTGACATTATTACTATTGATCCTCAAAATCTATTGGTACTATTTTTTTATAAAATATATATAAAATGAAAGTATTCCTAGTACTTTGAAAATGACATTTTTACCTAAAAGTTTAATTTTTACTTTTTACTGATATTTTATTAACATTCTTTGATAATTTGATTTTAATTAGTGTATGTAATTTATTAATGTAGGTTGCTTGGGATGATTTTGGCCCGTCCACTGAACCGGATAGATCACGGTGGTTGGCCGAGCGATTACCATGTCCATGCGTGCGGTGCAAATGCGCCATTGCTCGACTTCGACGGATATGCTTGAGCCATGTAGAAGATTATGGACTATGGGACGATCCTCGCAAGCATGCACAGATGGAAACAAACGATCCACGAATTGTAGCGGCTATTGACGTCACCCCTCATTGGCGTATGGTTGGTAGAGGAGGGAAAAGGAGGGTGGAAGAGCGCATGTGCCAGGAATCCATTAGAGAGGGAGGAAGCACATCAAATCAGCCAAGTACTGCTGCTCCCTCTTATCCGAGTGACCACATCCCATCTCCTTACATGGATGCAGAAGACTACCATTTGCATAGAATGGTTGAGGATCTCTTTGCACGAGAGGAGGATCATGAACCAGAGTGTGCATACGAAGATGCTTCCGAAAGAACGAGGAGTGAGCTACTCAATTCCGTACACACCACACTATATGATAGATGCTCTTACTCCATTTTAAGGGCATCTCTCGAAGTCCTTAACCTTCAAGAGATGTTTGGATGGAGCAATGCTAGTGTCGACGCACTTTTGAGGTATGTATACAGATTGTGAAGGATGCTTGTGGAGTGCATAAATTAGCTTCTAATGTACTTTCTTCTTGTGATAGGTTGCTAGGAAAGATGCTGACAGCTGGCAATCACATGCCAGAGAATAGACGAAAAGCCCGGGAAGTGGTGACTGCATTAGGGATGGATTATGATCGCATTCATGCTTCCGTGAATGATTGTGTGCTCTTTCGTAATGAGCATGCCGATTGTGACACATGTCCATCGTGCAGGGAGCCTAGGTTCAAAGAAGGAATGTAGAGCAACAGAATTCCACATAAAGTTTTGAGGCATTTTCCACTCATCCCTCGCATCCAACACATGTTTAGATCGAAGGGTACAAGCGAGCTTTTGAGTTGGCATGCAAAAAATCGCTCCACAGATGGTATTATGAGAGTGCCAGCTGACTCACCAGCGTGGAAGCACATAGAGGACACATGGCCAGAGTTTAGGGATGAGCCTCGTCACTTGAGGATTGGGTTAGCTAGTGATGGAGTAAATCCATTTGGGCACCACTCTACTTCATGGAGCACTTGACCGGTGGTGGTTGTAAACTATAATATTCCGCATTGGGAGGCAAAAAAAAAGGGAAACATTTTACTATCACTTCTCATTCCAGAAAAGCACAAGGTAAAAAACATGGATGTATATCTGCAGCCTCTTATTGATGAGCTTCAAGAACTATGGAGAGGCATAGATGTCATTGACATTTACGGCCACCACGAGCCCGCAAAGCCGTCATCAAGTGCATCCTCATGTGGACCATGCATGATTACCCAGGATTTGGAGAGGTATCTGGTAAGTATGCACATGTTAATTTTACTCTTTTCTTTAGGTTTATCATCTCGTGTGTAAAGTTTGTTTACCTCTTGGCAGGATTGGCAACATCTGGACATAGTGCGTATCCCACTTGTGGCCCTTCCCTTGTGACAGAGAGACCTCCTCTTCTTGGGAAGGTGATCTATCCCAACAACCATCGCTTCCTACCTCCTTCACATCGTAGATATGCTCTCCCTATCAATGGAGTGTATCCATTCCATTGGAACATGGCTGATTGGGCGAAGCATTGGGAGGAGCATCATGGTACCTCACCATCTCCCAATGGGTTGCCAAAGGGTATGTCGAGGTACTCAATCTTCTTGTCGCTCCCCTATTGGGCTTCGTTGAAAATTCAACACTTATTGAACCCTATGCATGTATTCAAAAATGTTGGGCAAGCTATATGGGATCACATAATTGGCAAGAAGGATTCATTGGGTGCTAGGGAAGATTTCAGAGCCATTAGACATCTCCCCCCTTCAGCCACGCCCCGCATGGGGGAGCGGGGAAAGATGATTCTCCCAAAATCACCGTGGATAATGTCAAAGGCAGACCAAGAGCGGACAAAGCAAGTTATTGCATCCATCAGAACTCCAACGGGATACATGCGGTCACTCAAAGGTGATTCCACAAAAACCAAAAAGGGTGGCTCCACTCAATTGTATGGATTGAAATCCCATGATTGGCATAAAATCCTTCAGGTAAGAGTAGAACAGTTTGTGGTGTCTATGTGTCCTTATATATAGGTTGACATTCACTAAGATGTTTTATTGTTTGTAGATTGTACTTCCCATCACTATTAGTGGTTATGGGGACACTAAGGTGAAGGCTGCAATATTCAAAGTGGGTGAGATTGTGAGGTAATGGGTTTTTTTCAGGTACTATATCATATTTGCCCTGTAGATTTGTGAGCTCCAAGGAGATAGAAGTAGAAGCCATACCAGTAGCCCATCAGCTAGTAGTAGAGGCAGTGTGTGCTATTGAGGATGCATCCCCACGTACAATCCTTGTTAGCCAAATACATCTATTGCTTCACCTTGTTGAGGAGATTGCCATTTGCGGGGTGGTTCACTCTAAATGGATGTTCTTCTTGGAGAGATTCTTGAATACTTTAAAGGATTTTGTTAGATTGAGGTCACAACCGGAGGTATGCAAAATCAATACAATATAGATAGCATTTATACGCTATGGAGTTACTATTAAAAATATGTGGTTTTAATTTTTTCATGAGAGCATGGCAGAAGGTTGGGTGGTGCAAGAGGCATTTGTGTATGTCTCACAGTATCTCATCACAGTGGATCCATCATTGCCTCGTCTGTGGAGTGAAGAAGAGGATCCTAGGAAGCACTCAACCATTCCCAGTGGAAAAGGCTCACTCTTGGTCATGGATAGAGAGTTTCATGCCATAGTCAACAACTACTCTTTACTCAATGCCACTATCATGACCAAATGGGTCAATATGTACTTGGAAGCCCGCGCAGCTAGAGAAAGGGATAGAGATGCATGGAAGAGGTCCCATGGAGGTAGACGTGCACCTCCTTTTCCTAAAGAGCTTGCAAAATATCATGATTTGATTCAAGTAGAGTGGATCCATAATGCCATGACCAATGCCAAATCACAAGGAGAACAAATAAGCCCTAAAGAATGGGAGTATGCGCGAGGATGCTTGCGCAAGGTGAGTGTGTATATGTTATGTATGCATGTATGCAAATCACTTAATGAAATGCGATGTAACCTCTTATGCATTGTGATTGTAGGGTCTCATTTTCAACTCCATTTGGTCCGAAAGCCGACATTTTCGCACCCGCAAGATAGATGAGCGTCGGACCACTAATGATTGTGGCGTGATGGGAAACTTTGACACGACAACACATGAGGTCAGATATTGTGGTACTATAGAGAGAATAATCAAAGTGGATTTCAGATCTTTTCACAAATTCCTCTTTGAGTGCCGATGGTTTGCGGGTGAGGTCAAAAGACATGAAAATGGGCTCATTATGGTGGATTCCACCCAATTCCATTAGGGAAAAACTGACAACTTGGTGTATCCTAGTAGTTGTGATCAGGTAATTTAGGCTATGTGCAATTAACTTAAATTAAAAATTTAAGTTATGTTTATCAGCTTATTCTTTGTGTGTGATGTACAGGTCTTTTATGTGCCATGTATATATCAAAGAAGACTTTGGTATGTCATTCCAGTCACGCCGTGGGGTAGATCTATCTTTGCAGAGACGGACATTGAGCCAGTAATTGATCCCATCATACCATCACCACAAGATGCAGAGGAAGATGTAGTAGAAGTTGAAGAAGGTCAGCCAAGCCTTGCAAATAGTCATCTTGAGGAGGAGGAAGAGGGAGAAAGCGATGATGATTCTACAGGAGGTGATGGAGAGGAGGAAGAATCTCTAAATTTGTTTATTGATTTGAATACTATGGGTCTAAATATGGATCCTAGTGCTTGTAGAGATCTTATACAAGATGAGAATTAATAAAACTCTCCATTCTTTCACTTGGTGTAGTATATGATTAATTTGCAAATGTTTCGTTATGTGCTTATGAATAGTATTTGTAATGGTTTTGTTGTGAGTTCAATGATTTATGTATAGAATTTTTAGAGTGAAAGAGAGACTAAGTGAAGTGAGCAAGCATTCTGGAGAGTGTAGGAGTTGTAGTGTGTAAATACATTTTGAGTTGTATTGGATTTAAATAGAAACCCGCGGGAGAGGGAGGGGGGAGGGGGTCCAGCTTTAGCGGTAATATTTGCGGTAAAGTGCCGCTTGAGCATCAAAGGATTCTCTCTCCTCATTTTGAATTCCTCTCTCTTGTTTTGCGGTAATGGCCCGTGGTAAACACCACGATCTCTCATAGTGGATTTTGTGGTCAGGTAGTCCGCTATTGCCGCGCACACGTGACCTCTCCTCTCAATGTACCTGCAAAGGCGGTTGACGAGGTCTCTCTCTCTCTCTCTCTCTCTCTCTCTCTCTCTCTCTCTCTCTCTCAGAAGGTGAAACAAAGAATATCACCTTGCGGGCCCGATCAGGCCCATATATATATAATTCTATGGGCCCGACGGGCTTTTAAATATTTTTGACGGGCCCACAGGGAAAATGAAAAAGCCTGCCGAGAAAATGAAAAATCCCGGCGGGATTCTAGTCAATTTCCGGGTCGCCCTAAACCGGATTCTTTGTGATCATGTTAAGTGTAATCATGTAAATGTTTCAATAAGACCTTGTGATCACACAAAATGTGTGGTAATTACATAAATATTAAATCCCTGTTGAGGATAGCAATTCAGAAGGGAGAAGCGTTACATCCCTCAACATTAGAATGGGTGCCTGCAATAAGTCCAATCAATGTGATCCTATAAGTAAGATTTGAGTCTCGTTTGTGATCATCTTGTGTGATGAACCTAGGGTCCACCTAGACACTACACATTCCATGAGACAATCCTCAAGGGATCAAAATGAGACAAGATCGATGCTTTCGGCGCAACCAACCTTGCAATATTTGAGGTCGTCTTGGATGAGGAGTAATCTGCATCCAAGAGACCCCGAGAGAGGCATGTTTGCAGTGATTGTCCAACGCACACCTAAGAAGAGCATGGCTACATCCTCTATCAGGAATCCTCATGTACAAATGCATAACATGGAGCACTCTGAGTGTCCGCAAAGAAATATACCACAATGTATCTACATCCACCAGCTGCATTAGGTGGCATCACATTTTCAAAAATGGCCAGCTCGCAAGGGATGGATGCAAAAGGAGAAGCCTTCACTAGAAATGGCCATGTCGATGATAGAAACATACCGTTGTCCGACTCCAACACAAGCATTAGGAACTAGCAGTTACCGGATAGAGTTACCATAGTAATTGCACAATGTACAATCAGTCAGAGCCCAATCGTGTACCTATAAATAGGACCCATTACTCATTTTGAGACGGATTTGCACCTGGACTAGAGGAAAGGTGAGGAACTTGGGGATTCCCAGCATTCAACTCAATCTAGGCCACTGCATTCAAAATGAGGGGAGAGGTGCTCTTGCTCGAATGGATCTCACAGGTATGATAAGAGCAAGGACATGAATGAAACTGAGAATAGTGAGGGGAACATAAAAATTTGCAAATCAGCATCCAAGAAATCGTAAAAGAAGGACGAGCCAGACATTGTTATTGTAACTAGCAATAATAATAAATGGGATGCAGATACGGACCATTACAATAAGCATCGGCCTTATAAGATCCCCAAATTTTGGGTCTCTTTTAAAAATAAGAAAAATAGATTCTAATATTTTTTTCACTAGAATTTGGTTTAAAACGCTTATTTGGGCAGTGATGTAAGGTTCTAAAGTGAAAAGCAAGGTCATTTCCATGATCCAGTAGGTCAGACGGACGTTTGGTTCAGTTTTGGAAAAATTCACTTTTTTAAAGCCTTTTCATGGTTTTTGTGCTTTTTGGTCCTTTTTTGCAAAAAGCAAGGTCAGATCCTTAGTCTACGAGTCTCGACGAAGCTATGGTTCAATTTTACAACAATCTACTTTTTGAGTGCTTTTCACCCTATTTTTAGCTTTTCATGATTTTTAGTGCTTTTTAATGAAAAGCAAGTCCGCTTTATTGTTTCGGTGGAAAAGGGAACTTGCGGTTCAATTTTAGAAAATTTTGCTTTTTACGCTATTTTTAGCTTTTCGTTCTTTTTGGCATTTTTGAAAAGCAACGTGCTTTTTAAGATGACCTAAACATAAAAATATTATTTTTAGTCTCCGTCAGATTTAAAAACGACCACCCGGAGAAAACAATGAGATTGAACGAGAATTATTTTTATAAAAAGCAACACCGTAAATACATCAAGACAGTACGAGAGGGTCATAATTATGTCGCGGCATCACTGTACAACATAGTCTAGTCACGATCGCATAATTAGTTTCTGTGATACTATCCAATTAGTCAATTTATACTGTGAAAATTGAATGGTAAGTGGGAGAGTTGACTACCAGAAAATCAAGCCATGTTTTTAGAAAAGCTCCTAAAAGCTTGCAACTATTCCTAGGAGAAGAGGTAGCGCTAGTTTTTGCCTTGGGCATCACTCTGGCTTGGCACAATGCCTATAAATTGGCATAGAGTGCTCAATTTTCAGTGCCAATAGTTGCGTCTAGTACCACACGGCAATACGGAGTGGTGCAACCTCTCCATCACCATCTCCATAAGCTCTTCTCTCTCATTGGCATAAAGTTGCTTACTATCTCCTCTCTCTTCACACAGTGTACGCGCTCTCCGACGGCTTTCGTGGTGAAAACTTCTACATAGCTCTCATCACCGCTCTCCTGCGGCAAAGCAAAAAGCCTTTTAACAACCCCATCAATCCTAAAGCACGGTGAGAAGCTCTAAACTCCATAACCGTCATCTATCTCTCTCTCTCTCTCTCTCTCTCTCTCTCTCTCTCTCTCTCTCTCTCTCTCTCTCTCTCTCTCATTTTCTAAGTAGTTACCCTCTCGGTGGTTGCTTTTTTGTATACAAGTGTATGTATAGACTTGTCGGGTGTGTATAAAGTTGCTCCATGCTTATTTCATCATGTTTAGAATGCTGATTTATGCACACGATGTGTATGGTCACATGTGTACATAAAAAGTGATTTTCGTTTCATGTCGCATAGACGGTAGGTACACTGTTTTGGTCATAACTCACAAACTATTATGAATCAAGTTGAGCCCTTCGAACCAGTGATAAAACATTTCCTCTCTGGGTATCATCTAAAAATTCCGCACGAGCTAAGAGTTATGGTCAAAAAACAGCTTGTTGTCCACTACACATTCAAAATTTTGGACCTCAGGCTCCTAAGAGAACCACTATAAAGATTCATTGGATGAGAAAACCCACTTAGTAAACTAAAAATCTTGATTAACCTTGATGATAAATGTATGTAGGTCTCTGATATTACTTTGTGATTGTAAGTTATTAACTATTCCATGACTGGGTTTAGCTACATGTGTAGGGGTGCTACAAGGGGGATTACCATATAACATCGTACTTGGTCAAGTTGTTTATATATAATTTATGGTTTCTTTTGGTGAGTTGAGTTCAAGTGTTAGATGTCCATAAACTTATATGAGGGTATATGGTAGTCAACCCGAACCGTAAAGGCAGATATGAATAAAGTGGCTTTCTTTTCGTGTTATCGTTTGTTGCAAGAGTCTCATATGGGCAAAGTGATGTGATAAGGTGTTAGTCTATTATGGATCTCAACTTGATGCATACTTTGAGATCAAATAATTTCATTTGCATGTTATACGTGCACCAAAAAATGGCAAAATTTTGTTTTTTGCATATATATGAAGTTATGATTTATGGTTGATTAAAGTGTCATAGCTGTGTTGCATTAAGTTTATGTTCATAGAATGATTTCGTATGATGTATGGAGTCTCACGCATGTATGTGGATTCTACATGTGCATGTGTATGTTTCTTTCCACCCTTTCTAGGTCAAAACTAGTTGTATGTGCTAGGGGGGGTGTGTAACATTTAATGGTCTAGTAACTTGTGAGCGGAAAATAACATAGACATAGAGAGCATTTCATTAGAATAGATTCCTAATGAGCATAGCAAGAGTGCTTGGATGGAGAGAGCAGCAAAATCATAACACCTATTTAGATAGGCATGAACATTCCTTCAAAAAAAAGATAGAAATTAAGCTATTGACAATAGTTGAGCACCGGATTTACATGGAGCCGGCGGTCCCCCCTCCAAAAGGCTTTGTATTATAGGTTTGCCCCATCAAGGGAGACATTTTACACTACAATACTTTGTGTTCCTTCAGTTACTTGCTGGTGCAATGAAGATGGAAGCTTCAAGAACCAAGATTACACTTGAAAACACAACATCAATTCGCTCACGGTCTCAGAACCAAGACCTCACGCACCTTCGAAGATGGTGAGAGCTAGCGGGGTATGAGAGTAGATCGAGAGGAAGAAGGAGTACTCTTACTAGAAAGAAGTATGTCTCCTCTGTTAGGAAATAAGACGTAGCTAAATAGATAATTGTATAGATTACTTAATGGAGAGAGACAGATTTACATACACGAGATTATAGAGTAGAGAGAGAGAGAGTACACACGATATACGTGGTTCACCCAATGTGGGCTACGTCCACGGGAAAGCAGCCACTCAATGGATTTAGTACTTCAAAACAAGAAGTAGTTTACAAAGGGATTAGACCCTTAATGGAGCTCCCGCCTTGCTTCACTCTCACCACCTCACACTCACCTTGTTGCATCAACTTCACACTATGAAATGTGTGTAGAAATGGCCTCCTTTTATAGGCCAAAAGGGCTGCCCTCTCTTATGAGAGGCAGCCATGTGTAGCTGCCCTTGTGTTAATTAGTCCAAACCGGACCCTCCAATCCGCCCATGTGTGGCCGCCCTTGAGAAGACAAGTCCGCTTTTGAATTCGGCCACCGGCCACCGGCCATTGACTTCCGACCACCAGCCACCAGCCATTGACTACCGTCCAACCAACAGTTGTTTTCCGACCACTTTCCGGCCGCCGTCCAGCCATAATATTCCGGCGAAATGGAATATTCCAGCGAGGGAAAAAAAAAGTCTCGGGGGCGGCCCCTAAAGTTGCCCCTGATTTTTTACTGTGAAAATTTTGGTTTCCGGTGACTGATTTTCCTTCACGCACGATGCCTTCTCCTCATAATGGGGCCGTACAAATGTGCGCTTTTATCACAGAAAATTACAAGGGTAAATTAGGCTCCATACTTAACATCCTCACATAATCACTCATAATAGCTTAGCATAGCTTAGTAATTAGCATGGTAGAGGAGATGAGCATGCATTGGAGCTTGGCTCTTAGTTGGATTTGCATCACAAAGCCAACAATTGTTGGTGAAGGCCTCCCTTCTCAAAAGTTGAGAGAAGATGATAAGCTTTCCATTAAAGCTTGGAGAAGGAGATAGTCTTCTTTACTTCACACCAGTGCTGGAAATTGCAACCCTTCCCCCCCTTCCTTAGGGGTCTAGCCCTGCACATGCATGGCACTTTTGTGATAGGCCTTCCTGGTGAAGAGCATGCCGTTCAGAGGCTCCTTCCCAATAGACGGGTCCTTTGAAAATAACCCTTCACTACGAAGGGCAAGTTTTGAAAATACTCTTCAAAGATAAATTCTATAAAATAGCCCCAAAAAAATCAAAGTAGAAGGTTGCTTAGTTAAAACGTGAGCCTAAGTTCTAAGGTGTAACTCCGATGTGATGCATTCATGATCGACTCGTTTTAGTTTGAGCTTTGTGGTGGTAGGAAGTTTTTCAGATAGATTATAATTTGCTGCCATGTGTTGTTTTGTCTTCCTATCCATTGGACATGTTGGGGTGGGGTGGCAAGGACCTCGATGTAGTGGCATCCGCTGCTCAAGATCTGTGCCCAAATATATTGTTTGTAAGATCCTAGTCTTTATGGTGTTTATGCTCCTTGTGGCATGTGATGCACATGGGGTTTTCATGGTCTATAATGGTGGGTTGGAGGTCCATATTAAAGCCAAAACACTTGTAGTGTTTTTCTTCTTTAATATAAATAGCTCCTATTGAGCATTGCTTATATATTAGAAAAAAAAACAAAGCCTAAACTCTAAGGTGGTAAAATATAAGTTTAAATTTATTAAAATTTGAATCCCACCACCTAAATCGAAGAAGAGATACACTTTTTATATGTTATTTTTAATTAAGACCTTCAAAAAATCAAAATGCGACAAGATTTCAGAGTGGCAGCTCACTAGTTATGCTTTTTATACGAATGTAGATGCTTTGCTATGCAAAGTCTGATGCAACCAGACTTGTGATGTGTGCAACGTGCATGATGATTCTAGAATCTAGCGACCTCTAAGCTCCTCCTCTAATGTCCTAGCCTCTAGCGCATGTGTGACTACAATTGAATTTGGGCACGAATCTTTTAAAGGAAATGAGGAGATAGCATTGAGGCTCAAGGAAACAATTCATGATCTCTCTCTCTCTCTCTCTCTCTCTCTCTCTCTCTCTCTCTCTCTCTCCGCATTTCTGGCCTTTGCATGGCTTCACATGAGAGATGAACACTTTCTATGTACACTTCTTTCTCTCTTTGCGCCACCCACTGCCCTCTCTCCTACTTGCAGCTGTAGCATGCAAGCAGGAGCATTCCCGTTGAAGGGCCACTATATGCCAAGAGAATATCGAACCACATCTTGGCCCCTAGCCTCTACCCTTGCACAAACTCCTTCCTCTTTCTTCCTCTTAGAGGGCCTTACCTCATTTAATTGCCTCCCTCCTCTTCCTTTTGTCAGAGGGCCTCACCTCACAAATGTCCCTCAAAATTGCACACTCTTGCATACTCTTCTTGTGGCACATGTTGGCTAAAGTGTGTGCTCTCAAGATGTGTGTGTGTGCGTGTGCGTGTGCGTGTGTGTGTGTGTGTGAGAGAGAGAGAGAGAGAGAGAAAGAGAGAGACATGAATACTAATGGCGATGCTTTTGGAGGGAAGAGGAGCAAACAGAGCTAAAGTATAATATACCAATATTCTAGAAATTTACTAACCACCTAATGCTAGCTCCTCTTAAGTATGGAACAAAAAAAGATACACCAAAAGCAAGTGAATATTTCATAGGAGCAAGAAAATTAAGGGGTATCGAGTGACGGGTTGGTGCATTTTTGCCTTGCATGATGACGGGCAAAGTGTTTGATGGCCCTTCCTCTCCGAAGGCCAACTAAGGGAATTCCCCTTCCCTAGGAAGGACAAGGGCACCCTTCAATTTCCAGGTGTGCTTCACACATGAGATTGTGAGTGTGTGTGATAATCCTTGCAAAAATCAGCCCCCTCTCTCTCTTGGTTGAACCATCTTGCTATTTGCACATGTTGGCATCCTATTGGCCCCTACAAAGTTTAGACAATCATAATTAAGAATCATAAGTGATAGCCTTGTGACATGTGTCCCCCATTCCCCTTTTGTGTGATCTTTAGGTATTTAAATAACTCAATTACTCTCTCATTGGATCCTTAGTCTTCTGGCCCATAGGAATCATGCAAGCCATTGGGCTGTTGAATGCTCATTGTGTTATGGAATTGACATTTTATTATTCATTGCAGATGTGATAGGTGGAAAAGACTAGACCGAGCTAGGACTTTGCGAATGAAAATATATATATTGTACATTTTATTATTCAAGTGCTCTTTATGAGCTTTGGCCATTTATGACCGGCCGGCCAGTTTGTACTCACATTGACCATTCAAGAAATCTATAAATGAAATACGTGCAAGAGAGAAATGGTCACTCTTGCACGGGGGGAGATTGCACCCAGTGTCCGCGTTGTTCTTCTCTCCTCTCTTCTCTTCTCTCTCGCCGTGCCAGGGTAGCACTCTGCTCTAGTAGGTGCGCATGTAAGTGCGTTGTCTTGCTCATTCGAGGTATGCAGATATGTTTGTTTCATGGCTTGTAGTATATTGTTTTTGCTATTTTGTAGGGCTCGCGACATTTCCGTCTGTAGCAGTGGTATCAGAGCTCATGGCTACGCTCTTGGTGATGCAAGCCATCGTAGACATGCATAATTAAAATTGCACATCAGACAACGGGTTTGATGGTCAAATCTATGACTACATAGATAGATAAGTGTAGTTTTGTTGTCTTAGAATTGTTGTATTTTTATTTCTCCTTATCTTCATTCTCTACCTTGATGTTGCCATTCATCACATTTGTAAGGGAGGTGGATGAAGGGATTCATCCCTTAAGGCATTATTATCAAAGATTCCATAGTTGCGAGTGGATTAAATAGCATTTCTAAAGTGATTCGGAGGAATTATAGTTGTTATTATCATTAATGCTTGATAACATGCTTCGTCAGATGATTAATAATGACGTAGGAATCGAATAAGAAGGGCGCTCATTAGTAAAAGATAAGAGTAGTGGATTTTGGCATCGTGAAAACGTGCCCTCATAGACCTCTAGGATTGGCCGTCCAAGGATTAGGAAAGTCCGCTTGTTCTAGCATTAACTCCAAGAGCGCGTTTACGGTGGCAGTCAGCGAGAAAGAGGATCGTTGAGGACTCGTCACACTTTAGTTGCTCATGAAAGGAACCTTGTAGGAGAAGAGGAGGCTTGAGAAGTTAGCCTTTCCACCACAATTGGTGAATTAGCAGAAGAAGCTATGGCAGTTATTCAGCGTAACCAAGGTTGCATATAGTAAATAAATAAAAACTGCACAGTAGAGCAGCCATGTAGTATTTGTGATGGTCAACAATATGGTATGGTCATCGAGCTCATGGCAGTGCAAAGAGCAAGATGATAGGAACTACTAGTGGTAGGATGCAACCAGAGTCTAGCAAGGCTTAGGTGCACTGGCCTGAGCTGTTTGGCTTCTACCCCTCGCATGCTAGCCGTTCCACGCATAGCAAGTTCCCAACTGCACTCAGTTTCATGGGTAGATTACACAGCATTGTGGGTGCCTACTACTGTTTACACTCACTGTGGACTACTTACAGCCCCACACACACAGAAACTACTTGCAAGTTTATTCTCTCTATCCTATACTCTCTCTCTCCCTAGTTTGCTACAGAAGGATATTCATGCTCAACCCCTTCGCATGGCAGTTACCAGCGCCATGCCGCTCGCACCTAGCAAGCCAACAACCCATCAGTTCCGTTCGATGTGCTTTCCACCCGACAGTTCTCTTTTCTCTCTCTATACAACTACCCCTATCTACAAGACACTCTCCATGCAAGGTTGGCATCGCCTAACAGCTTCACCAACACTGCAGCTCACCAACACTGCATCTCAACCACCATGCACAGACCCACACACACCACTCAAATGCAGTGAACCCTCTCTTTCTCTCTCTCAGCCTTTCAATGCCTCTTTCTACCAACCACAGGTGCACAGTGTAGGCGTCAGACTCTCTCTCTCTCTCTCGCCAACAGTCAGCCACCACTGCATGCCAGTTACCAACTACTACCTCTCTCTCTTTCTCTTCCCCTCTTTACAACAGTACACGGCCACAACACTTTTCTCTCCCTACTCTCTGCATGCAACCCTTGGCCACCTACCGTAGACCTACCACAGGGGCGCTCCCACTCTCACACCTTTCTCGGAGTCCACTCGAGTCGTTCCGCCCTCCCTCTATCTCTTGCATGACATCGGGTCTCATCAACAACTGGTAAGGTTGTAATTCGGTTCTGGACTAACAGTTCAATAGTCTGTAATCCATTGCCTTTGGCAATGGAAGCAGCAATATGATTCAAATTTTTAGAAACATCTCCCAGCCCCTTCTCATCCGCTGGCAGCCATCTAATACTCAGGAAACTGTCAACCTCCTATCACAGGAGATGCTCTTCCCTCGCTCTCTTCTACCAACCAACTCCAGTTTGACTCATTCCCTCTCTATCTCGCCAACCTGCAGTTGATCCAGCCCCAGCCAGTGAACTACCCTTTTCCTTAGCCTTGCAAAGGCGACAGAAGTGGCAGACCATAGCTCTCATCTTTGACCCAAATCTTGGTCACAGCATCGCATGCAAAAAAACAAGATCACGCAATGCACTAGCAATACAAGATGTGCTTGCATATTGTGATGGGTAGCACAATAAGAAGCAAACATGGCAGGGATTGCTTACAGAAGCGGACCTTCATTCCGCACTGCAACATGGCACGGCTCCTCATCCTGGTGAGCTGAACATCGCTACTGCTTCACAGCTAGATACGGCGAAGGAGCTGATGTAGAGGTTAGTTGTAGACGTCGACCCTCAAGGACGTCTGCAAAGATACTCCATCATCAAAGCTCTACGTGCCTTTTATAGTCAACATAGCTGTCGCTCTCCATTCCCTCGAACCAACTGTTTTTGGGTCGAAGTACGCAAGATCGTGCTCGCAGCTTCTCTTCCACCTGTTGTGACGACGATCCTGCTGATTTTCAATTTCTTTTTTTACAGTTCTTCTACTTTACTTTTTTTTAATCTGTACTCCACCATTGGATTAGATTCACACGGATTGTAGGTAAACTTTGACTGTTGGTTTCCGATTAAAGACTCTACTTCCTTTTACTTTGTACCCACACATTGTATTCCATCCATAAGGATTGTACCAGTTTGGTCCCCTACGCCATTCGAAGAGGGTAATATAACATTCCATTTCATTTATCTCTCTTCGTCCCTTCCCGCCCCTCCACAAGGACTCCCTACAGTGGCAGACATTCACGAAACGTTTTAGCGACTGTTGCAATACTTTTTTGCACAACGACAGACATCCACATGCATAGATGATGACGATGACCATTCTAGTCTGACGTTTTTAGGTTTTTAGTTCTTTTATTTTAGTTTTTCACTTTACATTGTTTTATTTTCTACCCAGATATTGTATTCGATCCACCGAGATTGTATATTATTGTGCAACCATTTAATACATGTCAATACACTTATTACTTATTGTTACCTTATATATGCTGATCAAATACGTGAGACATTACTACATTACCAATTAAATATATAAAAACACACACAGACATATATATATATATATATATATATATATATAAATATATATAAACTTGGCATAGTGTTTCACGATCGTCATTCATTGCCTGGGAACGTAGTACAACTCTTCCTTGATCTCAGCCATATGGTGAGCAAGCTGCAGACACTGAATGGCATCATCAAAACTAGGCCACAATGCCTGTTGTTGAGCATTCTCAAGCATTGACAATGCTCATGATGATTTTTCCAGTCTTTTACTTTACGACATTTTATTTTTGTACCTAGGCATTAGATTAGATCAACAAGGATTGTAATTTTGGCATTTTAATATTGTTAATATAAACATTTCCTTTCATTTCTTCCCCCCCCCCCCGGACATTAAGAAAGCTCTTAGAAGACCACTGCAATACTTTCTTAGACGAACGCTTGATGCAGGGCATCCACAGGAATTGACAACGAGGACGACGATTTTAGTCCATTTTTTGGTATTAGATTCATAAGGATTTCCTCAATTTGTTTTCGTAGGTAATTTTGGCATTTTAAAGACAGTACTATAACATTTCATTTCTCTCTCTCTCTCTCTTTTCACAACGCCCGCCATCCCCCTATTGTTATGTTTTAGTAATTGACGTTAATCATGTTATATTTTGGACAATTACGCAATGTATAATAATCCACTAATTGCAAATAAATTAATTAATTAAAAAAATAAACATTCAAGAACACGCATCTACCAAGTACATGAACAACGCAAAAGGCATGGCTCATATATAATTTGGACCCTAGTGTCTTACACTAACCACCCTCACAATTGACGCTTATCTCGAGCGCCTTTGCTCATTCGAGTTGAATAGGGTTACTGTGTTAACAATAGTTTTTCGATGCAACTTTAAACCAAAAATAGGTGCTTCACAACTGCCTGAGCACAAGTTGCCTTGCAACAACTCGCACTTCATTCTTGTAACTTTTTTTTGGTTAATGGCACTAGTTGATCTACGCTACTTAATTAGAACTACAAAAATTTTCTTTCCGTTCAATTGTCTCACATTTGTCTCGGTTGTATACCTATCCCTTCTGTAGTTTTCATTGCAAGTTCATGACCCCTTATTAACCCCACGCTAGCACAATTTGGATCTATTAGCTTTTTGGTGTAAGTTTGCTAGTTGTAGCACTTGTACCTCTTCCCATGTACCAACAATGGTATATATATTTTCAACTACAATATACCCTCCTGGTATGTCCATCAATTACGTCATTCCTCTTTTCACATTTTATTTCTCTGCATTATGTTCTAACTTGAATACTCAAACACTGCTAGTTATATAAGCTCACCACTTCTAATTATATTGAAAGGAATTTTTATTGAGGTGATTTGTCTATCATCTATGCAACTCCTCTGGGACACTGAACAACGGTTTGTAAGTACCCTCCTATGTGATAAATGCTATATTTTCATGTCTCGTCTAGTCCATTGGTCACACACACACAGATTCTTTGATCTAGGTAGTGTGTAGCTACTCATCTTGGTGCAGATCCGCCGATTTAGGCAGCACGCTTTATTGGTGTAGACTAGCCAGATGAGGCAACACCGATTACAAAATCATGCTGCAGTGGCTGGGCACCACTGTAACTGGTATGATTTTGTTACCCGAGTATAGAAAATGAAAGATATTTTGGATTTGCATTACATTGTGGACTTGGAATTGGATTGGAATTTTGTATCTGATGATCATTTTGTCATGGCAGTGTTTATGTGATGGGACTTGACATTTATGAGATTGAAGTTGAGTGTGACCAATGATATCCTGATTCATCAGGGTATGACATATACTGCTTATTCTAGTGGTATGGGACAGTAGAATCGGTAGTATGTGGATGACGGCAGGCATACGCAATATTGTCTAATTTTATGTATTTTTTTTTTACTACTTGATATAGATTTCTAATCATTGTTTTTGACAAGTATTGTTTGCAGATTTTTTTCTTCGCAAATGAGGACAGTTGCTTTCCAACGGAGAGGTATGTTATGGAATTGATATTTTATTATTCGTTGCAGATGTGAGAGGTGGAAAAGACTAGACCGAGCTAGGACTTTGCGAATGAAAATATTTATATTGTACATTTTATTATTCAAGTGCTCTTTATGAGCTTTCGCCATTTATGACCGGCCGGCCAGTTTGTACTCACATTGACCATTCAAGAAATCTATAAATGAAATACATGCAAGAGGGAAATGGTCACTCTTGCACGGGCGGAGATTGCACCCAGTGTCCGCGTTGTTCTTCTCTCCTTTCTTCTCTTCTCTCTCGCCGTGCCAGCGTAGCACTCCTCTCTAGGAGGTGCGCCTGTAAGTGCGATGTCTTGCTCTTTGTATCTCCCTATTTGTGTACAACGTGGATTATGCGTTGTGTGATTCGAGGTATGCAGATTTGTTTGTTTCATGGCTTGTAGTATACTTTTTTTGCTATTTTGTAGGGCTCGCGATGTTTCCGTCTGTAACACATTGGACCCCTTGGGAGATTGTCCAATAGTCTTCTAGAGAGCTTAATTTCTATTGGTTCTTTTATCAAGTGTTTTTAAATGAATTAAAATAAATTGACTCTAGCCTAATTCTCATTGGTCCACCTCTATGGCCATCCAATAGGATTTGAATGCACCTTGGGGCAACTGGGCTAGGGAGCTAACATGTGTCCACTATGCCCTTTGTGTAAAGGGAGCTTGCAAGAGTGTGTGTGTGTTTCTCTCTCATCCCCTACATAGAAGGCTCTCCCCCTCCTTGATATGGGTGTGGGAAGACTTTTGAGTCTTCCCACAAGCATCCAATTTACCCACACTTTGGCCATTGGACATTACCTTTGAATTTTGGAACCTTAGCATTTTGGAAGTCTCAATGGGCTTAACCTTAGGGTCTTTGAAGCCCATTGATGCCAATTGATCTTTTGCAGATGGCCCCCCCTTTGGATCCCTATTTACCCTCCTTTGGATCCCTACTGTACTCGGTCTACCAGCCTACCCAATATTCTAGCTTTTTCTCCCCTGGTACTTCCCATATTAAATGATCAGTTAAACATGAGAAAATCATTTAGGAGAATAGATATTAGTTATTATGACATTATCTCTCTCTTGAAATCATAGTCGTCCTCGACTATGAGGTAGAGAAGATAAAGCCTAGTCATTAGTCCTCTTTCTAGCGGGTAGAGGATCCCTATTTTACCCTACGACATCGTTCCAGAATGGATGACTAATCCATTTGGCGCTTGAGAGCCTAAGCTGCCACAATCACGTTTGAACATTAGTCCTATCAATCTTCCATAGTAGAGTGACAAGCTCTACTTGGTGCTTGGAAGACCTCGTCTCCACAAACTTGATCCTAAGCATGCATACTTCTTAACATTTGTGCGCAATAAAGAAAAGAGAGTCTTATAAGACAAAAACTTTGTTCATTTTAAGCATTTTTACATTTGCTTACTCTAGGGAAGCATTGTAAGCATTGAAAAGGTTTAGGTTATCCTTTAATTGTATGCCTGGCATCCATCTAGCATCTTCAAAAGGATAGTTCTGAAACTTAATAATATACCATTGAATAATCTTACCACCTCTCAATACTTTGTCTTCATGTCGAAGAATGGACTCGGGTTACAGCACCTCTTCTTGGTCCTCGATCTCCAGTGGGTCTTCAATAGTTGGTTCTTGAGGTGGCTCTCCTTTGTAAGGCTTTAGTAGGCTCACATGGAAAGCATTGTATATGAGCCAATGACTGGTCAACTTGAGTTGATAGGCCATCTCATTGATTGGTCTAAGAATTTGGAAGGGACCATAGTACCTTTTTGCTAACTAGTACGGCCGGCGCCTTCGGCGGCCTCTCTCTATCGCATGCAAATGGGATTTTTTTCTTTTTGGACTTTAGCCTTCAGGTCGCAAATTGCGACACGTGTAAAGGGGATCCCTTCCGCCATATTATGTCAGTAAATTTAGCATAGTACTTTTGGTGTCCCGTAGGATTCTTGCCAGTTGTATGCCTTAATCGAGCCTTGGAAAATTAAAGTAAGACCCAATCATTTTGTTTAAAGGCTTGAGCTCTTTTGTGCTTAATAGCAGCAGCATTTTGCCTTTGCTGTGAGATAGAGATAGCATCCTTAGTCTTTTGGAAAGATTCTTGTAGGTCTCAGCTATACTCATTTGCAGCGAAGATCTTCCCATGTACCTTAAGTAGTAGGGGACTTTTACATCTTCCCTCAATTACCTCAAAAGGTGATTTTCCAGTGGAGGTATGTATAGTATTATTGTAGGCATACTCCACTAATGGTAAGTACTTCTCCCATTGGGACCTTTGATCTACTTCCATTATGTAGGCTGTTAGTAGATCAAGAATTGTTAGGCCATCCGTTTGAGGGTGAAGGCCGAAGAGAAGTTTAGCCTTGTCCCTAAATTCTCAAAGAGACCCTTCCAGAAATTACTAGTCATTCTAGGATCTCTATTCAACACTATGGACATTGGCAAGTCATGGTACTTGAAGATTTGTGATATGAAGAGGGTTACCATTTGATGGGCTTTGCTAGTCTTTTGACAAGTATAAAATGAGCTTGTTTGCTGAACTTGTCTACTATCGTCCATATTCCCATATTTCGATGAATAGACTTAGGCAATCCAAAGATAAAATCCATGGATATGCTCTCACATGATTAATTAGGGATTGGCAAAGGTTGAAGCAATCCAGGTTTCTTCCCTCTATCAAAATTTGTCTTTTGGCATACCACACATTTAGAAACATACTCTTGTATGTTTGCTTTCATGGCAAGCCAATAGAAATATGTTTCCCTTTTAGGGTACAATGAATCCCTCTATGCCCCGCATAAGGAGGAGCATGAGATTCATACATTAATTTCTCATGTAGTGAGTTAGTAACACATAGTCTATTGTCATAGAGAAGATAACCATCTTGTAAGTTAAATGGTTTCTCTTTCTTCCCTAGTCCAAGGGCTGAAATCACATCTCTAAAATCGGGATCAATAGCGTACTCATCTATCATAGAAGATAGATCATTACCACATTCACTCTCCGCCGTCTTGAGAGTGCATTGGCTACTTGATTATGCTTGTCACCAATGTGAGCAATATGAAAATCAAACTGCAAAAGGAAATTTGCCCAATTCACTTGTTTGTCGAAGAGCTTGGTTTGCGTTATGAAGTACTTAAGGCTTTGGTAATCCGTCCGCCGCCGCAGAATGAAAGGAGTCCCCAATAAATAGTGCTTCCACGAGTCTAAGGCATGTAGAACTGCGAGGACTTCCTTTTCATATATGCCTAGAACTTGCTTAGCAGGATCGATCCTTCGACTTTCATAGGCTATGGCATGCCCTTCTTGGAGAAAAACAGCTTCACAATGGACCTCAAATGGCTTTGAGAGATCCGGCAGTGTAAGCATAGGTTGAGAGATAAGCTTTTTGAAATCATTGTTCTCCTTGGCAAACCATGTATACCTAATGTTTTTCTTTGTTGAGTCATGTAATGGTCCCACGATTTGTGAGAACTTTTCTATGAAGCGTCTATAGTATGCATACACACCTATGAAGCTTCTTAGTTCATATAGATTCCTTGGATTAGGCCATCCTTTTATTACCTCTAGTTCTGATGGATCCATTTGGATGCCATCTTGAGAGATAATGTGACCTAAATACTAAATATCTTGTAAGAAAAACTCACTTTTCTTTCAATTAACATAAAGTTTATTCTCTCTAAGACTTGAAATATTACCTAGAGATGTTGCTTGTGTTCATCTAGTGAATTAGAGTAGATGATTATATCATCAAAGAACACTCCACTAAAGGTTGGGTGAGGCCTAAATAGCTTCTCCATCAAGCGGTTAAATGTGGCTGGTGCATTGGTCAAGCCAAAAGGCATGACAATGTATTCTTAAAGACCAAATGTATTGCAAAATGCGGTCTTTACAATGTCTTTATCAAGTATTCCTTTGATGATAGCCACTTTTTAGGTCAATCCTACTGAAGTAGGTCGTGCCTTGCAACTTATCAAATAGTTCTTCCACCCGTGGAACGGGAAACCTATTTTTGACAGTGATCCTATTTAGTGCTCTATAGTCGACACACATACGATATGTGTCATCTTTCTTTTGCAGTAATAACACGGGGTGAACAAAATGGAGATGAGCTAGGCATAACCATGCCCTTCTCAACTAACTCAGCACTTGCCGCATAATCTCCTCTTGTTGAGCTTGAGAAACTCTATAAGGAGGTTTATGAGGCAGTGAACTTCTTGGAAGAAGTTCAATTGCATGGTCATCATTGCCTCGTTTAAGAGGTAGTTCACAAGGGATGTCGTCAATAAAAACACCTTGAGAAAGTTGCATAACTCTAATTCCTTGTGATTGTTTATATTTTCTTTTGCTAAAGCATTAGGTTCATTTTGAGAATCTTTAACAAAAATCATATACATGGAAATAGAGCTCTTTATCGACTTATTGAAAGCTTGTGTATGTACAATGGGTATGGCGTTACCCAACTCTTTAGCATCTATGTACATATCTTTTTCCTTGAACCTAAAGTAGATTGCCTTTCAGGGAATTTAACATTGGCAGCCATGAGATCAAACCATGGTGCCCCTAGGATTACATCCTCATGCTTGAGAGGACAAATAAATAAGTCCTCCTTGTCCACATAGCTCTGGACATAGAGCCTCAATTTCCCAATTAAGGGAATGACTAAAGCTTCTTGCCCCCTAAAGCACCATCAACGGGTAGGACATCTCCATCTCATAGGCTTGGATGCCTAGCTTGGTGGGCAACTCTGTGGATATGAAATTGTGAGTAGAACCAGGGTCAAAGAGAATAAAACCATCATGTTCTCTTACCTTTCCCCAAGCATGGCATAGAGGAGATCTTTTGTGGTGAGCATCCTGTTCTTGGATTTTGACCAAGGTAGCTCTGGGAGGCTCATTTCATGTATTCTTGTGGGGACAAGCACGATAGGCATGGCCTTGCTCCCCACACTTGAAACAATGGTTATCTTTACGATAACGCTCAAGCTCTTTAGGAGAGAGTTTATTTTTTCCTTTATAAACTCCCTTCTCCTTAGCTTTGTTGTTGTTGGCGAATCCTTTAGTAGACTTTTGGACAGTGTCCTTCCCCTTAGGCTCATTATTACGGTCCTTGTTCTCCGTGGGCTTAAGATTTCTCTCAGCCCCTTGTAGGAAATTGATTCATGAAGCCACCATGGTATGGTATATGATCGTAGATATGGTGCATGACCTTTGGGAGTTGACATACTCTGCCATATCTTCAGTTAGACCCGCACACAATTTTTGTTTTTGCTCTCCAAAATCCATCATTTTGAAGACATTGGCTTTTAAATGTAAGTCCCAAAACATGTCTACATATTTGTGAATGGATTCGTAGGGAGAGAGCTTCAAGATTTTCCATTTGGTGAGTACTTTGTCTTTGGCATCGGTAGCCAAAAACCGCTTCATGATGGAAGCTCTTAAAGCTTTCCATGTTTGTGGAGCTTCACCATTTGCCCGTAGGCTAGACCACCATTGTCTGGAGGACTTTTGAAAATGCTAGCTACATGGCGTAGGTTAGAGGACTCCGTGAAGCCCTCATCTCAAAATGCCGCATCAAATTGTTGAATGAAGGCCAAGACTTTGTCCGTAGCACCAAAGGTGCCATCGTAGGTAAGGAAAGAGATGTTCTTTCCTCCCTCTTTGAACTTTTTGAGCTCGGACAACCTCTTCCACTCGGCATAGGATTTCCTATGGCCTCTTCTTTTTGGTGGTTCGAAAGTTGCACCATCACTTTCTTCAAAAGAGGAAGAATTTGAGGAGGATGGAGAAGAGGGTGACCTCTTTATCGCCTTTTTCTTCCCTTGTTCCTCCTTGTCTGCACAATCACTTTCTTCATAAGAGGAAGAGGATGAAGAAGACGGAGAAGAGGGTGACCTCTTTCTTGATTTTTTCTTCTCTTGTTTTCTGTCATCCCTCTTTGAATTATGGTGTAGAGAAGTGTGCGATGTCTTCTCTATTTAGGGGGTGTTGGAGAGCGTTTTGCCCACTGTCTTCGTGGAGCCATCTCTACCGAGGTGGCAGGAGACTCACTTCTTTCTCGTTCCTTCGGTGGGGCCTTTGGAAAGAAGATGCATCGTCAAGTAGTAGATTTTTGAGCCCTTCGTATGGATGCTCTTCTTCTTCCCTTATCGGAGAAAGGCCTCTTTTGGAAGTCTCACAAGGAGGCTTCCTAGGTATTCTCTCTTCTTGGTGGAGAGTTTAAAGAATCCCATGAGCATGTAGCTACTATTGGACTTCACTTTGGAGGGATGGATTTCCCATGGCTTGTTGAAGCCTAGTAACAAGGTAATATACAAGCATAGGGCCATCATTAGTAGCCTATTCATCAGCAAAGTCAAAGCTATCAACACTAATTTCACTCTCTTTACTATTGTCAGCCATTCTAACAACTTTTAGGTGTAAATTTTTTTAGGTGTAGATTGGCACTTCAAGTCCTAGTTGCTACTCATCTTAACCCCTTTAGAAAAGCACTCAAGCTCCCATGCCCGTGGCTTGAATATCATTAATTGCTAGGAATAGAAGAGAGGGTCTTTCACCACCAAAACAGTACCGACTCCTGTCAAGCTTCTAATAGCTCAATAGTGGTTAAGCCGTAGGCAAGCCCCGTAGGACTCCACTATTAAGACCATAGCTCTTATCGGTGATGCCCCATTATCTGCACGAAGCAGGCACATTGCAAGGCTGAAAAATCCCTATTCTACTTACTCAATTGCAATTAATAATACCAACCACTTATAGCTAGCTTGAGGACCTCTCTTCTTGATCAAGAAAAGAGAAACCTTGTGCTTTGATACCAATGTAACATTTAATGGTCTAGTAACTTGTGTGTAGCAGAAAATAACATAGACATAGTGAGCATTTCATTAGATAGATTCCTAATGAGCATAGCAGGACTGCTTGGATGGAGAGAGCAGCAAAAGCATAACACCTACTTAGATAGGTATGAAAAATACTTCAAAAAGAGAGAGAAATTAAGCTATTGACAACAGTTGAGGACCGGATTTACATGGATCCGGTCCCCCTTCCAAAAGGCTTTGTATTATAGGTTTCCCCATCAAGGGAGACATTTTACAATTACAATACTTTGTGTTCTTTCAATTACTTGCTGGTGCAGCTTACACTTGAAAACACAACATCAATTTCCTCACAATCTCAGACCCAAAACCTCACACACCGTCGAAGATGGTGAGAGCTAGCGGGGTATGAGAGTAGATCGAGAGGAAGAAGGAGTATTATTACCGGAAAGAAGTATGTCTCCTCACATAATCACTCATAATAGCTTAGCATAGCTTAGCAATTAGCATGGTAGAGAAGATGAGCATGCATTCGAGCTTGGCTCTTGGTTGGATTTGCACCACAAAGCCAAGAGTTGTTGGTGTAGGCCTCCCTTCTCAAAAGCTTGGAGAAGATGATAAGCTTTCCACTAAAGATGATAAGCTTTCCACTAAATCTTGGAGAAGAAGACAGTCTTCTTTACTTCACACATGAGATTGTGTGAGTGTGTGTGATAATCCTTGCAAAAATCAGCCCCCTCTCCCTCTTGGTCGATCCATCTTGCTATTTGCACATGCTGGCATCCTATTGGCCCCTACAACGCTTACCCAATGATAATTAAGAAGCATAAGTGATAGCCTTGTGACATGTGTCCCCCTTTTCCCATTTGTGAGATCTTTAGGTATTTAAATCATTCAATTAATCTCTCATTGGACCCTTAGTGTAAGCACATGGGTAGTATGGGCAAGGCCACCCGCACGGCCAGATAGTGTGTACACTAGGGGGAGGCTGTAAGATAGCACGATTGGGTGGAGACTAGCACACGTATTACCACCACCCTTTCACTGGTATCCGAGCTATTTTTGGGAGGAGGCTAAAACCAGGTTGCATATGCGTGCGACATCCTGCTTCTCTCCCACATTCCGCAGACAACGATGTCCCCATTGTGCAGCAAAAAGAAGACAGGCACAGTTTTTTGTGCGAGCAACGCATGGACACATAGCGACAACCGACCGCGACCGCCACACCTACGCCCTCCATAGTGGGCGACCAAGGAAAACTCGATCGGCAACTCGATAGCACCAAGGCTCCGAAGGCTTCCGTTGATGCCGTTGGTTGTGCGCGTAGAAAGGCCCACTTAACCCTTGCATGAAGGAGGGTTGAATCCACCCCATGAGAGTAAGAGGCCAACACTTTACCATCAAGCTATTGACCCTTGTTGTGTATAACTAGGAAAGATAGTCTACTTGTGTTGAAAGGAAAACTAGAAGGAAAGGGAAAGCTTCAAACATCAAGGAAGTAGCTTTACCCTTCCTTTTACTTCTTAGAAGAAGGCAAGTTTTCCTCCAAACATTATTTTTTCCTCGAAGAGGTAGCTTCAAAGTGAAGAAAAGCGTTCACAAAAACGACGAGTTTCTGTGAAGAATCATAAAAGGTGTTCTTACAAGGAAGTACAAGTACAGCGCTCAAATTCCCGAAAGGCGAGGTTCGCATGCAACGCAAATTGCGAAGCATACAAAACACAAAGACTTCAATTTCTCAAGGTACAAGTTGTCATTTTTTTTTCTCTCTTTGCATTAGTGTGTATTTACCATGGACAGTGAGGATATCCCACCTACACACACGTTTGATTTTGAGCACGTAGATCAAAATCAAGGCACCACGGGTGCTGCTGACACTAATATGCATGATGATGATGATCTAGTAGATCATGGGCTTGTAGATATGGCTTATTTCAAGCCTTTGGAACATCGCCAAAACGTACTTGAAAGAAACCTCTCTGCACTCAATGCAAACGTTACCAATTTTACAGAGTTACTTGCTAAATTTATGAATTCACAAACAACTCAAGGAGCCACAAGTGGCACGGTTCAAGGGAACCAAGCTCGCATGACTCAAGGAGTCCAAGAGACAAGTGCTACAGAAGATGCAGAAGGTAGCAATGCATTACTTAAGAATATCACCATTCTTGAGTTTCACGGGGAAGAGCGTGATCGCAACAAGGATGCGGTCAATACGTTCTTACACAAATGGAGTGATATTCATAGATTGAGACACACCCCGGATGTAAAGACGAATGTGGAAACATGTCTATATCTTAAAGACAAGGCCTATAAGTGGTGGATGGCATTTCCAATAGATGCTCATCCTACGTCTTGGGCTGCGTTTCAAGCTTCTTTCTCCAAAGAGTTTTTGGACTCCAATGAAGAAGATAAGAATTGGTTAGCATGGGATGCAGGCCTCTGTCTCACACAGTACCTTTCAAAGTATTGGGAAATCGTATTGAAACTAGAAGGTCTAGGTGAATTCCAAAAGATATGGGGTTGTAATAGGGGTCTTGACAAAGACTATCGTCTTCATGTCAAGACCCAACATCCAAAAACTTTGGAAGAAGCCATTAGTCATGCATAGAGATATGATGATGACCAAGAGAGAAAATGAAATGTTCCCTACTCTAAGAATACTTTTGCTAAGAGCAATGTGGCTAAGAGCCAATAGCGAGGTAGACCTCCCACACGTTCCAAGAGGAATAAGAGACAATCTACCTCTCCATGCCCACAAGAGGCTAAGAAGCCTAAGCAATCACGAGATACTCCGTGTGGATCTCTAAGCACTACCGAGTTTGAGCGTGCAAAGAAACACAATTTGTGTTTTAGATGTCTTTCGGACCAACATAACAAGAAAGATTGTCCTCTTTTGCAAGGCAAAGAAAAGGCCATGCACACGGTGCAACGCCTCACATTAGATTCATCTCCTAAATATTGTGATGTAGAGGTTCTTCATTGTTAGAAGCTGGACACACCCCACGGAAACTGACTACTCGGAAGATTATCATTTTTTGTAATTATTCATTTATTGAGGAAACCTGATTTTTCACCTTATAAATATTGGGGCTTACAGAAGTTTTTAGATTGTATCCCAGTTTTGATAGTTAGATTGAGTAGATCGTTGATTTGGAACTTTAGGGTTTGAGAATTGTAAGGTATATATACCACTTTTTGACCTTAATGAGAAAACATTTTGTCATTTTTAAAAAGAAGTTTTGAAGTCTGTGAGTGAGCGTACTATGTATGAGAGAGAGTGTGAGCTTCATCTTGACGCTACGTGTGCGGCGGTGGTCGGAATCGAGTGCGGAGAAGTGCAACGTGTTGCCCCCAACGAGAGCTACGCATCGATACCTACATTGCGCGCGTACGGTCCGGTTTTGCGAGCTCCTTCTACGAGCTTCATCTGGTGATTGGGTGAGCATACGTTGTCTGATTTTGCATTGCAGCATATCCACGTGTTCACATTGAGTAGAGCTACACATTAGGCACTTTAGATTTTGGAAACGAAGACCTGCAAATTTCGGCCAGACATCCTACGTGATTTTGCACCGGGTGTTTTGGATTGGGATTTTGGTTCATAGACCTTAGGGAGAGTGACCTATTGGTGTTAGTAGGATCTCCTTCAAGTTCTGTGGTGTTTCGAGATTGTTTGATGGGTATTCGGCTCTAAACAACGTTGTAGGAAGTTTTCTCTTATGCACTCTTGAAGGCTGTGACTTAGAAAATTGGTAGAGACCTCCGTAGGAATTAGTTAGGAGTCGGTCGAGTGTAGGTTGACACCTTATGCTTGCTTCCACGCGTCCGCGGGTTGAGATTCGTCCTTAGCTGACAAATCTTGTTAGGTGAGTTCTCGCTGTGCTGACGTCCGTCGCGGCGTATCCGTCCAACATTGGCTCCGCTGTCGGGGACGAAAACCTTAGGTAGGTGACCGAAACTAGTCCTTGAGGATAGGGATTTTTGGCTTGCCAAGAGTCTCAGAGGGGATCAGAGGGTGGAGGACTCTCTAGGTCTTAGTGGGAGTCTAGGAAGCATGTGTTTGGCCTAGATCCTTCGACTTAGGTAGATTTAGGTAGACTAAGATAGTTTTAGGTATTAGTTGAGATCTTGAGTAGGAGTTGGAGTGGTAGAAGCGGTGAAAGGAGATTTTGAGATTCCGGAGAGACCAGAAAGCAACCAAAACACCATTATCACCATTTCACATGATGAGTAGGAGTAGAGTAAGTAGGACATCATGATTCATCACAAGTTTGTAAAAGACGCAAAAGTGTGTTTGAAAGCTTAAGTGAAGTCCAAAAGTTACTGTGAGTGTTTCTTATAGAGCTGCAGAGCATCAGGAGCATTTTTGTCAGGAAAAAGTTTAATTTCAAGCCAGGAGACATCCTACACGTAGGATATCTACATGCTAATCTGGTGGGAAATTTGGGATTTTGAGTTGACCAGTGTGTTCAGAAGGTGGGGTTTACCCTATTTTCAACTGGAAAGTGAAAATTTGACCATATCTTGATAGGATAAGGCCAGATAGACTGAAATTGCCAGACATTCTACCCAAATTGTGCCAAAGCATTATTTTAAGACCAAAACCATAAGATGGCTGCATGAGCATGACTTGCATGATATATTGAGTGACTGAGAGGGGTTTCACCCCATTTGGATGAGAAAATTGAATTTAAAGCAGACTTTAGCACTTTTGACTAAAAAAGGCAAGAACAGCTAAAATTGATGACTTTTGAAATCCAAACCAAAATCTAAGCATACCATTGGGTTGCTGACATCAAGGGGAAGCTGTGGGTTAAGTATGGGGTCAAACAGGCCAAAAAGACATCCTATGCGTAGGATGTCTTCTGTGTGATTTTTCACTCCAAACCTAATTTTGAGCATACCAAAGTAGTCAGCAACTCAAGGGGAGCCTGTGTTTTGAATTTGAAGCCATTCTTATGAAAAAGACATCCTACGCGTAGAATGTCTAAAGCAAGAAATTGAAGCCAGACACTGACAGCGGGCATCATTAGGAAATTTCGGAGGTCATTTGGAGGGCCTTCTAAGAAAATGTATTTTTTGCACTCTCTCTCTAGAAAAAATGGCAAATAAAAGAGCTGGGTCTTTCATAGTAAAAGTTCAAAAAGTGTACTTTAAGTAGATTCCTTACTCTTCTGAACATTCGTTCGTAGTGATTGAGGGATAATCCTCTTTTCAGTTGCATTGAATGAACCTCGTCAATATGGAGGGAATGAGGCTAACATGGAGGGACGAATCCGCAGCCGCTATTCACTTTCCATTAAACCTGCACATTTGGCTAATGGCGCACTCCTCAAATGGCACAAATGTTACCCAGAAACGAGCCAAATATCACCTTCACATTGATTTGGACAATGAGTACCAACCATTGATTAAGCGCAGTAAAACAAACACACATATACCTCCCGCTTCCATAGACACGCTCAGAGCTCAAGGAGCTAAACACATAGATATCTGGACGAGAGGCTCTCTCTACCCTAAGAATCCAATGACTAATGCGTCTCCACCGTTTGTCAATCCTACAAGCTTATTGACCTTTGCTGGTGATGGAGAAAAGGGCCTTCTGGGTTATTGTAAATCACTTACAAGAGAAGCTGAAACTTACAAGAGCATTCTCCAAGCTCAACAATGTGAGATTGTTCGCCTTTCACATTTACATTCTACAGATCAGGTTACCATTTTGCAACATAAAACAGAGGTACAAGAACTGAAAGGAAAGGTGCGAAGTTGTCAAATGAAGGACACCATCTTGGGTGGTCGTATCCGAAAGAAGAAATTACGCAATCTTGAAACATTGCAGGGTGCATCAAGAGGTCTCAAGAAAAGAATCCGAGCATTAAGGTGATGCTTCTTGGTTGGCTACATTGTCTTAGTTAAGTAATCTTTTTGTTTTCTCTTGTTATGCATTGTTTTCATGTGCCTAAATAGTGTTAGTGAAGCAAATTTTCTGTTATTTACTTATGCATTGTCTTCATGTAGAGATTCAATCTATCCTGACAAGGAAAACATTGACCCCAAAGCCAATATAGGAAAGAGATTGAAGCCACTTATAAGTAGAAGCCTGGCAGCAGATATAGTACATGACAAGAAGTTTAAGGTCCTACAACGAAATGTAGTGGACCGCTTTATTTCAGAGAACTCAGTGCCTGCAAAAGAGATACAAGGCACACTTGATTCACTTGGTGTAAGCAAAAGAGGATATTCGGCTATCCAAAAGTCTGTCTCATCCATCTTTGTTAGGAAGGGTATAAAATCCAAACTTCTACCATCAGCCTCAAGTGTTTGGAAAGAGAGGCTTCAGCTTAACGAGGCACAGGGAGACTATCTTGGACAGCCCTTTCATATTAAAGCAACTTACAGTGGCCATGGAGCAAACATGGCATATGATAAGTTCAACAATATTTTTATGGACCTGCGGATATTACAGAAGAGAATGGTGGAGTTTTACAACATCACATTTGAAGAGTCACGTGGGGTATTACATTTTGTGTTAAAACTAGATGAGTGTGAGCTTGTTAAAGAGAAAAAGCTAGAGCGTGTTACTATTACTTTAATAAATAGAGCCCTCTCAAAGTGTCCCACTGATGATCCTTTATATTTTAGTGTTCAATCAGAATCTAACATATGGTGGCTTGGTGTGTTTGAGGTAAGCGAGATTCTCCAGTAAGCTCAAATGTTCAGATCTACTTAAGTCTCATTTATTTTGTGTTGCAGGTAAAGAAAGAAGATCATGAAATTCTATATTGGGTGTTCCATCGAACTAATATTCCGGAGGTGATTGATCGACAGACTAACCAGGGAGAGGTACTACGTCTAGATGGAAGGGGAGACTTTCAAGTTCAGTGGCATCTTGCAGGTGACCTCAAAACATTAAAGTGCATGTATAATTGTGGAATGGGTGCAATGGCAAAGTCACCGTGTTTGTTCTGCATGGAGCCTGCAAAGGTCATGGACCCAAAGTGGTGGAGAAAAGCTCCAACACGTCACATTGAGGATCCTGCTTTTCGACCGGTTTTGAAAATACCACTTGTGAATGTCCACATTTGTACAATGCATGCCCTTTGTAGAATTGTGGAGAAATTGGTCTACTTATACATCGGGTTTGCTTGGAAGATTAAGAACTCCGCAGAACGACAAGTAGCCCTGCAGTGCTTAGAAATGGTACTGTCGGATATGGGGCTTCATGGTGGCAATGTGAAAATCCAGCGGGATGAAAAGAGATCAACTGCTGAGAAGGATGTCCCATGCAAACCATCCATCGGTGGGGTGAAGGCACGGAGGTTTTTATCTAAGCCCCAAGGTACAAGAGATCCAAAGCTAACAAAACATGGAAAAATATATAACACATCTTATGTTAGCAAGGTAGAGTATCAGAGCTGGAAAAAGCTACATATTGCAGTCAAAGACCACGAACCAACTACTCGTAACGCGAAGGCTGAGGTTTGGCGATCAATAGACATCCTATTTTTGATGTGCGACAAAGATGACTGGTCACAAGGTGATATGAACAAGTTCAAGGAAAATCTCAACCTTCTGAAAAAATCATTCAAGACAGCATGGACAGACACCCAGATTACTCACTACATGGTATTATCATGTATTTCTTTCTCTCTTATGTGCAAATATGTGACTGTAAAACATTCTAACTAATCTGTTTTCATATCCAGCACATCATCTTCAATCATTTGCCATATTTTATATAGAAGTATGGGAACCCGGCAATATGGAATACCCAAGGGATGGAAAAGTCTCATTACATGGCGAGAAATGCTTATTTCAGGCACACACGACATGGTGGCTCTCGAATCAAGGCTAACAGTTTGAGAGAACTATTTGAATGGTTCTATCGTAGAATCATTCATCGAATGCAGGCAAAAGAAGTCTTGGCAAATTCAGCAACAGCACAAGCCATCAGACATTTACAACAACAAAAAGTTAAAAGATCAATGGCATACAACAACTCCGGAGCTCGTGAAAGTCAACGAAGGTGGAGAGAGACAATGGTGTATGTGAATCACAAGTGGAGAAAGATACTCTGAGTGGATGACATTGTACAAAATTTATGTAATACATGATCTTATACAATTGCTACTTGAAGTGTATCAAGATTTTGAAGGTTCAATTTTGTTTTTTGGCACGTCACCCTTGTAACGAATCATGAGATGTTTGCCATACTCTAAAAGTTCATCTGGGTTTTGTCTACCAAGAGCTAGTGCCATTGCTGTGTAGGTGTAGTAATACGCTGCCCGACCACCTGTATAGCCCGGGCAGTAACCAAAACAATCTCTAGCAAACACTTTGTCCACAAGAATGACTTTATCTGCACTTTTGGGCAGCACCGTTCCACCCAAGAAGCGTGATAGTGTCTTGAATGTGTAAGTTGCTATTGAACCCTCTTGTGACATGGAATTGTGAAAAACTACTATTGGCGACTTGCAAAGCTTTGAAAGGTACTGTGCTAGGGCCGGATCCCTTCCTCGATACTCTCTTGTCCGACGCCGAAGGAAGTCATCCTTGTCAGCAATCCAAGACTGCACATACCATGTCAGAAGTGACACAAAGAGAGAGAGAGAGAGAGAGAGAGAGAGAGAGAGAGAGAGAGAGAGAGAGAGAGAGAGAGAGTTACCATGAAGCTCTCATCCTACAGAAAGAGTTTTTCTTGCCACAGGTCTATAGATGTAGTTGACCCCTGACCTGAATGGTTAAACCAATCCTCCACTTCTTTGTTACTTTTCGATGGTCTTAGGCTTTGTCTTATTGCTTGGAAGGTGGCTTCATCAGGTAGTGTCTCCTTGTATTTTTTAGCTTTCTCAAAGCATCTTCGAAGGCATTCCATTGGATTGCTGGATGTTTCCATTGCCTCATCATCACTACTATCCTCTGAAACAAATCCACTCCTCTCCTCTTGGACTCTGGAAATAATAGCCAGGGAGAAATCCTCCCTTAAATAAAAGACACTTTGCACATCATGTAAGAAGATATAGGTATTGTCTCCAATCCTGAAGTCAGGCACAGCAGGCAACATCATCTGAGCATGCTTCTCAGTGAAGTTACTTACATCCAATGGAAGTTTGATTTCTGTGGTTTTCACAGAGAGCATCTTACTTCTTTGTACTTCAATTGCCTCAACCTCAAGGTCGACTGTGTCTTCAACCTCCTCGACTTCTTGCATATGAGTTGTCTCCTCGCATTCTTCATCTGGTGCTGCATCCTGCTCCTCTAACACCTCATCAGGATTCTGCATGAGGAATCCAAACAGGTTGTTCAGGTAAATCATAAAGCCAAAGGCTTCCTGAATGAGTTTGCATTCTTTTTGATGCAAAGGGCAAGCTGAATGTCGGCAAGAAGGTGGTAATTCCCTATACTTCTTCAGTCCCTGTCCCTTTCCACCACAGTCATTTAAATGCACAAGAGTCATAGTAGGCAGAACAACCCTTCCTACCTGCACCATCACTTCAAACTTATCTCTGTAGGACTGCAAGAAATTACTGTGCTGAGCTAACAGGTCTTCAATGTCAAACTTTGGATTAAACATAGAATGGACTAGATCAAACTTGTCCCCAGCACCACAAGATGCTGAAAAATCAAACAGCCTCTCATCAGTTGCAGCTGGGTCTTCCAGAGAAGACACATCCTCTTTGTCTTTACATTTAGTTGCACAGGGACTTCCTTCTAGCACATCTGTATCATCTGAGAAGTCTATATTCCTCTTTCTTGTATTTTTCTTCAGAAGTACTGTAGAGGGCACCACAGCCTTGTAGGGTGAGGGATCCTCTTGCCCTGGTGACCTCTCTGATTGATCTTCACCAATTGACTTTTCTTCAGATATGTCCTAACAAAAGTCAACAGTTCTTTTGGCAGATACATTAAGCAACTAAGCCTGCAAGGTTTGAAATCCTAGCACAAGCTCTGGATCAGGTTTCAGCCTCTTCTGCCTACTGGACCTTAATCCTATTCATCAGGAAACATGACAAGTCAAAACCATCAGGAAACATGACAACTCTGCCAAAACCAAAACCATCATGATCTCTCTCTCTCTCTCTCTCTCTCTCTCTCTCTCTCTCTCTCTCTCTCCAGATAGATATAAATATAAATATAAATATAAATATAAATATATATAATATATATATATATATATATATATATATATATATATATATATATATATATATATATATATATATATATATATATATATATATCTGTCTCTCACCAAAGCACAAACAAAAACACACATAGTCTCTCTCTCTCTCTCTCTCTCTCTCTCTCTCTCTCTCTCTCTCTCTCTCTCTCTCTCTCTCTCTCCATCCAAAGAACACTAAAAAAATACACACAGACCCTCTCTCTCTCTCTCTCTCTCTCTCTCTCTCTCTCTCTCTCTCTCTCTCTCTCTCTCTCTCTCTCTCTCTCTCTCTCTTTGTATTTTTCTATTTGTACTAAAGGCGCGCAAGGACGGACAAGTGCTTTTTGCAACTCTCTCCGCGCGCCTTAAGTGCAATTGAGGGAGAGTCATAACTATACTATAGGCGCGCGGAGAGAGCTGGATCCAGTGTTTGGTTGGCTATGCGCGCCGTTAGTAACGTGTACAGAGAGGGGAGGGAGAGAGACAATGTGTATATATCTGTGTGTGTGTCTGTGTGTATGTGTGTCTGTGTCTCTGTCTATGGAAGTATGTGTATTGAGGTGTGTGTGTTGAACAACAGTCTGGGTTTTTCTTTGTTTAGACACACACACACACACTCACACACACACACACACACACACACACACAATTTGTACCAACTGTTGGAAATACAGAGAGAAAGAGTGAGAGATCACCTTTTGTTGGTGGGGTTTGCGGGAACTCCAAGGGAGGTGTCTCCTCCATTGCTTTTTTGTGTGTCAAACTGACTCTGTCTCTCTCCCTCCCTCTCTCTCTCTCTCTGAGAGTAAGGAGTCCCTCTCTCTATCTCTCTCTCAATCTGTGTCTCTCCCTCTCTCCCTCTCTCTATCTCTCTCACAACATGTTCTCTCTTTCTCTCTCTCTGTCTCTCTATCACTCTCTCTCTCTCTCTCTCTCTCTCTCTCTCTCTCTCTCTCTCTATGGCTCTCTCTCTCTCTCTCTCTCTCTCTCTCTCTCTCTCAAAATCACACTTATAACGGATACACACGGCGGCGCCCCACGTGTCACTATAAATTAGAGTATATTTGCATGTTGTCACACGTGTGGTCATTATTGAGACCGTATACTTTTGTACGTCATATAAAGAGGTCAAGAGAGAGAAAAACCACACCTCATGAAAGAGAGTGAGTGAAAGAGAGAGAGAGAGAGAGAGAGAGAGAGAGAGTGCAAGAGCCGTCGTCTGCGTCTCCGACAGCAAGCCGACCCATCGACATAACGAAGGTCTTCCTCTCCCTCTGCCTTTGCCTCTATCTCTCTATCTCTGTTTCTGTCACAGTACCAAGCACAGTCTTAACAAACAACCCACACAAACACTCACACACACACACACACACACACACACACACACACACACATACACACACACACATACACACTCACACACACACACTCACAAACACACAGACACACATCTTAAAAATACAAACACACACACACACACACACACAAATATAACTTACACACACACACACACAGGCACGCACACACACACGCATACTCTCTCTCTCTCTCTCTCTCTCTCTCTCTCTCTCTCTCTCTCTCTCTCTCTCTCTCTCTCTCTCTCTCTCACAAAATCACACGAGGTACCGCGAGGAAATCTTTGGAGACGTATGCAAAGCCTTCAAGTGCCGAGAGAATTTATGCATGCAGTATTTCGCATCTACCAAAAAGTGATATGTCGATTACGTATGGGAGATGGAATTTCAGAATTTTTTGCAAGCACTATTGGTGTCAAACAAGGATGCCCACTTTCCCCAACCCTCTTTGGGCTACTCATTGATGAATTGGAATGCATGGTTCTTGATTTTATGCAGCAAGAAGGCATAGAAGAGGTTAAGATCGGAAATGCGGTGATCATGCTTTTGCTTTATGCCGATGATGTAGTGCTCTTGGCACATACCTTAGAAGATGCACAAAAGCTTATGAGTGTCTTGGAACGCTTTTGCGTACATAGTGGGCTGATCGTGAATGGATCCAAAACCAAGGTTATGCTTGTAAAGACCCTCAATGACGAAAATACATGCATTGTATACAACAATGAGAAACTTGAAGTGGTAGATCACTTCAAGTACCTTGGCCTTGAGGTTCCATCCAATCATAAATGGAAGGATTGTGCAATGCGTCGCTTGGAAGCCGGAAAGAGGGCTTATTATGCATTTGAGAACATGTGCAATGCAGGAGAGATCAAGTGTTGGGCTCTCAAAAAGTACCTCTTTGACACATTGGTGACACCGGTGCTTCTTTATGGAGTGGAGGTGTGGGGTGGAAGGATCGGGAAGTCTACTTGGAAAGAGTTTGAGAATGTCCAAAAACGTTTTCTCACCAACTTTCTCCAAGTCAAGACACAAACACCCTACATGCTCTTACTTCTTGAGTCCGGATCGCTTCCCATTGAGGTCTTGGGCATGGAAAGGGTTGTGGAGTACATGCGTAAGACACAATGTAGCCCTTTGCATCGACTTCCTAGAATCGCATATGAAGCAAGTCAAAAGGTTCAAAAGACATGCAAGAGCAAAATACTAAGTTCGGGGTGGATGCTTGATATCAAGAAATGGTTTGGAAGATGGGATGCATGTCACTTGGTCAAGGATGCGTCGATCGACTCCCAAGTTAATGAGGCCTTCTTACAACGCCAATGTATCATGGCTTGGGAGAAATCCGGAGGTTGTCGCTTCAGCCATTACACCACACACGTTGCCCCAAACTACAAATCTCTCTTCTTCTCGGAACGAGGTAACCGAACCCATTCCTACATCCTTGAGCCCATCCTGTTGAGTGCGATCCGCACCATTGCCTCCATTCGTCTTAGCTCCCATTCTCTACGCTGCGAGACAGGACGTTGGGGCACTGGCGAGGAGTGTCATCGACTTTGCACCTTATGCCCTCGTCAAGTGCGAGAGAGTGAGTACCACACACTACTTGAGTGCTCAGCTTTTGACCACATTAGGTCCTCTTTTCCCCATATATTCAGCCATGAGCTCTCCCTACATACCTTCCTCTCCCAACCACGATGTGGACTCTCTATTGCGACGCTCATTTCAGCCATTTTTGAGCATCGAGAGTCACTTATGAACTCCACTCACACCACGTGACATGTTCATTTGGTCCCATAGGTCATATTTGACCTCCCAGAACGATAATAGAACTATCTATCTATCTATCTATCTATCTCTCTCTCTCTTTCTCTCTCTCTTTCTCTCTCTCTCTATACCAAAGGCGCGCGTAGAGAGGCATAACCGTAGTGCATGTCTCTATGCGCGACGTTAGTACTGTGCATTGACCAGAGAGAGAGAGAGAGAGAGAGAGAGAGAGAGAGAGAGAGAGAGAGAGAGAGAGAGAGTATTTATTTTACCCTATACTAACGGCGCACGGAGGTGTTTGTTGAGGTAAAAACGTGCTCCGCGCGCGCCTTTAGTAATGGGCTCTCTCACTCTCTCTCTCTCTCTCTCTCTCTCTCTCTCTCTCTCTATTTAAATATGCTAAGCTATAGAAAGGAGAGAGAGAGAGAGAGAGAGAGAGAGAGAGAGAGAGAGAAAAAAAAGGATTGAGACTCTTCTTTTGGTGTACAGTGAGATGGCTAGAACAAAAGCCACTGCAAGGAAGGCAGGCAAGGGACCAGGATTAGCATCTAAAGCAAGTAGTAGATCTGCAACCCCAAAGAAAAGACCTGGAAAACCAAATAAAATTCTGAAAGGGCCAAGGATGAAGAAGTTGCAAACCTGCATGGGACTTTTCAGAGAAATCAGAAAGGCACAGAAATGTGTAGATTTATGCATACCAAAGCTGCCCTTCCAGAGGATGGTGAGGTCCATATGTGATGAAGCTACCTAGGGCACCAAAAGGTGGAAGGTGGTGGCATTAATGGCTCTACAGGAAGCAGCAGAGGACTTCCTACTGGAGTACTTCAGTGACATGACCATTGTTGCAGCCCATGCCCACAGGGTTACTATAATGGACAAAGATAGTGAGACACTGAAAAGAATAAGGTGGAGGTATGACAAACTATTGGTCCCCAATGTCTGTAAGGATAAGAAAATGAGGGAAATTTTGTTATACCCCCCAGAGCTAGTGCCACAACTCAGAGTTGTAGATGTCACACATGATGTGAATACAAGGGCAAGGGCAGAGACTATTGCTCGCCAAACAGAGGACATGAGGGAAGCAGAGCTTAAGGAGAAAGCAAAAGTAGCAGTGGAGTCCCAGAGGCAAACAGAGTGCAATGTGACCCTGTCCATAGAGGCAAGCAATCAAGAAACTCTACTTTCAATGAAGGATGGTTTGCTTGCAGAGATACCATTTGTAGATGGAGCCAGAAAGCTAGCTCTGGAAAAAGTGGACATTAATTTATTGCAGAATCCAGATGCTCAGATTTCAGACACAATTATCTATGCTTGTCTTAAGTAAGTGTTACTATCTTGCTAGCTTTGAAAACTCAGATAATAGGTTTGCTAACTCAGGTAGAGTCTCTGCAGCCTGATCAAAAGTCAACTCCCACTACACACTCACACAGAGGTGTTTCTTCTTGATCCACAAATGTCAGTGATTATTAGACAAAAGAACAGTCCATCTGGGACCTTTGAGAGTTGGTTTCTCCACTGTGCTATGCTGGAAGTTACTGTGATCATCTTTCCATATGAGAACAACCATCACTGGAGTCTCATATGCCTTGATGTTGACCAACCAGCAGTGTGGGTGTTCAATTCAATAAAAGGAACCCACCCTGAAATTAGGTTGTAAGTGTTTTGTATCAGAAAGTGTTTCTTATAGATATCCATGTAAATTTGAAGACTCATGCTAACATCTTGACATTGCTTTGTGCAGTTGTATAAAGAGGTTGTTGCTTGCCTATGGCAAGCTATGTGGAAGGTATGAACTATACAAGGCCCCAATCAAAGAAGTACCTGTCCCAAATCAAACCGATGGAAATTCTTGCGGCTGGAGATGTCTTCTCCATGCAGAATATGTCCTGCAAAGCTACTTTTCATTAAAACCTTTCATGACTAAGGTACCCATTTGGCAATGCATTCAGTTAGTTTTGGTTTAGTCTATAAAAGAATTCTCACCATGTGGTCTTTCAATTTTGCAGAGTGCTTTAAAAAACTACACATATGATTATTTGCAAAGATACCGGGTAAGTTTAATACAACACCTGCTTACTATGTCTAGCCCTAGAGATCTTGAAGATAGCGGCTTGGATGAGCGCACTATTGATCTAACAAAACATGACATGCCACCACGACAAACCCCTACATCCGATACAGTGGAATCACAACGGGCCGAGGGGGTCATATCAGCAGAAGATGAAAGAGCCGAGGATGAGGAAAGGTCAAATGAGCATATGGAAGGTGCTAAGGTACAACCAGAGGAGACAATGAAAGAGCCAAGTCAGTCAGTGGAGGAGCCAAAAGAGCCTATGGCTGAAACCCAAGATGAGGAAAGCAAGCCTATAGATGAGCAAAAGGATATGGATGAGGAAAGCAGGCCTAGGGATGAGCAAAATGATATGGATCAGGCAAGGATGTATGAGGCAAGCCGATCAACCGAGGGAGACGAAAAGACCTTGGAGGAAACCTTGAATGAGGCAGAAAGAGCCATGGGGGAGACCCCCGATGAAGATGTGAATGATGACTATGAAGATAAAGCAGAGGAGAGCAACAACGACATGAACACTACAGAGACCCAGTATGGACCCTTGCTACCTGTAGATATGGTTGTTCCGGTAATGTCTATTCAAGTATGGCAAAATATGTTCAGCTTCTAACTACTTATATGTACTTGTCAACTTTTACAGAGGTTGATTATCTTGGACGTCAATGGATTGCTGCTGATGCGGGTGCCTCTCGGTGACAGAGGACCCTTTGAGGATTTGCAAACGTTTCGGATGGGAACTTGTCGAGTCGTGGTTCGTCCAGGAACCAAGGAATTTATTCAGTTTCTTCTTCCGCGCTTCAGAGTTGCCATATGGTCTTCAATGCAAAGGCAAAACTTGTCGCCACTAGTTGCAATAGTTTGCAATGTATGCGACGCTCACACGTCAGATTTTGCCTTTTTGTATGATCAAAGAAAATGCATTACCGTTGAGGGCCACTACCACCCTAAAAAACCACACTTACCTCTTTTGTACAAACCGTTTAGCCAAATCGGTGTACCCTTTGATGCAACTAATACACTACTAATTGATGATACTCCTGAAAAGGGAGAACTAAATCCGCCGAGAACAACTGTCTCACCACCTTCTTTCGAGGGGCATTCCTTCGATTTTTACCTTGAAGACATTCTGATTCCATACTTACAGAAATTGTATCTCAGTCCATTGTTCACGGACGAGTTTGTACTTTCTAATGAATTAAGATGACTCTTCTATCATGTCTTTGTCTTGTCTAACATATATATATATATATATATATATATATATATATATATATATATATATATATATATATAGAGAGAGAGAGAGAGAGAGAGAGAGAGAGAGAGAGAGAGAGAGAGAGAGAGATTTGACGTGGTAAAGAAATGTATTTCAAGCACACTTTTTCACAGGGCACAATTGAAAAATGAGCTCAATAAACTTCATGTCTTGAAAGTCATTTGTATACACTTGGGTTCACAAGAATATCTGTTACATTGACACTACTTCAACCCGACCATCCAACTCTTTGCACAGAATATCTTTTTCCCTTCGCCGCATCACCTTACGGCCAGCTAGGAAAAAGGAAAAATCTGATAGGTCCTTGTCCATTGTCTCTTCAATGATGTCATGCCGCAAATGCTGAAGACTGCATAGCTCCCTTATTGTAACCACCAATAGTAGGCCATGCTCTTTATCAATCACTTCCACATCCACAGCAGGATTATCTTCCAAACCTGCAAAAACCTGGTCCATAGGAATGTACTTACCGTTGAGCATTTGTGATCGCATATACCAAAACGAGAGTAACAGTGATTGGCTTGCAATCATGTACTTGACAACTAGAGTATCAAGCGCGACCTCGCACCGTAAACCAATATCTTCCTTTGCATACCATCCTTTGTCAAGAAGTTTGTCACAGGATGACTGCTGAAATGACTTGCACATGAACATAGTTTTTGTAACTCGGATGTTGTAGCTATGAAATAGCTCTATGAAGAGTGCAACAGGACAGAAGTTTGCAATTCTAACCAGTTTGGTAGGAATAGAGCTACGTAGAGACCTTTATATATCCTTGTAGAGCTTACTTCGCATTGCCTCCACCATTGTTTCCTCGGGAACTAGCTAGTCCACAGTGTTCCAATCGGTTGGTAGAGGCACTTTCACCAACATGCCATTCTTATTCGCTAAGCTGAGTTGGTAAAAGTGGTCATAAAAAAAGATTCCCTCATCAGCCAGTCTTTTGCTGCTCCTCTCTGAGTACTGTAGAGAACCAATGTGGGCATGAACAACATGGAAGAGGCCTATTATGCACTCCACAAGCTCCCATTGCTCATAAGAAGAGGGATAAACATCTGAAATATATATAAGAAGAGTTAAACTAAGAGTATCAATAAGTACAAATGACAAATCTAATGTAATTGAGCTGTGAAGAATGGAGACATTACTCATAACAAGCGGGAGAAACATTGCAAAATATATAAGAAAAGTTATAATGAGAGTATCAGTAAGTTCACATGTCAAGAGTACTTACAATTGCAACGTGGTTGATGTATATCTGATACATTTCCACCGTTTGCTATCACCTCAGGATGGGTAAACACATGCTGAACAAGAACTTCCTTTACAGATCTTTTGCCGATTTCAACTTTGAAATCCAACACTCTGGCCTTCCATGCTGAGCGGTAAACGTTGATACCACTAGACCTCTTGGGTCTTCTTGGTTGCATGAGGACCCATGAACCTTTGTTTATCCTTTGTCCAACCCATTGATTCTCTGCACTTATTGAAGCTGGTATTGTAATTGAGGATATGCTACTACTTGGCCTTCTAGGCAAAGTGCAGTTGTTGGTTGTTGGTGTGAGAGACAGTAAACACCTGGAGCCTCTTGGGCGAGAAGACGTGGACGCCATAGCTCTCAGAGAAAAGCTTTAGTGGAGGGAGATTCACTTTGAAAGCATTCTAATGGAGGGAAAGTGTTTTAGAATTCCAATATCTTGTGCGGGCTTAATGTTCACCCTCCAGTACGTTAATGACCATAAGAGAATATCAGAAGTGGTACCACATGCAAGCACCTAAAAGCTCGGTAAAAGGAAGGAAATTACTATGCTACAATCCTAGATTCGTGAAAGTTTTATGCTATTTTCCTATTTTTTGAGTCTTTCCACGTACTTTCCTACGTAACGTAGCCCTCATGCTCATTGGACGCACTCTATTTTTCTCTCTCTTCATATGGCCCTCCAAATGACCTCTGAAATTTCCTAATGGAAAGGTGTTGTATAGCATGAGGCAAGCCCCCTAGTCAATTTTGGTCCAAATTAGAGTTGATTAGACTGATCAAGATCAACAATAGGCTGTCAGAACAGATTTTTGATCCATTGACAAGCTTATAGGTGTCCAAATCAAAAAGTAAAAACACCTGTGGACTCAGCACATCAAGGGGAATCCATAGTGCAAAACTCCAGGCAAAACAAAGCAGGAGACATCCTACGTGTAGGATGTCTATTGGGTCCTACTGAAGAGACAATTTGACTGGGCTTAGACAGTGAGATTCCATTTGGCTCAAGGGTTGCAGAACTTCTTTCAGAAGTGAATTTGGACCTTGTTTGTCCATTTGACGGAGCAAAGACTGAATTCAGACTTTTTCACGTAAATTGACCAACATCCGAGGGAAGTACAGTTCCAGAATAGCAGACCTAATCCAGAACATCAGCAGTGTGTAAAATACAATAGTGGTTGAGATTAACTCTCCAGTTATACCTGTCATTACTAAGATAACCTCTAGCAGATAAATGCTTTGATTCGATTGCCGAAATTAAACGCTTGTGTACAGGTATATTCAGCAGAAAAGCAAGAAGTTGTGCGTAGACTGATCCTTTTCCAGGTGAGTGGTTGGATTTGTGATAAATTGCATTGATATGCTTGATGAATTTAAGATCAAGAAGATACATTTTTAGAGACCAGAAGGTGGCAGGTGACCAAGGTAGCTTAGTGTCCACCGAGGAGAGTGTAACTCAGGCAAGGCTAGATCCACTAGCACCGATTATTGAGGAAGGTAGTGATACTGACACTTCGTCAGACAAATATTTCTTCATGATGGGTAGTCAACAGCCAGGAGGTTTCACCTATGACGGACCAATGCCAGGAGGAAGCACCTTCCTAAATCCTTTGAATGATTCCAATCTCACTATGATCTTCTTAAAGGGAACAAACTCGAGGGGAGCCCTAGTCTATTCTGACTATCGAGGACGCAAGTGCATTTGTATCGAAGAGAGGCCGGCTCAGAGATTGGAGATAATTCGAGTCTATGATGATGGAGATAGATTCCGAGATGAAGAGGGGAACCACTATCTGATAGTTAGTAACCCTGAAGATTACAACAGATATGGAGATAATGTGGCAAAAAGGAAAATGGTTTCAGAAGCTCAAGAACCGCCAGCAAACATTGATCGGCCCGGAGCTATTTTTATGTATGATAAGAAAACAACCATGGTTCCAACTTATAATGAGAACGTGGGAATCTACAAGCATGAGAGTGAGGGTATAGTCGCTTACTTTTGCAGCAAAGAACCATACTTAAACGAATTAAGCAAAGACAAGGTTCTTTACTTTCTCTTATGAAACTGCTATGGGGAAGGGTATAGTTTTTGTTGATAGATACGGGCGAGAATACCAACGTATTCTCCCAGAGAAGGTAGAAAAGGCAACAGGTCCAGGAGCATCAACATATGCCCCAGACGAAGTGCCAAGAGCCACCTACACCCCAAGCAAGTCGACAAATCCCTTTTCAGAAGATTATGACACCACCTCACATTCCACCCGACTGCAGGCATTCAACAACCAAAACCAACCAGCAAACCATCCATCATTGCAGGCATGGCTTTGACAGAGTGCAACAATGGATCAAGACCGAACCCGAGATGGTTATCAAGCCGCACAAGGGCTAAGGGATCTGCAAGAACCACCACTCTATTCAAGGTATCAAGGAGAGAGTAAGCCAAAGACTCAAGGGTCAATAGATCCTGGAGGGCCACCCATAGAACGAGTTCGAAGAGATGAACCATCTCTGGCAAGAACTGTTAGAAATTATGGCCTAGGAGCACCACTAGGAGAGGAACCAGCCTATTACAAAAGACCTGAGGAGATATATCGATTAGGACGTGGAGATCCAATGATGAGGTTTGTAGATCATCGTAGAATTAGACCTTCTCAAGTGCAAAAATGGGTAAACAAGAAATACACAGGAAACAGAGACCCAAGAGATCATGTAGCAGCCTTTGTGTGTGTAATTAGAGCGAAAGAGGTGTTAGATTTCCCTACCCAATTTGCAAGGTTTGGACTAACCCTAGAGGATGACGCTGCTACTTGGTTTGACTCTGTAGAGCGTAGAGACTTTGAGTCTATGGAGGAAGTGTTTGACGAATTTATCGAGGAATTCTCACAAAGGGGGATAGCTCATAATACCGTCTCACAAATCCATAAATTCAAACAGAAAGATGGGGAATCTGTACAAAAGGCAGCCCTAAGACTAAAAAGATATGTTAAGTTCTCTCATGTGGAAGAACTGCCAACTCAGTCCAAACTTATGCTTATATTCATCCAAGGACTAAGGAATGCGGATCTCCAGAAAGACTTACATATGAAGAGGAGCACGACTTTGAATGAGTTGACCAAGGAGGCTCTTTACCTTGTGGACAATTGTGCGGTCTACAAAGAGGGGGAGTTCAAGGACCTTAACGATGATTCATCTTCACAACAAAGTGGAAGCAAGTCTTCTAAGACAGCACCGAAAGGAGAAGTAGCTATAAACCAAGAGCTGCTTGTAGATGAAGTGCTAAAAAAGATTAACTTGTACGCCAAACCCCAGGCTAAATAGCCCAAGTGGTGTGCTATTGAACAAAAATGGACAAACCATGGGACCGAGGAATGTTATTATAACAAGGGATATGTGAGAGAGAGACCTTACGCTCCCCAAGCTCCGATAGCTTCTCCTCAAGTTCCACCGATGCCTAGGTATCAAGCAGGCAACCGACCAGGACTTGTAGGTGTAGAAAGACCACAACCGGTGTTGGGGCAACAACCACCCCTACGAGGATTATGACCAGTGGGTATAAGATACACACCAACCGTAACCGAATCAGAGGATAAGGCTTTGGTGCCTATACATGCATATTATGAAGATCCCAATGGATATTCGGCAAACTCTGTCTATTATCCATCGGAAGAACCCTCGACACCAGAACCATGGAGCATGATAGGAAGTACATGACCACCAACACCTGCACAGGCAGCAGGAGAAGGAAGATATAGCTTAGATGAACGAACATTGTTGTTCATAGCCAATGGAGGCATGGGCGGACAGAGACATGCATACCAACAAAGGGGAGCTCAAGGAGCACCTCAACAACCCAAGGGACCCACTACAAGTGTGGTGGAGACCATTGGCTAAGAGACTGTCCTCATGATGAAATCATTAGAGTCAACGCATATTGCACCGAGTGTGGAGTTACTCATTTGATTCCCGATTGTCCCAAAAACCCGAGCAAAGGAGCAAAAACCACCTTGAACATGCTAGAAACAGTACCTTCCAGTGGAGGGTCAGAAAATGAAACAATCATACCTATTCACGAAGTGACACAAGCCCAAGCTCAAAGAATGACGAACGAACCCATAGTTGAAGAGCCAAAAACCGATGCCCAAAGTTCAGAAACGAAAAATCAGAGAAGCACTTGGAAAGCTAGAAAGGCGCGTGTGAAAGCTAGGAAAGAACGAGAGCAAACAGCTCTATCCGAGGAGTTGAAACATACAAAGGATAGATTAGAGTGGTGAGAGGATCTAGCTAGCTTAAGCTCACACACCACGGCAACCATAGCACCCAAGGAAATAGCAGAGCCCAAAAGTGCAGGATCAGGAGGATCTGTACTGGCAGACAAGGTAAATGAGCAGTTGAATGCGCTTCTAAAATCTTATAAAGCCAGACTCAAAAAGAACCAAACCCAGGAGCAAAGGTAGATGACTTATCCATATGCGGAAATAGAAAAACAAAGGTTCGAAATGTGTAAAAAGATGATTGAAACAGCTCAATCATTGATGGAAGACCAATTGGGTAAACCTGCAAATTGGCATGAAGCATCAGCTCCAACCCCTATCCAACCAACTTTAGAGGAGTACGTAGAAACAAAGGAAGGACTAATGCCTATGCATCCAGAGGAGAACCTATCATAGTGCCAAATACAACAGATGAGACAAGTGACGGGTTCCAGCCTAAAACATTGACAGAAATGGGTAAGGACTGTAACGGTCTAGATGATCTATGGAATCAAATCCGTGAGGCCAACGAGGCTAACAGGATGAGTAACCACATGAATAGCATGCGAAAAGAGAAGAATGTGATCTTACCTCCTATTGAAGAATTTGAGGCAAGGTCATAAATGAACTTTGAGATACATTCACAAGGGGGAGACCAGGGATCAATTAGTTTAGGGCACAACCAACCAGACTCGCTGAACACTTTACCCTCTTACCTAGGAGAGTATGAAGCCAAGTCTGAAGTGAGAGCAATCCCATCTTAAAGACTTTCTTCTAACAAAGTGATGGATTCACAAGGATTGATTGAGTTATTGTCCACCCCGGTGGCATGCACCATCACATTAGCCGAACTCCTAAGGTTACGACCAAACATGTGGACCACAGTAGGTAAATGCCTAGAAAAATTTGGAGTGAGAGACCCCACCTTGAGGCTACAGGAAGGGATCAAAGAGTTGGACAGGCCTCAACTAAACACTAGGCCAGTACCATTAAACAAGGTTGGAGAGTATTTCAAGGGAGAAGATGGAAACACCACGCTACTAGTCTAGTAGAATTCCAAGGAGTAGTTTCCAAAGCTATTCTTGACAGTGGAGCGGGAGTTGCTATCGCCACCAAAAAAATGGAGAAACCAGCTTTAAGAGCTACCAAAATGAAATAACAATTGGCAGATGGGTTATCATTGATTTCTTAACCACCACAAGAGAACATCACAAGAGCACAGAAAAGGGTTATAGAGCTGAAAGCTCGCGACTTTCAGCTAATTGGGAACCAACTCTATAAGCAAGTAAAGGACAATCAACTTAGAATCTATGCAAGTGAAAGTGAATACTTGCTGATTCTAGAACATGCACATAGCGGAATAAGTGGAGGCCATTTTTCGGGCGATAAGACGACAAAAATTATCTTAACCGCAGGAATATGGTGGCCTACATTGCATATGGATGCTGAAGAATTTGTAAAGCGTTGTGACGCATGTCAACGCACCAAGGTGCCGATAAAGAGAGATGAGATGCCACTACGAGCAATGATGGGAGCAAGAGCATTTGAAAAATGGGGCATTGATTTTGTGGGACCTATCTCACCAGCTGCATATCGCACCCATACCCAATATATCATTGTGGCTACGGACTATCTCACAAAATGGGTGAAAGCCAAGGCAACGCAAAAAGCAGATGCACGAACCACTGCACAATTTTTGTATGAGAATGTTTTTTTACGATACGGTTTACCAATAGAAATTGTCAGTGATCGTGGAACACATTTTCTTAATGAAGTCATTGAATATCTGCTAGAGGAATTTATGGTCATACATAGGAAATCTGCTCCATACCATCCACAAGCCAATGGACAAGCTGAGTGTTACCATATACATGTGGTAGTGATGTGTGTGAACACACTAGGACCGTTGGGGCATTTTTTCCCTCTTTAGGAGTTTTTTCCCCGCGTGCATTGTATATACGCCCATCACTCTAGGGCTATCTATCTTTCCATTGCACACTAAGTAACACACTCTCTATTGTGTGCCTTGAGCTTCCTTCGTCTTCTCCAAGCTGTGTGTGTTTCTATGCAACCCTAATTCCAACAATTGGTATCAGAGCAGGTCACGTCCTCCCGGGCTTAGTCGCCAGCTGCTCCAGCATACACCTGCTCACTTTCTCCGATTTCAGTGAGCTTTGGCGAGCGTTCGCAGGTCGACAAAACTTTTGGGTGAGTTCAAAGAGCTCGGTCTGCTCAGAATTTTGATTTGGGCTTATTTCGGCCTCCGTTTCTACTACAGGCAGTACTGCACAGGCTATTTCGTCATTTTGTGCAGAATTTCTGTCAGTGCCATTTTTCTGCATAACAGGTGCCTTATAGTCTTCTACGGTTTGTGCTATATAGCACAGGTTGTTCCCGCTCCGTTTCTCCTATTTTCGGGTAGTTTTCACATCAGGTGCAACATTTACCATGGCTGACAACAACAACACAGATGTGTTCAAGATGTTTGCTGCTAAGGACAGGTTGGATGGGGACAACTACCCTATGTGGGCTTATATGATGCAACATGTTATTGTGTCAAAGGGTGTCTGGAACATTGTGCAGGGCATTGATGTACGTCCTAATTCTGAGGATGTAGGCGATGTTGAGGATGTTGCAGGTCTTTCTGCAAGGATTGCAGCTGTTAGAGTTGTTTTGCCTACGGCAGAACAAGCTCATTGGGATGTTAAGGATGCTCAGGCTCATGCATTGATTGCATTCTCTGTGTAGGGCACCATTGTTCCTCACATCCATTTAGCAAAATCTGCAAAACAGGCTTGGGATATTCTAGCAGGTCTTTATGCAAGCCGCAATGAGGCTAAAATTGCTTTGCTGCGTAAAGAGCTGGAGTCAAAGATTATGCATGAGGAAGATGATATGGACACTTTCCTTGCTAGTGTCAAGGATATCAATGAGCAGCTTATTTCTGCAGGTGAAGTCATTTCAGACAATTCCCTTGTGCAAATTGTTCTTGATGCCTTACCAGATTCCTACCAGATTTTTGCTAGTACTTGGAGACTGATGACCCAAGGAAATCCTGAAGTTGTCAGGTTTGATGCATTATGCACATTGTTGTTGCAAGAGTCACTTTCTAGAAAAAACAAGACTAGGCAGCGTGCAGTCCAATAGGCTTTTATTGCTTCTCAAAGAAAGGGTGGTAACAGTAATGCAGCCACTTCTTATGGTTCTGCTGCGAGTTGCAAAAATTCTGTTACTAATGCTTCTGTTGGCAGTACTTCGTCTGGTAATTCTGGTGATAAGGGCAAAAAGAAGATGTATTGCCATTATTGTAAAGCCAATGATCACTTGATCAATTCATGTCCTAAGTTGAAGGCCAAAGAGGCTAAGAAGAAAGAGGGTGGTTCCACTGCAAATGCTGGTTCCACTACAAATGCAGCCATTGTTGAGTCTTCTGTGAAAGGAGACTGTGTTGCTAATGTTGATGCATAATGGGCTTTCAGCGCAGAGTGCACTTACAATCCTGCTGTCCATGATGCATGCTTATCAGTTGTTGCAGATTCACATGTGTGGTATTTTGACAGTGGTGCTACAAAGCACATTACCTCACATCGTGAATTGTTTACCTCTCTCGAGTCTGTCCCTCATGGGAATTCAGTCACTTGTGCCAACAACGCCTCTTATCCAGTTCAGGGAGTTGGAAAGATTGTGCTCACTGTTGCTAATGGCAGTTCCTTCAAACTTGTTGATGCACTTTATGTACGTGGGATCAAGAAGAATCTCTTGTCTGTATCCACACTTACTAGACTTGGACTTGTAGTCAAATTTGTGGATGACAGATGTACGGTTCATGATCTCAATTTTGGTGATGAAATTGTTGCATCTGGCCTTTTGTGCCGTGGGCTGTATAAGCTCACTTTGTATGACAAGTGTGCACAAAACTTTGCAAATGCATGTTGTTGCAGATTCAAGGGCTATTTCAGATGCAAAACTTTGGCATGCACGTTTTGGTCATCTGAATTTTTCCAGTTTGCTACGTTTGCAGAAATCTGATATGGTTGCTTCTTTGCCACCTCTTGTAGCACCTGTCAAACATGTTTGTGAAGGCTGTATTTTGGGTAAGATGCAGCGTTCTAAATTTCCAAAGGATGGTTCAGTTCGGGCCACATGCAGGTTGCAGCTTGAGGCCATCATGTGTGCCACTTATGTACTTAACAGGTGTCCTACGAAAGCTTTGCAGTCTATTACTCCATATGAAGCATGGCATGATAGAAAGCCTTCTATTGAGCACATGCGTGTTTTTGGTTGTTTGGCATATGCTTTGGTGCCACAAGCGCAGCGCGGAAAATTGGATGATAAGGCTGTCAAATGTATTTTTGTTGGTTATAGTGCTGAAAGCAAAGGTTACAAGTTGTATCATCCGCAAACAAAACGTATTCTGGTTTCTCGGGATGTAGTGTTTGTGGAAGATTCTATTCAGCCCTTGTTGTCATGTACTAGAGACAGTAATGTAAGCTCACTGGACATTTATGACACTTTGTTGCCTCTTTTCAGTGGTGGAAATACGAATGTAAGTTCCAATGAGGCAAATGTACAGCCTATGGGGGTTTCTGAAAATGTTTCAGATCAGCCTATTACTGATGCAGATGTCCATGATGTACTTGATGAGGAAAGGGCTGAAAATGAGCAGGCTAGAGGTATGCCAAAATAACTGGTGCACACTTTGCGTGACAGTAAATTGGATGCACCTTTGTCTAGTCGTACTCGTTCAGGCTCTCGCCATGCATCTTATGCATCAGATTTTTATGCTTTGGCTGTGTCTAGTTTACATGATGTTGAGGAGCCTCTGTCTTTTGATGAAGCACAAAATTCAAAAAATTGGATGGATGTCATGCAATCAGAATATGATGCACTTATAGAAAATGACACATGGACTTTATGTGATTTGCCTCCTGGCAAAAAGGCCATTGGTACGAAGTGGGTTTACAAGTTGAAACGCAAACCGGATGGTGAGATCGATCGCCATAAGGCTCGACTTGTTGCAAAGGGTTATGCACAGCAAAAAGGCATAGATTATGAAGAGACTTTTTCTCCCACTTGTCATATGACTACTGTGCGTTTTCTATGTGCATTGGCAGCTCATTTTGGTTGGGATGTACATCAATCAGACATTGTTACTGCTTTCTTGAATGGTGACATATTTGAGAAGTTTATGTAACGTAGCCTCACGGTTTTGTCATAAAAGGACAAGAGGACAAAGTGTGTAGATGTAAGAAGGATTTGTATGGGTTGAAGCAATCTCCTCGTGCTTGGTATGAGAAAGCTGACATTCATTTCGTCAAACAAGGCTTTCGTAATAGTCCAACAGAAAGCACATTGTTTGTAAAGCGTGAGGATGATGTATTTCTCATTGTGGTTCTTTATGTTGATGATTTGCTGATCACTAGACCAAATGAGAGACATATTGCTGAATTTAAGGCTGATTTGAATGCTACTTTCAAGATGAAAGATTTGGGGCTGTTGCATCATTACTTGGGTATACAGTTTAAGCAGTGTGATGGTGGTATTGCCTTGTGTCAGAAAAGTTACATAGAGACATTGCTATGTAAGTTTGGACTTGAGGATTGCAAACCTATTGCCACTCCCATGGAAACAGGTTTGAAGTTGAGTCTACATGATGCTGGTGATCCTGCTGATGTCACTCTTTACCAAACTGATGTTGGCTGCCTCATTTATGTATGCAACATGAGGCCAAATATTCAGTTTGCACTCTCACAGGTCAACAGATTTATGCATAGCCCAGGGTCTAAGCATTGGCAGGATTTCAAGAGGATTTTCTGCTACCTTAGTGGCACTTTACATCTTGGCTTGTTTTATCCCAAGGGGGGATCATTGCCGCCAGACTTACATGCTTTTTCGGACTCAGAATGGGCTGGTTGTTTTGACACGCGAGTGTCCACAAGTGGTTTTTGTTTCATGCTTGGCAGTTCATGTATATCATGGTTGAGCAAGAAGCAACCTACTATGGCCACTTCGAGTTGTGAGGCTGAGTACAAGTCAGTCTTCACAGCTACGGTTGAGTGTGTATGGCTCAGACGCCTTATGGCTGGTTTGGGTGTTGGACAGGACACTCCCAACACTATCTACACTGACAGTCAGAGCGCATTGGCAGTTGCGAGGAACCCAGTTTTTCATGCTCGCACAAAGCACATTGAGGTACATTACCACTATGTCAGGGAGAGGCTCTCAGCAGGAGAGATCAACTTGGCTTATGTGCCAACACAGGACAACCTTGCAGATCTTTTCACAAAGGCATTGTCTCGTGAGAAGCTTGAAGCTTTCCGCAAAGCTTTGAGCTTACTCCCCTTTGTGGACTGATACTGTCCTCAGGGCATGGCACTTCCCTTTACTCATGTGCCAGCTCTCGTTCACCGCATCACTCCAGGGGGGATTTGTTACCATATACATGTGGTAGTGATGTGTGTGAACACACTAGGACCGCCATTGCATTTTTTCCCTCTTTAGGAGTTTTTTTCCCCCGTGCATTGTATATACACCCATCACTCTAGGGCTATCTATCTTTCCATTGCACACTAAGTAACACACTCTCTATTGTTTGCCTTGAGCTTCTTTCGTCTTCTCCAAGCTGTGTGTGTTTCTCTGCAACCCTAATTCCAACACTGAGGCCACAAATAAAACACTATGCAGGGTTCTCACTAAAATAGTGTCAGAGTCAAGAACAGATTGGGATCAGCAGCTACACTCAACACTATGGGCATACAAGGTAGCTTACAAAACATCGATAGGAACAACACCGTACAACATGGTGTTTGGCCTAAATGCTATACTACCCATAGAGTTTATAATTCCAACTCTACGAGTAGCGAAACGCTTAGAATGGAAAGGGTAGGAGCTCTCTTCAAGAATAGATGATCTTGAAAAGCTAGATGAACTCCGCTTGAGAGCTGTAGCTTCAATCTATGCTAAAAAGAGACGACAAAAAGAGTTTTTTGACAAGCGTGTGCGCACTAAAGAGTTCAAAACAGGTGATTATGTACTTGTTTATACTTTGAAACAACATGCCAAGAAACTTAAAAAGCGAGGGATGGGACCCTTTGTGATTAGTGATCTATCACAAAGTGGAGCTGTCAAGCTTGCTACATTAGCAGGTGAAGAAATGCCGAACTGGATTAGTGGATGTCGACTGAAAAAATATCATTTACCACTCACACAGGATATGCTTCAACAAATTCATCAAGGAAAACAACGAATGAAGGAAAAACAGAGAGTACGAGAAGAAGCTCAAGCAGAAGCAAAAGAACGCATTGCAAAACGAAGACTTCTGCGACAACAACAACAAAGTGGAGCACCATTGCGAATCAATGCCATTCGACTAACGAAGTTAGATGAAAACACAGTGGAGACAATAATTGCAGTGAAACTGGGTAGCAATCAAGTTGAATCGACGGCATTGCTTGATTTTGGAGCTCAAGCAAATTTGATCTCTTACGGATTATACCAACAGCTCAAATCCACAAGTCAACTTCATCCTACTCCTCAAGTGCTGGAAAGTAGTACATCACAGTCGTTGAAAACATTGGGCTGTACTATATTGCATGTACAAGTACATCAATCTATTTACCCACACAAATTTTATGTAGTCGAGGATGAAAGCACACAACACCCAATGATGTTGGGACAACCTTGGCAAGAAGAGTACAATGTGCAGATAGATTGGAATGTGAATGCAGTCAAAATTCAGCATGCAAAAGAACAACAGGTAATAGCCTTTGCTCAGTAATACCGGAATAATCAGCTGCCAGCAATGCAATCACTGGCAAAAGAGTCAAACGCAAGAATTCCACCGAAGAACACCATGATACCCAAGGCCAACAGACAGGTAAAAGCCAACCATGCTAACTACATACATACTAAGTCACCGACCGCAATGCAAAGTTCTAGATTACCAAAACAAGGGAAACAAGTATGGATGCGGAAGGATAGAAATGACATGGCAGACAAACAACAATGCAATGAAAGAATTCAACCGAAGTAGATAGTTCAACCAAAAACCAAGGGCATAAAACAAATATGGATCCCAAAGAAGATGCTCAGCAATAACCCAAATGTTACTCGCATTTGGATACCGAAACAAAAGCAAAAGGAACTCCCTTCAGTACAAGCAACAACGGAAGGCAGACAACTGCATTTGAAAAAGGACAACCGACTTATGTGGATGCCAGTCCGCAACAAAACAGTTGCAACAAAGGAAGTAGCAAAACACCTACAAAAACAAGCTACCAATGGAAAGCAAAAGAACTACGGTTCACGGCCATTCTGGCCAAGCCACTCCTCTCCATAGAAATAACTACAGCTATATCAACAGTAGCAGCAAAGCGATTGCCTTTTGCAAAAAAGACAATTAAACAGAGAGCAGTAGAGTTACAGCTATTACTTACAAAGAAAACAGGAAACCTCGACGGCGAATGCCAATAAGCATCTTGCTTATTCCCTTCTCTTGCACAACATTAATTTTTCCATGCATTGACCGAGTATGCATAAATTAGGGCCACATTAATCAGCCAAGCATTAGCACAAATTTTTCAACCTATGCACGGCACATACTCCGAGGCGATACCTTGTCGTCCGGGAGAACTCCGGCTAGGAGGGGGGGAGGCATTCTCAAATGTGGAACCAATAGCAGAAAAAGCAAAAAAAGGGCATGATTTTTGACTATTTTAATGGTTGTTGTTTGATTGCAATTTTTTTTGGACTAACCCAAGTACATATACCCTTATACAGCATGTATCTACAGGTATATGGAGTCAAACTCCAAATCAAGCCCCTAGGTGTGTGTGTATATAAGTAGAAATACCATTTTTCGGACAAAATATTGGTAAACACGGAGAAATCCGGCTATAAAAATTGCATATGAGTGTATATAATGTTTTGCGGTGATGTTTGTGATTTATTGTGATTTTTGGGGATTTTCTGGGTTGGATTTGCTATTTTCCTTTTAATTTTGCTAATTTTTGGCAGAAAAACTTCAAAAATACAAAAAGCACGTGAAATACGTTCGTAATGAAAAACAAAAAATATGGGGATGATCAGTGAATATAGGAAAACCTGTGGTACAATGGGGCTACAATTATGAGACTGGAGCGGAAAGCGTGTTTTGGCCAGATTTTGACCGAAATGCCAAATTGCTGGTAAACAAGGCAAATGGAGTCCAAATCAAGGAATTTTTTAGCCTAAACTGCATCTCGCAAGAAGTTGGGAGCACATGTCAAATTTCATGAAAAGTGGTTCGGGGACCTCCATTATAAGAAATTTTCACCTCATTTTCACTATTGACCTCCCAGTAGCTTCTACGACGCGCACGACTACCTGACGGGCTTCAGACATAAGAGGTAGGCTCACCACCTTGAGCTTTTCGTGCATGTTTGTCGTTTTGTCGCGAAAACTAGCGTAGGGTTCACACACAAAGTGGGCGGTAGAGACCTACAAGTAGAGGCGGCGACCTAATGGCTAACCCAAAAGCAACAAAACTTCATCGGCAGCGTACCCTAGCATAGGAGACCAGTCTTGGATGTTCAAAGGCACTAGAAAACCATCGAGAAAAACCCTAATTCCTAGAATCCCGCAAGAGGCCACCAAATGGGAAATCGGCAAAAAGGCGCCCAAATGCTACCAAAATTCATGGGTAGGAGCATCTCGACATGCTCGACAAGTCTATGTGGCCCACATGACCAAAAAGTGACCCGAAGCGGCACTAAACTTCAAAAACGACATCAGACACACAAAGCGTCAAATAGCTCTTGCGGCCAAACTGCATGCCCGTTTGCCACCAAACTTCACGAGCGGCTTTCCTAGATCATCAACAACCAAGTCCTATGGTGGTAGACCACCACAAATCATCGAAGATACGTAAACGCAACCAGGGGTGCTTCTAGAGCAACAAATTGCCAAATGAAGCTCCGATGAAGCCAAAGTCGACAAAAACCATACCGCAAGGATCCCCAAGGGATCAGGAAGCTACGGAGACCAACATCAAGAAATTTCATCGCCAAAAAGCACTCCAAAAGTCAGAAAACGGCTCGGAGGCTCTGAAGTCCACACAGGGAGTTACTTTCTATCCATTTGACTTTTTTGTTGAAATTATGCTTAAAAGGGACTCAGGGGGACCAAGGGCAGGCACTAGTGACAACATCCATGAAAAAATCATCAGGAGATATCCTACGCGTAGGATGTCTCAAGGGCACTTCTGGGCATAGATCCCAACATTTTTCATCACACACATTTTCTGAATGACCTTTACATGCTAGCCACCAAGTTTCATCACATTTGGACCAAAATTGACCTCATATGCATGAAAAAATGCAAAGTTAGGACATAGAGGCAATAATGGGCCATAGACCTACCAAATCTTGTCCAAATCACATGAAATTTGCACAACACATTCACAAGCACATAACCAATCCATCTGTGTACTCACCTGCAAAATTTCGTGAAATAGGCATCCTACGCGTAGGATGTCTATTTGACATTTTTGGCCTACAGAGGATGTTTGTCCACCAATCACATCATCTTCAAGAGCTCATATACCAAATTTGAAGCTATTCTAATCATTTTTTACCCCCAACACCTTCAAGATACACTTTTTTGAGTCCAAAAACACTATACAGGCTCTTACAAGCATCAATTCTTGTCCAAATCAAAATCCAAGAGCATAGCCATGTTCCATAGGCCAAGGACTACCCACAGAACAAATCCCATGCCATTTTGATGAAATAGACATCCTACGCGTGGGATGTCTCCAACATAATTTAGACCTTCTGTGCAAATTATGGAAGCCAATACCATGGTGCAATGAGCCCATATATCAATTTTCAACCCATTTGGACATCACTTGCTACCTGTTATGGACTTTCTACCCAATTTGTGACCTAAAGCCTGAATCAGCCCAAAAATTCCACTTCTTGATGCCCAAATCCATATCCAAGCACATAGCCACGTTCCATAGTCCAAGGACTACCAGCATGTCAAGTATCACCCAATTCTGATGAAAAAGACATCCTACGCGTAGGATGTCTAGAGGAAAAATTTTGGCCAAAATTGCACTGTGAGCACATGAACAGTTTCACAAGTTCCTTTTAAGATTTATTTTCAATTTTCAAGTCATTTGGATAGATAAAACTCAGTTTCTCAGCTAATATGGAAAAAACTCTAACTTCGGACTACTGAGTGCAACAGGATCTATGGCAGCCGCGAAGTCACTGGCAAAGAAGAAAAGAATGACCATTAAGGATTACCTAGAAGAAGTGGAGCCCTTCGTCATACCAGAAGGAACACTAAAGCCCACCAGCCCATGGATCCAAGAAGATTTGCTAGAGTCCAACGACCTAAAGATCTACTAAGGAGTGTTCAAAGACCCTGAAGGGAATGTGATCGAGCTACCAATGCTATCGTGGGAACTCAATGAGTTCGTAAGAAGCAAGATGGCCGGGTACTTGGAGAAGATTGATCTCCACAACTATTTTGAAGCAATGCTGGCGGGGGTTGACATAAAGAGATTCTGGGAATTTGTGACAACAATAAAGGAAGATGGAGTGGCCAGAGATAACCGATCTGCAAGGCAGTCCAGAAACAGAAATAGTCATCACCGAGCAAGTTGTAGCAGATGCACTCGACCTCTCCAACAAGGGGGATAGTGTAACTAAAAGAAGACATTATGTCAAGGTGTACACTGAGAAGAAAGGTAGCTACACTTTTAAAGATATTGCCAACCCAAAAGTGGCAATCATGAGTCAGTTGTACAACCAATACTTCCATATGTGGATGAAGCGGCCACAAAAGTACAGAATGCCGCCAGGAGAAATTGCCACGACATTCACTTGGGAAATGATGAAGAGCACTCCACGGCTAATCAATTATGCAGCATATATACATGACAACCTAGTGAAGATGGGTAACAAGAAGCCCACATATATTGTGCCAGGAGAACTAATCACTAAGGTGATTTATGGTGCATTGCACGCAAAAGGGAGATGGCCTGACCCCCCATCACAAAACGCCTGGCTGAGGCTCAAAGAAGACAAAGAAGACGAGCCACAAAAAGCACCAAGGGTTGCCACAAGATTGAAAAGACGTCTAGAGCCTGTTCAAGAAGAGCAGCCAGAGCAAAAGAAGGGAAAGAAAGAATTTGCCCAAGTGCCAGAAAAAGAGACAAAGTCACAAAAAGCGGCAAGACTAGAGTGGCTCATGGAGAGCTTCAGAGCAGAAAGGGCCCTTAAAGGCGATTTGAGTGAACTCTGGAAGCCATCTCTAGAAGCAATGTCGGGATCATCCCAAAGAGTACAAAGGGACAGATTCGAAGATTATATTAAAAATTTTGAGATTCTTCATGCCGCATTAGAAAATGTCCCGCATGTACCTTTTACAGAAGAGGAGGTGGAGAAAGTACGACAGAAACTGTTAGACGAGCAGGAGAGCCAAGAGAGAGAAAGGAAGACAAAGGCAGACCGAGATTTAAAGAAAAAGCCTACATCTCTACCCGCCAGCCCTGAGTCTAGCCCACCACCCTCACCACCTCCTCGTAGCCCTCCACAAGAAGACAAAGAGGAACGAGACAAACCAGTAGAACAAGAAGAGGCCAAGCAAGAGCAGAGCCAGGAGCAGGAACCAAAGGAAGGGGCTAAGCCTCGAAGTGGGCAGCCAGAGCCAAATGAGTCATATAACACATTTCTGGACCTGCTAGCAGCTGGATACACAAAAGAAGAGGCTGCCACAGTCACATTCAACTTGGCAAGCACAAGGCCTCAAGAACAAATGCAAAGCATCAGGTTAGTAGAACTAATAGATATGGCCACAGATACAGTGGACATGCACCCGCCCTCCAACGATTGGGATGTGGTGATGACGAAGTTAACCGGGTTAAGAGCGCAGTCCATGGCCTTAGAAAGTGAGATGGCAGCTCTCAAGGCCACTGAAGTGAAGATAAAGCTGGAAGTAGACTCTTTACAAGGACAAAGTCAAAGGCAGAAAGAGAGAGAAGCGAAGCTACACGCCAGTCTAGCAAGGGCATTGCAAAGATGCCACGAAATGGAAAAAGAAAATCAGGCAGCAGCCCAAAGAATGCAAGGAGTCGAAGAGGAGTGTAAGCAACTCAGCAAATCATTGATAGATGCCGAGAGGGAAAGGGATAACATGATCCTACAGCTGGCTGAGGAGTCTAAAGAAGTTGAAGCAATGCGAAACACCAAAGAAAAGGTGGAGATAGATCAAGAAGCCAGCCAGGATGAGGTCCTTGAGCTCAAGGACCAGCTTAAAGTGAAAGACCAAACCATCCATAGGCTACGGGCATCTCCTGCCAGAGCCAGATCTACTAGCTCGACTCACATCACTACGGAAAGCCAAATTTATGAAGAACAGATGCAAGAACTTCAGAAAGAGCTAACTCTAGGGAAAAAGCGACGATTGATGATGGCAGAAGGGTCAATTTTTATGCAAATACGAATGGAAGAAGAACAAAAAGCCATGCAAGAGGAAGTAGAAAGTATCAAAAGAAAGCTCGAGGAGGCGGAGAAGATAAACGCCGAGTTGAACGACCTCCTCGTGAATATGGGAGAAGAAGCTGAAATAGAAAAACAGAAACTCCTAAAGCAGATTGAGGAGCTGAGAGGATAGCAAGCCGGAGATCAAGAAGGCACAGGGCCAGCGGCAAATGAAGGCATAGATTTAGAAAATGTGGCAGATCCTGTGGACACACCTATGCAAGAGGAAATCCTCGTAGGACCCTCTCAAGAGCCACAAGATCTAACACAGGAAGAGGAAGAAAAGCTGTGTAAAGCAATAGAGGTGGAGATCAGAGAGACGACTAAGGAAGCCTTGGAATGGGAGAAGAGGGTTTTCAAGTCCATGACCATCTAGAAGATTGACGTCAGCAACCTCAGGCGCGAATGGCTTCAACCCTCTCTCCCATATCCTTTGCTAAAATATGAATCCGCCACCATCAATAAGAGGATTAGAGAAGAGCCGACAGTTCCACTCTACAATGCAGATATCTCTCAGCCAGAAGGAGCCAAGTTAATAGTTGATTCTCAGCCAAAATGGAGGAAGGTGTGGCTGACGAAGTACCCATAGTACCTAATCCATTTGGTAGAGGCACCCAAAAACATCAGAGACAACCTAAGCTTTTGTCCTCTACCAAGGATCAGGACGTGGAAGGCCCAAGAGATATTACAAAGGAGCCAACCCACTTGGCTGAATTATCCTCAGCTGCCGAGCTTGAAGGCAGGTGAGAGAATAAGTGTCCAATACATAGTGAAAACCCTAACGGGCGCCATAAAATTGTTCACTGGCTCACCTGACCTTACATGCATCATGATGAAGAAAATCTGCAAAACACTTTTAGCAGTATTTGAGACATTCAAGCATGGCCAGGTGAAAGACAGTATCTTCTTCTTCCAAGATACTTATAGATGTGCCTATGATCTGTCTGGTAAGCCTTCCAAGGAGGTGATACATACATTGTATCAAAGGATAATGTTTCTGCCATGCTATCACCTCCAGGCCTTTGAAGAAGAGTTCTACACCGACTTCTTCGCCATAAACACTGATATTTTCGAACCAATAATGATGAATCTACATGCAAGATACGAATCACTGATCAAGATGAGCGAAACCATACGATGAAGAAGCAGGTCAACGGCCATGTCGGGGACGACATGAGCAAGGAGGGGGGGAGTGTTAGAAGCTGGACACACCCCACGAAAACTGACTACTCGAAAGATTATCATTTCTTGTAATTATTCATTTATTGAGGAAACCTAATTTTTCACCTTGTAAATATTGGGGCTTACAGAAGTTTCCAGATTGTATCCCAGTTTTGATAGTTAGATTGAGTAGATGGTTGATTTGGAACTTTAGGGTTTAAGAATTGTAAGGTATATATACCACTTTTTGACCTTAATGAGAAAACATTTTGTCATTTTTAAAAAGAAGTTTTGAAGTCTGTGAGTGAGCGTACTGTGTACGAGAGAGAGTGTGAGCTTCATCTTGACGCTACGTGTGCACCGGTGGTCAGAATCGAGTGCGGAGAAGTGCAGCGTGTTGCCCCCAACGAGAGCTATGTGCCGATACCTACATTGCGCGCGTACAATCCGGTTTTGCGAGCTCCTTCTACGAGCTTCATCTGGTGATTGGGTGAGCATACGTTGTCCGATTTTGCATTGCAACATATCCACGCGTTCACATTGAGTAGAGCTACACATTAGGCACATTAGATTTTGGAAACGAAGACCTGCAAATTTCGGCCAGACATCCCACGTGATTTTGCACAGGGTGTTTTGGGTTGGGATTTTGGTTCATAGACCTTAGGGAGAGCGACCTATTGTTGTAAGTAGGGTCTCCTTCAAGTTTTGTGGTGTTTCGAGATTGTTTGATGGGTGTTCGGCTCTAGACAGCGTTGTAGGAAGTTTCCTCTTATGCACTCTAGAAGGCTGTGACTTAGACAATTGGTAGAGACCTTTGTAGGAATTAGTTAGGAGTCGGTCGAGTGTAGGTTGACACCTTATGCTTGCTTCCACGCGCCTGCGGGTCGAGCTTCGTCCTTAGCTAACAAATCTTGTTAGGTGATTTCTCGCTGTGCTGACGTCCGTCGCGGCGTATCCGTCCATATGGAAGAAAAGCACAAGTGTTGTGTGCCTGCTTCAATGTGGCAGCCCACCTTTGGCCCACATGATTTGATTCGCATGCATGGAACTATTAATGGACAACGTGTTCGTATTTTAGTGGATGATGGTGCAACTCATAACTTCTTGAAGTATAAGCTAGTCAAGAAATTGAAGCTTACACAGACTCCCTGCTCTCACAAGTATGTGGTGGAGCAGATGTCTGAGAATGATAAAGAAGTATGGGACACGGTAGTTCAAGGGGTTGAGCTTATTGTTCAAGATCATATGATGACCCTTGACTTCCAAGTTATGAACATGGACCGTGCTGATGTAGTTTTAGGACGGGAGTGGCTGAATGGTTTAGGAAACACATTTCACACTAGTTATGAACACAACTCCTTATCCTTTATGGCCAATGGTAAACATGTGCTTTTTCTTGGTGAGAAAAATATACCATCTGCACCTCTTATATGTACAGCCGAGCGTTCTATTTTGCAGAAAGAAAATTTAATAGATGAAGTCTTTTTGTCTTACTGCTTGTCTCCAAGTCTTGTGAATTCTCAAGAGCAAAGTGCGGTGAATTCTAGTAATGGTATGCAAAGTGTAATGAATTCTAGTAGTGGTATGCAAAGTGCAATGAATTCTACTGATAAACAAAGTGTTAACAAATCTGAGGAGCAAAGTCTCTCAATTTTAATTCTATAGAGCAACGTGCGACTATTGTAAAACAAACATTACAGGAATTACAAGATTCTCCATCCCAGCATAACTCTAGTTTACTTTCTCTTTTTGCACGGCAAAAGCTGACTCACTTACTCACGGAGTATAGTGATGTGTTCTCAAGTGATTTACCACCGGGTTTACCCCCTACACGTGATGTGAAGCATGGCATAGATGTCTTGCCAGGCACTGAACCGGTGAGTAAACCACCTTATCGTATGAGTGCTAAAGAAGCCAAGGAGGTTGAGAGTCAGTTGGCTGACTACCTCACTCATGGTTTCATTAGACCTAGCACTTCTCCTTGGGCATCACCAATTCTATTGGTAAAAAAGAAAGATGGTACTATGCGCATGTGCTTAGATTATCGCGGATTAAATGCGATAACCATCAAGAACAAGTATCATCTGCCTCAAGTGGATGATTTGTTTGATCAACTCCACGGGGCAAGATACTATACAAAGATAGATCTTCGTTCAGGATACCACCAGGTATGTATCCTACTGCAAGATATCTCCAAAATTGCCTTTAGAACACAGTTTGGGCATTTTGAATTTTTGGTTATGCCTTTTGTTCTAACCAATGCTCCAGTTACATTTATGACACTCACGAATAGTGTCGTACGTCCCTATCTTGAAAAATTTGTTGTGGTTTTCCTTGATGATATTCTCATTTACAATAAGACTGAAGATGAACACATAGAACACTTATGATTAGTGTTTGAACAGCTACGAGCTCACGTACTATATACTAAGCAAAGCAAGTGCAATTTCTTTAAAATAGAGATACATTACCTCGGTCATGTGATCTCTTATTCTGGCATCAAGTTGGACACTGACAAGGTCTCTGCCATTCTTCGATGGCCACATCCCAACACGGTTGAGGAGCTTCAAATATTTTTAGGCATGGCTATATTTTATCGACAGTATATCCGTGACTATGCCAAAATCACTGTTCCTATGACGGATCAACTTAAAGCAAAAGGTAAGACCTTTTCTTGGGAAGAAGCCCAAAAACGCAGTTTTGAACAGCTCAAGGTAGCTACAGCCACTGCTCCCATCCTAGAAATCGTCGACCCACTTAAGCCGTTTGTGGTAGAAACTGATGCTAGTGATAAATCCATTGGTGTGGTACTTCTCCAGGAGGGAATACCTATAGCCTTTGAAAGTAAAAAGTTAGATAGAGCTCAACAAAATTATTATGTCTATGAGAGAGAGCTCTATGCCATAATTCACGCTTTACGAAAGTGGCGACACTATTTATATGGGGCCGAGTTTGAAGTAGTTTTTTACCATGTGAGTATCAAATGGTTTACTACTCAAACAAACTTGAAGGGCCATAAAGCTAGATGGGCTGAAATCCTTCAAGATTATGATTGTAAACTACGATATCGCAAGGGGCGATATAATGTACTAGCGGATGCACTAAGTCGGATGCCTCAGATTAATTCACTTGCTTTCACGGAACTAAAGAGTGGATTTTTGGAGTCATTACGTGGCAAGTGTGCACAAGATCAATCATATGCTAAAGTGTGGAGTGCATTTTTAAAAAGGGATCCCTCACACTCACATGTCTCTAAACAGCCAGATCAACATGTCTCTGCACGCGCAGATAGAAACTCCAACACACAGAGCTCCACCCCTACTCAGGAAGGGCTTGAGTGATAGAAGAATTTTTCCATTGATGATGGCTACTTACTCCACAAAGGTAGAGTATGTGTGCCAAAGGACTCGGACACTAGGCAGCAAATCTTATTTGAGTGTCATGATAGTCCAAGTGCTGGTCATTCGGGTATCAGTAAGACGTATGCCTTAGTTTGACGGCAATTTTATTGGCCGGGCTTACATCATGATGTTCAAAAGTATGTACTAAACTTCCAACAGTGCCAAGGTAATAAGGCAAAGCGCCTCAAGGTAGGTGGCCTTTTACATCCTTTAGAGATTCCACAAGGTAAGTGGGAGAGTATCTCTATGGATTTTGTAGTAGGACTACCTACTACAAATTGTGGCCATGATGCCATTATAGGTCGATTCATTCCCATTAAGACTATGATTAAGACACCGGAATTAGCACGGCTATTTGTAGAGAATATATATAAACTCTACGATCTTCCAGCTAGTATCACTAGTGACAGACATCGAAAGTTTGATAATCACTTCTAGAGAGCTGTGTTCCAAAAGTTGGAAACTAAACTTAATCTAAGTATGGCTGATCATCCAGAAACGGATGGTCAAACAGAAAGAGTTAATCAAGTGCTAGAGGATATGCTACGAGCATACATTAGCAAGAAGCAAACCAATTGGGAAGATTACTTATCTATATTGGAATTTTCTTATAATAGTTCAAAGCATGTGACTACAGGGTTTAGTCCATTTATGCTTTTGTATGGATTTCAACCTAGAATACCCGTTACGGTGGGGTTGGCTAAGGAGACGATACAACAAGCGAAGGATTTTCTCCAAGACCATTTTGACATGCTTCAAGTTGCTTGACAGAATGTTAAGCAAGCTCAAGATCAATATAAGAAGTACACAGCTGAGCATCGACGTCTTGCTACTTTCAAAGAAGGAGACAAGGTTTTCCTCAAAAATCTGGAGCATTCAGAAAGTCTAAAGATGGGAAAAGTTTCTAAATTTTCACCACTATTGCTATTGTGGACCGTTTACCATTCTCAAACGTATAGTTCAAGTGGCCTATAAGTTAGCTCTTCCAGAGCACTCACGAGTTCATCCTATTTTTCATGTTAGCCGTTTACGAAAATAGATAGGACAGAATGATAATGTCATTGACACAGGTGTCTTGGTTGACCTTATCGCACTGCCAAGCATTCCTTATGAGCCCGAAAAGATTTTGGATTCTCATGAGTTTCGCACCAAACATCATGTCAGACGACAGGTGTCGGTAAAATGGCTAGATAGACCTAAAGAAGGTTCTACATGGGAGAATGTCTCCGCACTTAAGAAACGTTTTCCTACGTTTTTTTTCGAGGACGAAAACGATTCTCCAAGGGGGGGGGGGGGGTAATGTAAGGACATGGGTCCTATGGGCAAGGCCACCGGCACGGCCGGATAGTGTGTACACTAGGGGGAGGCTCTTAGATAGCACGGTTGGGTGGAGACTAGCACACGCATTACCACCGCCCTTTCACTTAGTCTTCTGGCCAATAGGAATCAGGAAAGCCATTGGGCTGTTGAATGCTCATTGGACCCCTTGGGAGACTATCCAATAGTCTTTTAAAAAGATTAATTTCTATTGGTTCTTTTATCAAGTGTTTTTAAATGAATTAAAATAAATTTACACTAACCTAATTCTCATTGGTCCACCTCTTAGATAGCACGGTTGGGTGGAGACTAGCACACGTATTACCACCGCCCTTTCACTTAATCTTCTGGCCAATAGGAGTCAGGCAAGCCATTGGGCTGTTGAATGCTCATTGGACCCCTTGGGAGACTGTCCAATAGTCTTCTAAAAAGATTAATTTCTATTGGTTCTTTTATCAAGTGTTTTTAAATGAATTAAAATAAATTTACACTAACCTAATTCTCATTGGTCCACCTCTATGGCCATCCAATAGGATTTGAATGAACCTTGGGGCAACTGGACTAGGGAGCTGACATGTGTCCACTATGCCCTTTGTGTAAAGGGAGCTTGCAAGAGTGTGTGTGTGTTTTTCTCTCATCCCCTACATATAAGGCTCACCCCCTCCTTGATAGGGATGTGGGAAGACTTTTGAGTCTTCCCACAAGCATCCAATTTACCCACACTTTGGCCATTGGACATTACCTTTGAATTTTTAGAACCTTAGCATTTTGGAAGTCTTAATGGGCTGAACCTTAGGGTCTTTGAAGCCCATTGATGCACATTGCTCTTTTTCACATGGACCCCCTTTGGAATTATACTTTTCCTCCTTTGGATCCCTACTGTGACCGGTCTGCCAGCCTAACCAATATCCTAGCTTTTTCTCCCCTGGTACTTCCCCATATTAAATGATCAATTTAACATGAGAAAATCATTTAGGAGAATTACATATTAGTTATTATGACAGGGTGAGATGCAGTCATAGTGCATCACCTATGCATGGTTAGGTATTGTCAAAATTAGATGTTGATTTCATTATTAGTTGATGGTCGGACTTATTTTATGCATAAAAAGTTCATGTCTTAAAGGACATGTGTTTGTGGGCTCAATTTGATTGTAGTGGATATGTCAAACTTTAAGTGTGGGAGACGGTTCAATATGTAATATGGTTTAAGGTCAAGGGTTGAGATCCCTCATGGATTATAGTTGTGATTTTTTATTGTGGAATGTGGTGTGGCTCTTGGATCTTTTTCTTTCGATATGGTTATCATGTCAAACATTTTGCATTCGTGTTATGTACTAAAGTAGATTTGTAGGTGCTAGGGCTGGATGTGCATCACCTTGAGTTGGGCGGAGTGCTCACCTATGTGATGTGATTGAATTATGGTTTATGGTTTTGGATTGGATCATGAAGTGGTTTTGATGGTTTATAGTAGGCGTGTAAGGGTAGAGAACCTATACAGTCTGATTGCTTAAAAAAGATTGTTTGTGAATATGGAAAATGCTATTGTGATTGGACTCATGTGTTATGTTTCTCATGACAGCGTCACTACAAGACTAGGATCACATACATCGCTTAGCCTTAGACAAAAGGGTCGATGACCTAGGGCTTTGCTGGATCACAGGTGTTGCCTACGTCTTCTTTTTGTTAGGCTTATCTACACGATTAGTGCGTCGGAGGTTGAATGACCTACACGGCTAACGCGTTGGGGATGTTTCCTTGTATTTTCCTAAACACCTGATGATGGGCATTGAAGACGTGTGATGCCTAAACTCGTATGGTTGGTGTTAATACCCTACCACTTGTTGGTATTGAAGATCCTTTCAGAGCTCGGGTTCATGGAGGGAGGCGAAGCAGCCTCAGCCTATATTTGGATCAGGTAGGTTGAAGGTGTTCTTGCTTGCTCCTGGCAAAGTGGAATTTTTTCTATCCGTAGTAAAGCAGAAGTGGATGGGTGGACATGTCGATCCCTACACAAGGTCTGGTGCTCTGCTAGTGATTTTATATCTTTGATACTATGGTATACCCAGATTTTGTTATTGCATTAATACACGATTGTTTATTTCATTTAGATGGGACATTTAAAGATTCCCTTTTCCCATTCTCCTGTGTCTCTGTGCACTCTATTTCATCCTCTCTCTCTCTCTCTCTCTCTCTCTCTCTCTCTCTCTCTCTCTCTCTCTCTCCTTGAAATGCGGTGCACACATCTATTCACCCTCCACAATGTTATTTTTTCTTGAGTACGCTTTCATTTATATCACCCATTCAAAGCCTAGCACTAGTTGCTAGGTGCCTCTAGATGCAGTCCGGCTCACGGCCTAAACTCCATGCTAGGTCAGTCGTTGAGAACTCCTCCCCTATGCAAACGCTTCTGCAACTCTGATGTATATTGAAATTGTATGAAAATGTAAATTGGGTATTTAGTGCATAGACCCCTGGGGAAGGGTATCTCATAGGACTAGAGAATGAAAGTTGTCTTCAAAGGACAAATCCTAACACCATGAGCATTCAATTGATTTGAAGATAGCTTTTCCAGTCTTCAAAGGTGGCAAAAAATATGATCTGACATTCATATCCGGGCATTTAAGCAATGTGCTGAGTTGAAGGACATTGACAAAGATGAGTGGAGAGAATACTTTCCACAAACCCTGAAAGATGAAACACAAAAATGGTATTATCACTATCCAACATGTCAGCTTAGAACCTATAAAAATTTGATCAAGGCCTTTTGACTGGAATATACTGATAATTGGGGTGATGAGGACATCCTTTGTAAGCTAGACAAAATCAAGCAGGGAAAGCTTTCAGTTCGGAGCGAATTCAAAGCTACATAGAGAAGATCAAAGAGCTGACAAGACAACTGCATGAGCCTCCATCAGAAAAGATAATGCGGCGTGGTTCCTCAGTGGGTTAAAGAGTAAAAAGGAAGGCTGACTAAAAAGTTCAATGATTTGGTCCAGAAAGCACTGAAGCTTGAGCAGCAGGAAAAGAACAAAAGGGTTCATAAGGGCAAACGGGAGTCTAGTGATAGTGACATAACAACCGAGGAGCTGGAGGTCTAGCTCCAACTCTTTATCCAGCTCATCTGACAGCTCGACTTGGATGATCAGGTCAAGGGAAAGAAGAAAGCGACTTGGACAAGAAAGATTAACACAATCTAACATTGAATCTGGAGGACTGTAGAATTTAGTAGGATCAATCAAGTTTGATTTGGAAGAAACTTATGTAGGATATACGATGGGCCTAGTCAATCAAGCATTTATGAATCATCTAAAGAACCAGGGTGATGATGATGAGGACACAAAGTAGGAGAAGGAGGATAGACTTGGAACAAGTAATCACAGAGATGACGATTATCAACCCCCTCCTCCAGTAGCAGGCTCGTCGACAGGTGAACAACAAACCAGTGATACACATGGAACAAAGGGAACAGGTGGGCATGCTGTAGATCAGGCTCAGCACCAAACGGATCAGACTGAGTCATCTGATCAAACTCAAAAGTAGATGCAGCAAGAGTCCATGGGGAAACAAGAAGCTCAAGATGATTAGAGGATGAGCAAAGAAAAAGCTTTTTAATAGATCTTGATTCAGACACTACTCTGGGCTACTCAATTGAATAAGTTTGAACAAGCACTTACGGAAGGAGAAGGAAACAAAGATACAAGAGTATTTGCATGATGATAATGCTTACTCAGATGTAGAAAGATTCTAGATGTAACAGGTGGGAGCTAGACGAATGATACAACAGTGACAAATGATTAACCATCATGAACAAACCACTTGCTAGTTACCCTTTCATCCCAACAACATTCAATTATTGGAACGGATACCAGAGTATCCGCTCACTGCTGATGATGTATGGTAAATCCTCAAGTACAATCGCCAACGTTCAAAATTTAGGACTCTAGTTGGAAATGCTATTGGGTAATCGGCCAACAAATTGTTGCATGAAGGATATCATAATATAGAAATACAAGCGCTACTCACCAAAATGCAAATTGCCATATGGGTCTTGGATCAGAAAATATAGATGTTATTGGAAAATAACGCATACAACAACACAGGGCCCAAGACTTGATTGAGCTTAAGGGAGCAAGAGGTGGCTTTCAAAAGTTCTTTACATTTGATTTAGATTTTCAAAAAGATGTTGATGCAAGAGAACCAAGTGGTCATGAACTTCATTGATTCTGTTCTTGATTTGCTCAATTCTGAGGTATGCATTACCCATGAAGGATGATGAATTGCCAAGGTTTTATATCGTGCTCTGTATGATCCCAATATAGAGGAGGAGAAGAAGAGGAGAACCTTTTCATCATTCTCTTTCTTTGAGAGTTTCCTCTGATCTTCCTTAGTATGAGGAGAGGACTTGTGAACTCTTTCTTCATGTAGATACAAGATTTCGAAGAGGCTGGACTGCCCTACACATAGATTGAGCAACCATGGAAGCCAATACATAGTAGTACAAGATTGTTGGTTTTTTTTCTGTAAAAAGCAGTCCTCTCTCTCTTACCCACGGAAATATGAGCTGATGTGTCAATTTTTGGGCCATTTTGCCACTTTGGGCCAAAGCTTGCTAAATTTGCAGAAAAGACCATTTTCTTTAGGCATTGGATAGGTTAAAGTAAATTTTACAAGTTTCATATTAGAATATTTGCGTCCAAGTGATCAGACTGCATTGATGTCTTATCGATAGATCCTTCTATGGACAATTAGCTCAAGCCTCTTTTCTAACTCTTATTGACCGAACGGCTGCATCGGTGGCCGGCCGGCCTACGGCAGGTCACGGGTGCATTGAAAATGGTGGTATGTCCTATTTAGAAAGTCTGGTGATTCGATCTTCAATCTTCAACAAATGCCATTTTTGGATATGTAGCGGTCAATTGTGTCTGAGCTCCTGCGGACCCGCCCAACGCACACCTCTACATGCGCGCGCGCGCACGCCCACACACACAAGCAAGAATCGCAGGTCAGTATAAAAGCACATAAGTGAATCTCACACACACGCACACACCCACAAGTGAATCTCTCTATCTCTCTCTCTCTCACTCACAAACACACAATTTAGCTATGAAATTGCTAGTCCTGATGTGTTTGCTCTTGATGGGCAGTTATGACATGGTGGTTAATACTGCAGCACAGGAGAGTAATGGTGATTATCCAGTAGCGGATGAAAGCCATCGCACCTGCATTGAAGCTGTGCTCACACGGCATGTGTACGAGGCTGTGCAGGAGGAAACGCGCATGGGTGCATCGCTCCTGCGCTTGCATTTCCACGACTGCTTCGTGCATGTAATCAATTACCATTCAAGTTTTCTCAAGATCTTCACATGGATTGATTGGACTATTGCTATGTTTTTGTGCAGAAAAGAGTGATGAGGATGAAGATGTTTTGCATGCATTTTCTCTAAGTTATGACACGAGATTATGTGTGTGTTGTTGATGAAGAATACATCTGACAGACCAACTTGACTATGTGCTCATATTTGAGCGCACAGGGTTGCGATGCCTCGATCTTGCTTGATGAAGAGAACGGTGAGAAATTCTCGCCTGGGAACAAAGACTCAGTGCGCGGGTATGAGCTCGTAGACATAATGAAGGAATCTATCACCTCCCAATGCAGGGTGCAAATCTCATGTGCAGACATTCTCGCTCTCGCCGCTCGTGCTGGCGTGCAAGCCGTTAGTCCACCGCATGTAAGAACTCTCTCTCTCTTTTCTCTCTCTCTCTCTCTCTCTCTCTCTCTCTCTCACACACACACACACACACACACACACAAACAACATGTATAACATAGCTGTCTCTATTGTTTGGTCTTTTTCTGTCCAGAGAATGCCTATATGGAATGTTACGATTGGAAGGTATGATAGCAAGTACTCATATGCAAACCTCACGGGCGCTCTACCCGGAACGGATGAGCCCATGGACAAACTAATGCAGAAGTTTGCAGACCAAAGCATCACTGATGTCAAAGAATTCATTGCTCTCATAGGTAAACAAGATGTCGAAAAACACTTTAAGTCCATTGAGACTGTTGGCTGTGTTTACAGGTAACGTTTTCGTGTCCATTGGAGAGATGATCACATTCAATCCAGCAGTGTTGTCATGTGTATGCATGTGTATTTCGCGTGCGTTTTTGTCATGTCTTGCATGCATTGAGATAGGTATTTCGCATGTATTTTGGTCACGTCTTGCTTGTGCTGAGATAAGAAGCTCATGTCATCTTTTTCCCACACAGGCACTATATGTCCAAATATGCGTGCACATGCATGTGCTTTTTCTGCCCATATCTTCACATATATATGTAGTTCAACCTCTCACAGAAGGATGCATATTTGATGCTAACAGAGGTAATCTTTCACAGGAGGGGGCCATACCATAGGCCTTAACCATTGCGGCTTTGCCAAGCGCCGCCTCTACGGCAATGACACAACCAATCTCTATTCAGATCCAGAGTATATTACCTTCTTGGAGCATATGTGTCCAGAGACACAGAGTGTACAACATGACGCTGAGGTGAGCATTGCACTCGACAATAAGACAATGAACATATTTGACAACGGGTTTTTTGCGTCGCTACACAAGGGACGAGTGGGCATCAAATCGGATCAGTTGCTCGGCGACCCCAACAATCCATCAGAGATACGCGCTGCGGTTGAGCTCTTCACAGACAATGAGGATGCCTTCCTTGAGGCATTCAGCGCGGGGATGGAGACAATGGGCAACAATGGCATTCTCGGGTCCGATGAGGGAGAGATTCGGGCAGAGTGCCGTCATCCCAACGGTAACTACAGATGAAGGCTAGACTTCTCATGTAGAATCAGACACTGAAATTTTGAGGTTAATGTGGTAGAAAGCATTTTAGACTTGAAGGATTGGATACCCTCACATGTATGTGTAGAGAGGAGTTAGATGTGATTTACACACTATATGGACATAGTTGTATTGCGTGCATGTGTGCACACAATTAGTTAAATCACACCATTAGCACAAATCGTAATGATTACGATTTGTAGATTTGTAGACGGTCATTGACATGATTCACATAATGTAGAGACAATGTACGGTAATCGACATGATTGAATGTATTCATAGACCATAATCAACATGATTCACATAAATGGATAGGGATAATTACATTAATGCATGATGCACAACTCAATTGAGCCATTAGCACAAATTAAGTACATCATGGGTGTCCAGTCAGGGTTGCTTTTTGATGGGCTTTTTACCCGTTTTGGTGTCTGCATATCTCCCTTCATCACTAAGGCCTATTATTGTGATATAGACATGTTTGCAGAAAAAAAAAAAATTGCACAACTTACAATGGACCAAAAATAGCTTGTATAACAATGATGAAATCAATCCTATTGTCAGTGAAATACTGCACAAGATGCATTGTCAATTTGTTTCTTTTATTCAAGGCAAAGCACCACATGATCATCTTGCATAACAAAGGTGCTATCCTAAAAACATTGTTACTAGGATGGATAGATAAGATGTATCATCATCTTGCATAGAATCGAGCTACATCCCTGATAGTAGCAAACAGGATGAGCTAAGCGATCACTTTATGCAAATGGAAATCTTGTTGAGAAACTCCACGTTCTAGCTTGAAATTGTTGGATGTCGGGACACCGGCAAGGCCGGACTAGATAAGGCAGGGCCGGGCTAGGCGGTGTGGAACGGGGAGTCTAACTAGGGCAAAGGGCCAAGGGCATGCCTATATAAGGGTGGTTGGGTGGAGTATTCTCAGGCTCTATTCACCCCTGTCTTACATTGGTATCAGAGCATGGTCTATTTTGGGCAAGAGGGCGTGGAGCTTTTTGCATGCTCCTCTCGATGAGGGCGTGAAGAGCCGCTGCTAAGGGGGACGACGAGGTCCCACTGTGTGAGAAGCGCCGCTTGTGTCGGGAGGGAGGCGACCTCGACCTCCGGAAAACGCTATGTGGCTTAGCCCGACGGATGCGCGCTGCCTTGGGGAGGATTTTACGTCACTGGAGCGACGCCCAGAACGCAACGCGCGGGGAGTTCTCTCTCCCCCTCGCCCTCGCGGCACTGCCGTGGTTGCCATAGCCGTCTACAGAGGTCTTTTTTCACAGAAGGCGCCCAAAGGTCTTTGGCCTTGGGCAATTCATCAAAAAAATCTCTATCTAGGGGGCGTGCCCACCCGGGCGCACACCCCATACCCAAGCTAGGGTGTTCGAAGGTTGTTGGCAAGGCCGAGATCCAACACAAGCATAGGCAAGGGGCCATCGAATTCTAGGCAAACTGTTCGAATTACAGAAATTGCAGAACTTGATCGAAATTAAAGTTTGACGAAGTTTCGGAAGAATATCTATTGCAATTTCTTCCTTCGAGAAGATTTAGTCATCAATGACGTTTTAAGCAGTACAATTTTTTGTCGGCATCGTCAAGCATAGTTGATTCAACTATCAAGAGCTTGCGGAGTTCCGTATACGGCGGACTACTATCGATTTCGACGGAGTTAGCACGGCTACTCTACTTTGCGAGTGCTCCCAATATGAGGTATATTTTTTGAGTACTTCTTTCACCGCACTGTGTAGCCATGGATTCGGATGTCAATATGACATTTGATTTTGAGCAAAGTACTACTGATCCTACCAATGATGGCCCGCGGTTGGATCCTCTCAAGGAGAGTAACCATGACGCTATGGCAGGAGAAGATACTTATGAGTTGCTCGATATTCAAGAATTTCGTGCACTTCAGATACGCATGACAGACATGGATGAAAATTTTAAAGCTTTAAATGAAAATGTTACTAAACTTTCCACATTAGTAATTCAATTAATGCATCAACAGTTTAAGAGTCCTGCTGACACCCACATGCATGAGCACATTGGCACACAAGGACAAGGCCCAATTAATGATACGTTGCATACTCTCACTGCCAAAGAGGTGGATGACTTGTTAAAAAACTTTAAACCACCAGTCTTTAAGGACGAAGACCGAGACCGCAATAAGGATGCAGTGAACATCTTTCTCAGCAAATGGGATGGAATTAACTCCTTAAGGCATACTCCGAATGCAGTCAGAGCTCTGCAAACGAGCTTAACTCTGGAAGGCAAGGCCTACAAATGGTGGATGTCTCTCAAGGAGAAGAACATCATACCACAGAGTTGGGCAGCCTTTGAAGCAATGTTTAGCAAGGAATTTTTGCCTACTAATGAGGCCGATCGGAATTGGATGGCTTGGGACACATGTTCCATGCGCCAATACCCATCACTCCTTGAATATATCTCTCACTATCAGAACGTTATCCTCAAGGTGGAAGGCTTGGATAACTTTTAACAAGTACAAGGGTTCATACGAGGTCTAACACCCGAGTTTAAGAAGTATATCAAGACCCAATACCCTAAAACACTTGAGGAAGCCATAGTGAAAGCACATATTCATGATGACCCTTATGAGAAGAAAATACATAATAGTAATGTGCCTGCTAGTATACATGGTAATACACACACGCAGTATGGGCACAATAAAAGAAAATTTCTAGTTACTAATTCAGATGCATCTAAAAAACCCAAGGGGTCCAGGGGTCCTTTTCTCCTAAGGATTTTGATAAAGCCAAGAAAGAGAGGTTATGTTTTCAACATTTAGGGAGAGGTCATGGAAAAAAGGATTGTCCCAAGGGAAAATCTGCTACTCAGGGGAAGGAGAAAGCAGTGCACACGGTATAACTACTGCCTCTTGAGTCTTCCTCGAAATTCTCCACAGTGGAAGTAACACACACTAAGGTGATACATGAATGCTGTCTCACAGCTTCCATGTGGCAACAAATCTTTGGACCACATGAGTTAGTACGTATGCACAAATATCTGCAAGGGCACAAAGTGCACATCTTGGTAGATGACGGTGCTACTCACAATTTCATCAATTATGGATTGGTGAAAAAGCTCAAACTGTCTCAAACTCCGAGTATCCACCACTACAAGGCAGAAATGATGAATGGACATGATACTGAAATATGTGATTCAATGCCGAGTTGTTTCATTGGAAGTACAAGGGTACTCTACTTGTTTGTATTTTCAGGTTATGAACATGGAAAGGGCTGATGTGGTTCTTGGTAGGGAGTGGTTGCATAGCCTAGGATCATCATTGAAGCGTAGCTATGAGCACAACAGCTTGGTGTTTAAATCCCATGGTGCACATGTGTTGTTGTTAGGAGAAAAAGATATACCTTCATCACCACTAATTTGTACCACTGAGCTTATGCACCTCGTTTCTGATAATGAAATAGATCAGGTTTTCTTGTGTTACTCACTGTCTCATTTTATTTCTAACATTGAATCTGTTGAACATTCCTCAACGTCGCATGCTTCTATCTCCTCTATTCCACCAATTGCTAATTCTAAACAAGCAAACATTGCTAGTCAATTACAAAAATTATTAAAAGAATTTCAAGATGTATTTCCTAATGATTTGCCATCAAGATTATCGCCGACATGATCAGTACAACATAGCATTGACGTGGCTGCAGGCTGTAAACCTGTTAGTAAACCATCTTACCATATGAGTTACTCAGAGGTTGTTGAGGTGGAACGTCACCTTGCTGACTACCTTAGCAGAGGGTTTATACAAGCCAGTTCTTCACCATGGGCTTTGCCTATCCTTTTAGTGAAGAAAAAGGACGGCAGTATGCGCATGTGCGTAGACTACCGGGGCTTAAGTGCAATTATGGTTAAGAACAAATATCCATTGCCAAGAGTAGATGAGTTATTTGATAAGCTAACTCATGTTCGCATTTTTACGAAAATTGACTTGCGGTCAGGATATCACCAAGTCCGTATTCAGCTTGCCGATATACCTAAGACTACATTCCGAACACGGTTTGGACACTATGAGTTTTTGGTGATGCCCTTCGGGTTAACCAATGCGCCCGCAACATTCATGACACTTATGGATAGTGTCTTGAAGCCATATTTGGGCAAATTTGTCATTGTTTCCTCGATGACATCCTAGTCTATAGTGCTTCTGAAGAAGAGCACTTACAACATCTCAGACAGGTGTTTGAGTTGTTACCTACAAACAAGTTATATGCCAAGGAATCTAAATGTGATTTTCTAAAAGATGAAATTCATTATTTAGGGCATGTTATTTCAGATCATGGCCTATACATGGATCAATCCAAAGTGGATACCATCAAAAAATGGCTGCCTCCTAAAAATCTGAAAGAATTATAGAGATTTTTAGGATTTGCAGGTTTTTACCGAAGGTTCGTTAAAAACTATACTCAAATTGTTGTTCCTATGACGAATCAACTTAAAGGCAAAGGAAAAGCTTTTCAGTGGGGATCCGCTCAACAGCACAGTTTGGATACACTCAAGGATGCATTAGCTACAGCTCCTATTTTTAGCTATTGTAGATCCTTTGAAACCATTCATTTTGGAAACAGATGCCAGTGATCGTGCTATTGGAGCAGTCCTGTTACAAGACGGACGGTCGATTGCATTTGAAAGTAAGACGCTTGATGTAGCTCAATAGAATTATTCTGCTTACGAATGCGAACTCTATGCAATAGTGTCGGCCTTAAAAACATGGCGGCATTATCTGTATGGTGCTCAATTTGGATCGTGTTTGACCATGAAAGCATCAAACGGTTTACACAAAAAAAAAATTTAAAGGGTCGAAAAGCCAGGTGGGCCGAGATCCTTTAGGAATATGACGCCAAGCTAAGGTATCGCAAAGGCCGATACAATGTAGTGGCAGACGCTCTAAGTAGAATTCCAGAGATTAATTCGCTCTTGTTTACAAAACTTCATAGTGAATTTTTAGATTCTCTCAAGGACAAATATGAGCATGATGAAGCATATTCCAAAGTGTGCAGCCATGTTCAAAAGAGGGATCCTTCTCACTCCAACAACGGTAGTGTACAATTAACCTCCACACCTAGTTCTCCTTTACCAAGTGATGAACTACAACGATGGAAGCATTTTACCATCGACAATGGGTACCTACTCCACAAGGGGAGAGTTTGTGTACCGACAGACACGGACATTTGACGCCAAATTCTTTATGAATGTCATGATAGTCCAAGTGCAGGGCACCCGGGGATTAGAAAAACTTATGCTCTCGTACGACGACAGTTTTACTAGCCAGGTATACGTGGCTTTGTTCAAGCTTATGTCTTGCACTGCCAAAAATGTCAAGTTAACAAGGCAGAGCGCCTGAAAGCAGGAGGACTCTTACATCCTTTGGAGATTCCCAATGGAAAATGGAAAAGTATCTCTATGGATTTTATTGTAGGTTTACCAACCACTATACGAGGTCATGACTCAATATGGGTGGTCGTAGACAGGTTGACTAAACTATGTAAGTTATTCCGACCAAATCAACGGTTAAGACACCAGAACTAGCCAAGTTATTTGTGGACAATCTATACAAATTGTATGGTTTTCCAAGTAACATTGTTAGTGACCGTGATCCCAAGTTCAACAGCCACTTTTGGAGAGCTATATTTAAATGATTGGGTACACAACTAAACCTCAGTACAACTGATCATCCAGAAACGGATGGTCAAACGGAACGGGTTAACCAGGTGCTAGAGGATATGCTAAGAGCATACGTCAGCAAAAAACAGTCAGATTGGGAAGAATACTTAGCTATTCTCCAGCTTGCCTACAACATTGCTAAGCATGTCACAATAGGTTTGAGTCCTTTCATGCTAATGTACGGGTTTCAACCTACGTCCCCAGTTATGGTGGGGTTGGCAACCAAAAAACTCCAACAGGTTAAGGATTTCCTCCAATACCATATGGATATGCTGAAACTTGCTCGCCAGAATGTCCGACAAGCACAGGATCGGTATAAGAAATATGCTGATGAGAAACGTCGGCAAGTCACCTTCGAAGAAGGGAAGAAAGTATTTTTACGTGTGCCAGAACATTCAGAAAGTCTGAAAACTGGACCGACACCTAAATATTATCCCCGATATTGTGGGCCTTTCAAAATACTCAAGCGAGTCGGTAATCATGCCTACAAACTATTACTACCTTCATATTCTCGCATTCATCCGGTGTTTCATGTAAGCTGTCTATGAAAGCGGTTACATGGGGACGACAATGTCATTGAACAACAGGTTTTGGTTGATTCCATTGAACCTCCTACCTTACCGCATGAACCAGAACGTGTTCTGGATTATCATAAGTTGCGTACACGTCATCACATACGACAACAAGCCTTAATCAAGTGGAAAGACCGACCTGAAGAAGGTTCCACTCGGGAAAACATTAGTGTTCTTAACAAGAAGTTTCCCACTTTTGTTTTCGAGGACTAAAACTCTTCTTAAGGGGGGAGTAATGTCAGGACACCGGCAAGGCCGGACTAGATAAGGCAGGGCCGGGCTAGGCAGTGTGAAACGAGGAGTCCAACTAGCTGGGCAAATGGCCAAGGGCATGCCTATATAAGGGTGGTTGGGTGGAGGACTCTCAGGCTCTAATCACCCCTGTCTTACATTGGAAAAGGTATATCTACCATTTCCGTGATCAAAAGAAGAGAGAAAAGTGAAAGTCAGGAGGCCAATGGCCAATGGCTTAAAACAATTTGCTAAAGAACAAAAGCTGGTGCCACTTAAGCTTCAATGTAAAGCTACCTAATTCATGTATAAGCAGTTTCCAGAGGCACCTTTTTATATATATATAATAAAACCATGAGCAAGAGGGAAGGTATTATACCGTGAGTAGCCTATTGAAAGATACTATGCGGCCTAAAGTAGTATACCACCCCTAAAGCATTGGGTCTAAGCTATCTAGTTTTTACCCTATACCATAGGGACTACCATTGAAAGCTATCAAGCTCAATTTCTTTCCCCCCATTTCCAACATGGTGGCATGCATTCCCACCTTAACCCCTCTATATCCACAACACTGGTTTGATTGATGGCCAATGCCATTCAATCCATTCAAGAAAAGTGAGATGTAGCTTCTTAAATAAAGAGTCTCTAGTTGCATTGTTGATGCACTCTCCTCTCCTCTCCTCTTTTAACACACAGCTTGGTAAAACAACAGTATCATACTATATAACATACATGCATACACAAAACAAGCAAGTACTTCATCAATCTTAGCACAAAACAAGAGAAGGGAACGGGGATTTTACTGACGTGATCATGATAGTGTGTTTGGTGGAGGAGTGTAATGGATGCATACCATGTAATGATGCCCGTTATGTTCGCGATTTGCAACGTTGATCAAAAGACACCAAATATGGACAAAGTGTGGATGACCTGGTGGTCACTTCAACAAAGTCTGAAAAATCATGAGCAGTTAAAAGAGTCCGTAGTAGAGGAGGAGTGGCGAATATCATTCTCTACAAAATAACAAAGAGTTTTGTCTAAGAACTTTCATGCAAGGTGGAAGAGCGCTCATAGTCCACTCCATAGTGTGGCTTATATGTTCGATCCGGAGTATTGTAATTTAAACTTGATGTCAAATATAGAGGTGGTCAATGATTTCTATCACGTAGTCAATATGCTCTACTCCAATGTTCAAGATCGAATTGATTGTATCAAAGAGTGAATTCAAACTGAAAGGAGGACCTTTTGCAAATGATTTTGTACATTCCATGACAAAAGAGCAACCTGCATATGGAAGTGGTGGATAATGAATGGTGGGGAACATTACTCAATCCTACGCCCTCTTGCAATGAAATTTTTGGCGCAATGTGTAGCAAATTCAAGCTCAGAGAGAAACTAGAGTATATACAAGTATTTTCATAGCACCATTCGAAATAGATTATTGATAGACAGAGCGACAAAAATTAGTTTACATGTTTTGTAATGAAAAGATATTGCATCACATGGAAAGTGCTAGCTATGAGGAAGAAATGCATAGTTGGGTGTATGATTGTCACGATGAAGACGAAGGTGAGTTCAATGTCGATGTATCTCAATGCACTATACACAAAATCGAAGAGAGTCTCACAATAGATGTGGAAGTTTAGATACAAGAAAACCAACAATATTTAGACTCAGAACAAGACAATAACTTAACAGATTCAACATAGCTTCAGCAAAGAATCAAGATTATAATTATGAAACGCTCTGTGTTCTCCCAAATAGTGCTAGTGAGATCTTTAATGAAGACGTCACTTTGATTTATTTCTTGAATGTGGCCATCTACACATGAGGATATTGCCTGTATACACTCCTTTTGAATAGCCGCATAATAATTTTCTTATTCTCAAGCATCATTTTTACACTAGACAATAAAAAACAACATATCAAATAAAGTTTCAAGGCACTCAGACACTCTCACACTAGTTCGGACAAATCCTAAAGACTTCAAAAAATTAGGATATTAGATTAATATGGGTTGATACCCATTTTCACTTCAAAAAGTTGTGTTTGATCGTAGAATATGTATTAAAAACGATTAACACATAAAGAAACCGCCCATATCAAACAATACGGGTTGAAAATCCTAAACTTTTCAAAAAATTGTGCTAGACCATAAGACGTGAGCTCACATTTTACACGTTAACACTTCAAAAAACAAAATTACAATAGAAGATATGTGCATCGTATTTTTAGGGTTAAGAGGTGAAGCACACAACTAAAATGATATAGTGGATCCTTAACCCAATTAGTATTATGAAGGTGAATTCATAAATTGAATATAACATCTCACATCCCCAAAAAGATTTTGGAACCTCAATTAACAAAGTAATTCAAGATTTTAAACTCCCAAAAATCTCATAAATTTTAGCTTATTTAAAATTATTAATAGCGTATAATTTCTTGAAAAAAAACATTGTTCTAAAAAATTTAATGAAAGTGCATATATTTAAATTTTCTAATTGAGTTTATTTATAAGCTATTTGGAGAAAAGTAGAGTATGAATTTTAATGAAATGTCAAATATCTTTTTGCGAAGATATTATTCATTGGGGTAGAACTATTGAGGTTGTACAAAAGTGATATGTTATAATTTTTATGATTACTATAAATGTATTGTTTTAATGAAGCAACGATGATTTTTTACAAAGAATCCGATACATAGTTGTTACATGATTAAAATTTTCTTTTGAATATGATTAGATATGATAAATTTTGATAAATACACTTAAAAGTAACATAAACGATACAAAAATTTCTATATAAAATACTCTTCACGGTCACGTTACCGACCAAGTATTTCTATACTTAATACTTAAAAATAATAATGTACACATGCACATACAGATTATATGATGTTCATAAGCCGAGTTAATGACCTAAAAAAAAACAAATCCTTCTATGACACTCTATAGTCGCGTTACAGATTGGATGCGGCTCGAATCTCAAGAGAAATAATAGTTTGCATACGAATATCATATGGCCACGCTACCTGATGCCCATATGTTTCTTTTGCAAGGGGAAGGGAAGTTGACTCACCATAAGGATACCAATATTGCCACGTTACCGACGTAGTACCCAAATGGTGAGCCAATACTTACCTCAAGGACATCATGTTCCTCACGTAATCGAGGTGATATTCCCGTGGTAAGCACTATTCTATAGAACAGCTTATGCACACACCCACATTGTGTGGTAAGATACGTTATGATTTCGGTACAATACGAAAAAAGGCACTTTATCACACAACGCAAACGCTCGAGTCGTGTGGTTAGGTACTCTGCTACTGTCGCTCACTATGATGCAAAGCACACTCCCACACAACCCCCTCACTCCCTCTCTCTTGACGTACCTACATAGGAGGTCGTCAATCTCTCTCTCTCTCTCTCTCTCTCTCTCTATGTGTGTGTGTGTGTGTGTGTGTGTGTGTGTGTGTGTGTGTGTGTGTGTGTGTGTGTGTGGAAGTCTCACAAAATAACAGCTTGTGGGCCTTGACTGTTCTATGTATATATTTAGTTACGAGACCATCTATATATTTAGCTACAGGCCCGTCAAGAAAATGTAAAATCTCGATGGGCTTGTCAAGCCTGGTGGGCTTTTTGTGGGTTACTAGGTCATCCTAAAGCGGGTTGTTTGTGTTTATGTTAACTATGATTAAGTTGATATGTTAATAACTCCTTGTGAACACACAAAAATTTTACGTAATTACGTAAATATTAAATCCATGGAAGGAAAGAATAAGTACTCAACAATAAAGTAAGCATTGCACCCATTGACAATGATCTTGTGGGTGCATACTTACCTAATGAGCGTTCAATTTTAGAAATCCATTGATGTAAATTTTTCAAATTGAATCCTGAGATTTTAGGTAGGTGCCTCATCTATCGTTGAGTCTTCACATTGCCTAAACTATCCTCTAGCCCATTCATCATCACAAGTCACCCATTCCCTCCACCATGAACTCACACAACACATCTTCATAATCTTCCTTGGAATCTTCAAATATAGACAAAACAACCCGTAGTTTATCTCTCCTATGCATCCCTCATTCTACACTAGCATTCCCTACTCATCTCTCAAAGCTATAGATCAAATGAAATCAAAGAGAGATGAAACCCTTCATTGATATAAAAAATCATATTGGCTCCTCCTGAGAGGGCAAAGGTAAGGATACCCTAGGACTCCTCCCATCCAACCCCCTATTTATACTAAAATAGGAGTCCTGAGACCCTTGTCCTCATGCCACCATCCATCTGTGACACCCTTGTCCTTACATTAACCCTGTAGCCCCCTCAACTAGATAAAAGTGTTCATCCATGAAAGCAAAGGTGGGAAATTTCTTCTTAAGAACACCAAAGTTTTCCAAAGTGGCACCTTGTTTAGGTCTATCTTTCAACTTGACTAGTACTTGAGGAAAAAAATGATGTAGTGTCCTTCACTCATGAGAATTTATGATTCCTTTGGGTGCATGCAATAAACTAGCAGGTTCACTAAAATTAAACAAAATATCTTGATTAACAACACTGCCATCCTAATAGAAGTGTTGACGTAAATTTTTACATGAAATAACCGACGGATGCAAGAGTTTAATGAAAGAGATGATTTGTAAGATATTTCTCCCACTTTTTTGAGTATTTTAAATGGGTCACAATATCTAAGAGACAACTTAGGAGTGTGCCCAATTTTTAGACTTTTTGAATGTTATAAAGCCTTTAAAAGACCTCGTCATCTTTCTTGAAAGTAACGTTTCATCTCTTTTCATCTGCGTACTTTCCAGAATGATCTTCAGCTTGTTAAACATTTGGACTTCTCTCTCTCTCTCTCTCTCTCTCTCTCTCTCTCTCTCTCTCTCTCTCTCTCTCTCTCTCTCTCTCTCTCTCTCTCTCTCTCTCAAAAATAAAAAATAAAAAAGATATAACCAACCCAAATGGTTTTCTCATATTAAAATGATCATTTAATGTAGGATAATAAATGGGAACAAGGGTTAAGATATGGACACGTGCTTATAGGTCTATCTCAACACAAGGCCAATGGTAAAGGGGCCCAAATGAGAGATGGTCTATCAAAGATCAAGGCTAACCAATGGAGCATAAGACCTTAGGGTTAGCTGCATTGAAGACCTCCAATAGTTAGTTTAAAAGTCCATTGACCTTAGGGTTAGCTTCGTTGAAGACCTCCAATAGTTAGTGTAAAAGTCCTTTGACCTTAGGTAAGTAGCTAGGGCTGAGCTTGAGGTGGGAATCCGCCCCAAGCTTAAGGTGCTTGTCATGCTTGATGACTAAGGTGCTTGAGGTTCTTGATGACCGAGGTGCTTGAGATGCTAGGGTTGTACTTGAGGTGAGAACCCAGCCCAAGCTTGAAGTGCTTAAGGGCCAAGATTGTGACGGGAAGTGGGCTAAGCTTGAGGGGTTTGAAGTGTCAAAAAGTCAAGATTCAATCCCTACAAGGAGGGGGCGAGCCCTACAAGAGGGTGGATGAGAGAGAACACCCACACACACTCACACAAGGCATGCTTGGTACAAAGAAAGCAAAAGGGACACTTGTCAAGTTCCTCCTCATGTTGCCCTCATGGTGTGCCTGAAGCCTATTGATTGGCCAACCAAGGGGTCCAATGATAATTTAGGATATTTAATTAGTTGAATTCGCATTTATCAAGTCCTCTCTCTCAAAGAGGAAAGGGGAACACTTGTCCCAAGGCTGCCCTTGTTACTTGTAATGCCTCCTGCTTATGATTGGCTAGGCTTGGATTGGTCCAATGAGCTTCAAGCATGAGCTACAATGGGAGGGTCGACCAAATCAATCTAGGGGGTTGCTTAGGGGTATTTCTCAAAAGTACTCTCATTAATTTCCGCTACTCTCAATTAATAGGCAAATTCCACTACTCTCTCTCTCTCTCTCTCTCTCTCTCTCTCTCTCTCTCTCTCTCTCTCTCTCTCTCATTGTGCAAAGTGCAAGAGCTCCCTCTCCTTCTCCAAGCAAGCAGACCTCCACCAACATTGTATGCTAAGGATTGCAAATCCAACCAAGATCCATGCTTCAATGCTTAATCTTGCCATCTTCTCCATCTTCATTACTATGCTATTATGTATGCTTGCAAGAAGAGTGATGATAAGTGATGAACTAATTCTTGCTCCTATGAAATGTTTCTTCTTCCTCTTCCCTACCCTCATTCCCTGCTAGCTCTCTCCCCCTTTAAAGGTGTTTGAGGTCTTGGGACTGAAGCTTGGGATACTTAAAGATTTCCACAAAGCTTGTGTTATGCTTGTGATGCATGAAGCTTTCTATCTTCATTGCATCACCTAGGTCACAAAAGGAACACAAAGATTGTATTGTAACAAGTCTCTCTTAATGGGAGAAATCATAATACAAATGCGTATTGGAGGGGGGACCGGCTCCACATAAATTCGGTCCTCAATTGTTGTCACGTTCTCTAAATTCTCTCTCTTGCAAAAGTATTGTTCATTCCAAGTTAATTAATTGCTATGTCTATGTTGTTATCTTTAATTATGTTCACCCGCTATGCTCACAAAGTAATTTCTGAAAAGTACTCTCATTAATTTCCTCTACACTCAAGTTAATAGGCCAATTCCATTACATTGGTATCAAAGCATTTGGTTTCTCTTTTCTTGCTTAAGAAGAGAGGTCCTTAAGTAGATTATAAATGGTTGATTTTGTTAATAATATTAGGGCAAGTGGAACTGGGATCTATTATCGGCTTTGTTGAACCCACTATGTGGGATATGGTGCACACCTTGGGAGCTTTGGACTTAATAATGGAGTTCTTTTAGACTTGCCTACGGCTTTACCATTATTGAGCCGTAAGAAGTCCAAAAGGAGATAGCCCTCGGCAACTCTGCTATGTTAGACCTACTCCACCACTCTCTATAATTAACTACTTTGAGCCGTGGGTGTAGATACTCAAGAGCCAATTTTCAAAGGCTAAGAGGAGTGGCAACTAAGGTTTTGAATTGCCAAAGCATACACTAAGTACGTACAAAAATTTTGTTAACATGGCTGAAAATAATCAAGAGAGTAGAATGAACATTGATAGCTTTGATTTTGCACATGAAGGTGCTAATGATGATGCCCCCATGTTAGTCAATTATCTCGTTACTAGGTTGCAAGCTATGGGAAACCTTGCTTTGCAAGCCAAAGTTACACAACAACTTCGCGCTTATGGGTTTCCCTTCCTCTCCAAGAGGAGGGAGAGCTTAGGAGGCCTCTTGAAGAGGCCCCCAAAAGAAGACTCTCTCACATACGAGAGGAGGAATCCAAAGAGAAAGAAAGCAATGAAACGTTAAGTTCCTTTGAAGATGTGGCTTCATGAAGACACGATCTAGACGATCGCCCACTCCTCCCAACAGGAAAAGATCAACACACAGGCCTTCTCCTTGACATTCCGAAAGGGAAGAGAGGAAACAAAGGAAGAAAAGTACTAGAAAGTGGTCACCCTCTTCTCCTTCTTTTTCACCTTCCTCCTCTTCTGATGAAAGCTATGGATAATCTCCTAGAGAATACAAGAGGGGAGGACATCGTAAATCATATCCTGCATGGCAAAGGCCACAAAATCTAAAGAAGTTCAAGGAGGGAGGAAAGAGTATCTCTTTTCTCACCTATGATGGCACCTTTGGTGCTACCGACAAAGTGTTGGCCTTCATCCAGCAATTTGATGTGGCCTTTGGAGACGAGGTCTTTATAGAATCCTCCAACCTAAGCCATGTAGCTATGCACTTCCAAAAATCATCTTGTCAATGGTGGGCTAGCCTTCGTGGCAACGGTGAAGCCCCAAAGACATGGAAAAGTCTAGGAGTTTCCATCATGAAGCAATTCCTTGCAAGCAATGCAAAGGACAAAGTGCTTACTAAATGGCGTAGCTTGAAGCTTCTCTCTCGTGAATCTATCCACAAGTATGTAGACAAGTTTTGGGATTTACATCTCAAGGCTACTGTCGTTCAAAAGATACACTTTGCCGAGCAAAGTAGCAATTTTGTGAAGGATTACCTGAAGAGATGGCCGAATACATCAACTCTCAACGGCCTGGCTCTATCACCGAAGTAGTTGATCACACTATGGCTGCTTCACGCATCAATTTTCATCAAGGGGCTAAAGGGAATGTCAAGCCCATGGAAAGAAAAGACAAAAATGATGCAAAGGGAAAAACCAATGCTCAAAATTCTTCCCAAGGCACTTCCAACAACAACAACAACAATCGGTCCAAAGAAAAGGGAGTTTACAAAGGCAAAAAAAAACTTCATATCAACGGAGTTGGCCACCAAGTTGGGCATTCAAGCTTTTGAGATGGGAGATATGGTAATGGCTGACACAACTTTCAAGGGACAACAAGCCTCCGTTACTCCTTTGATTGGGAAGTTGAGGCTTTATGTCCAAAGCTATGTTGACAAAGAATACTTTTCATATCTCCTCTTCAACATGAGGATGCTATCCTAGGGGCTCCATGGTTTGGTCGCATGGCCGCCAAATGAAGTTCCTTGAAAGGAGAATCTATTTCACCTACAGGGGAAAGAACATGTATATAGATGCTAGTGGGCGTGGTCACACTATTACACTTGTAAATCCTCCTGCTTTTGATAAATCAATGAAGAGCTTAGTTTCCGCGTACATGATTTTTGTCAAATAATCTCTAAAAGATCATAATGTTTCATCAGATGTAAATAGTAGGATCAAGAAGAGTTAGACTTGTCTAATTTTATAAAAGGATTCCAAGATGTGTTCATTGATGATATCCCTATGGACTTACCTCCGAAACGAGGGGATGATGACCATCGCATTGAGCTCCTTCCAGGATGCTCACCGCCTAGCAAGCCTTCTTATCGAGTCTCTCAAGCTCAACAAGAGGAGATCATGAGGTAAGTACAGGAACTGGTAGACAAAGGGATGGTGAGGCCTAGTTCCTCCCCCTTAAATGTTCTCTAGTCCTTTTAGTGCAAAAGAAATATGGTACATACCATATGTGTGTGGACTATCGAGCACTAAACCATATCAAAAAATGATTTTCCGTGCCTCGGGTAGAAGATCTCTTTGATAAGCTACAAGGCTCTACCTACTTCAATAGGATTGACCTTAAAAGTGGCTATCATCAAATAAGGATAGTGGATGAAGATATCCTAAAGACCGCGTTTCACACAACGTTTGGTCTTTACGAATATCTAGTCATGCCTTTTGGCTTGACTAATGCACCAACTACGTTCAGATGATATAATCATCTACTACAAGTCTTAATTTGGAGGAACATAAGCAACATCTCCAAGTGATTTTTCAAGCATTGAGGGAGAACAAGCGTTTTTTCAACCAAAAGAAAAGTGAATTTTTCCTCCAAGACATTCAATACTTAGGTCATATTATCTCTCAAGATGGTATCTGTATGGATCCATCGAAGTTAGAGGTAATAAAATCATGGCCTAATCCAAGGAATCTACCTGAGCTAAGAATATTTATTTTGGTATGTGCGCATACCATAGACGCTTCATAGAAAAATTCTCTCAAATAGAGGGACCACTACATGATTTAACTAAGAAGAATGTTAAGTAAAGAAAATCTTACCTCCCAACCAGTCCTCATGCTTTTGGATCTCTCAAAGACATTGAGGTCCAATGTGATGCTTGTGGTGATTGCTTTGGAACAGTTTGGATTTCATCTTTGGATTACCCAAGTCTATCCATGGAAATACGGGATTATGGACAATAGTCGATAGGTTTAGCAAGCAAGCACACTTTATTCCTGTCAGAAAGACTATTAAGGCATACCAAATGGCAACTCTCTTCATATCTCAGATTTTCAAACACCATGGATTATCGACATCCATCATGTCACATAGAGATCCTTGAATGACCAATAATTTTTGGAAAGGTCTCTTTGAAAATCTAGGAACAAGATTGAATTTCTCTTTGGCCTATCACCCACAAATGGATGGCCAAAGTGAGATAGTCAATCTTATGATACTCGATCTACTCAAAACTTATGTTACCAAAGTAGATCAACACTCACAATGGGGAAAGTACTTACCTCTTGTACAGTATGTCTACAATAATACTGTACATACTTCTATGGGAAAATCACCTTTTGATCATTGAGGGAAGACCTAAAAGTACCTTGTTACTCAAAGTACATTGGAAGATCTTTGCCGCCGATGAGTATAGCCGTGACCTACAAGAATCTTTTCAAAAGATTAAGGAGGCTATATCCATATCTCAACAAAGGCCAAAAGCTGTTGCTGACAAGCACATAAGGGCATTAACATTCAAAGAAAATGATTGGGTCTTGCTTAAGTTTCGTAAAGCTCGATTAAGGCAAACCACGGGCAAAAATCCTACGGGCCATCAAAAGTATTATGCTAAGCTAGCAAAAAGATACTATCATCCATTCCAAACCTTGAAGCCCATCAATGAGACGGCTTACCAACTCAAGTTTCCCAACCATTGGCTCATACATAATGCCTTTCATGTGAGCCTACTTAAGCCCTAAAAGAAGAGCCACCAAGTGAACCAATTATCAAAGACCCTCCCAAAGTTGAAGACCAAGAAGATGTGCTACAACCCGAAGCTATCCTTCGGCATGAAGACAAGGTACTACGACATGGTAAGATTATCCGAAGGTATCTTATTAAGTTCAAAAATTATCCTTTTGAAGATTCTAGATGGATGCAAGGAATATAGCTTAAGGATAGTATGAACCTTGTCAATGCTTACAATGCTACATCAGAGTAAACAAATGTACAAATTTCTTTTAAATGACCCATGTTTTTTTCTTATAAGATTAGTCTCTTTTTAATTGTGCACAAATTTAAATAGTATGCATGCTTAGACTCATGTTTGTGATGACGACGTCTCTCAAACACCAAGTAGAATTTTTGTCACTCTACTTTGGGAGAATGAAATGGACTAAAGACAGACATGCTTGCGGCAGGTATGTCTCCCAAGAACCAAATGGATAAGTCATCCATCTTGGAAAGATGTCGTAGGGTAAAAACGGATCCTCTACCCGCTAAGTAAGATTGACTAATTCCTAAGGCTTTATCTCTTCTACCTCATAGTCAAGGATGCCTATGATTTCAAGAGAGAGGTAATGTCATAAAATCTAATATCTAACCAACCCAAATGGTTTTCTCATATTAAACTGATCATTTAATGTGGGAAAATAAATGGGAACAAGGGTTAAGATATATACATGTGTTATAGATCGATCTCAACACGAGGCCAATGGTAAAGGGGCCCAAATGAGAGATGGTCTATCAAAGAGAAAGGCTAACCAATGGAGCATAAGACCTTAGGGTTAGCTTCATTGAATACCTCCAATAGCTAGTGTAAAAGTCCTTTGACCTTAGGTAAGCAGCTAGGGCTGAGCTTGAGGTGGGAACCCGCCCCAAGCTTAAGGTGCTTGAGGTGCTTGTCATGCTTGATGACTAAGGTGCTTGAGGTTCTTGATGACCAAGGTGCTTGAGATGCTTGAGGTGCTTGTCATGCTTGAGATGCTAGGGCTGTACTTGAGGTGAGAACCCAGCCCAAGCTTGAAGTGCTTAAGGGCCAAGCTTGTGGCGGGAAATGGGCTAAGCATGAGGGGTTTGAAGTGTCAAAAAGTCAAGATTCAATCCCTACAAGGAGGGGGGCGAGCCCTACAAGAGGGGGGATGAGAGAGAACACCCACACACTCACATAAGGCATGCTTGGGAGAAAGAAAGCAAAAGGGACACTTGTCAAGTTCCTCCTCATGTTGCCCTCATAGTGTGCCTAAAGCCTATTGATTGGCCACCCAAGGGATCCAATGATAATTTAGTATATTTAATTAATTGAATTTGCATTTATCAAGTCCTCTCTCAAAAAGAGGAAAGGGGGACACTTGTCCCAAGGCTACCCTTCTTACTTGTATTGCCTCCTACTTGTGATTGGCTAGGCTTGGATTGGTCCAATGAGCTTCAAGCATGAGCTACAATGGGAGGGTTGACCAAACCAAGCTAGGGGGTTGCTTAAGGGATATACTCCCCCCCCCCGCCCCCCAAATCTCTCTCTCTCTCTCTCTCTCTCTCTCTCTCTCTCTCATTGTGCATTGTGCAAAGTGAAAGAGCTCCCCCTCCTTCTCCAAGCAAGTAGACCTCCACCAATACTCTTGGCTATGGAGTCCAAATCCAACCAAGAGCCATGCTTCAATGCTTAAGCTTGCCATCTTATCCATCTTCATTACTATGCTATTATGTATGCTAGCAAGAAGAGTGATGATAAGTGAGGAGCTAATTCTTTCTCCTATGAAACGGAATTTCTTCTTCCTCTTCCCTACCCTCATTCCCTGCTAGCTCTCTCCACCTTCGAAGGTGTTTGAGGTCTTGGGACTGAGGCTTGGGATAGTTAAAGCTTTCCACAAAGTTTATGCTATTCTTGTGATGCATGAAGCTTTCCATCTTCATTGCATCACCTAGGTCACAAGGAACACAAAGATTGTATTGTAACAAGTCTCTCTTAATGGGAGAAATCATAATACAAATACCTATTGGAGTGGGGACCAGCTCCACATAAATCCGGTCCTTAACTGTTGTCATGATATCTAAATTCTCTCTCTTGCAAAGGTATTGTTCATGCCAAGTTAAGTAATTGCTATGTCTATGTTCTTATCTTCAATTATGTTCACCTGCTATGCTCACAAAGTAATTTCTCAAAAGTACTCTCACTAATTTCCGCTACTCTCAAGTTAATAGGCCAATTCCGTTACTCTCTCTCTCTCTCTCTCTCTCTCTCTCTCTCTCTCTCTCTCTCTCTCTCTCTCTCTGCCTCTGCCTCTGCCTCTGCTGACAACTTCCATGTGTGCACTACCGTGCAGAAACTCTCTCTTATGCTACTCCATCATGCAACAAGTATCTCATGTGCTGCTCCATCGTATCATCACATTGTTCTCCATCTTGTTGCTCCATTTGTGACGATATTGAGAACCACCAACGTTACCGCAGATTAACAAATAAAAATGGAGAGAGAAAAGTTTGTGTTTGCTATAATAACATCGACAATAGACGCAGCAATGGTTTGTCAGCAATAAACGGGGTAATAATATTCGCGAATATTACCGTGTATATTGTTGCGCCTATTATACCGCAAACTTTACTTCTATACGGCTTTTCAAAAATAAAGGTGCTCATTTGGGCCACCTAATTTTTGGGTGACCCAAATGAGCACCTTTATTTTTTACCTACATAAAACATACGAAACATCAATTGCATTTTGAAAAGTGTAAATAAACAATAGACTTTGGAATTCCAAGTTACACCTTACCTTGATAATTTAAACTTACAATAGAGCAATAATTTAACAAAAATTACAAATAAGATCAAAATTTTAATTGAGTTTTATATACATGTAATCATGGAGTTTTATATACATGTGATCATGGAGTTTTTTTATGTCATATTTGCACTTGTAAAAGAGGACTACTAAAAATTATCTATTTGTCCAAGTTCTTGTCCTCCTTCTCTTCCTCATAGGGATTTCATTAACGAAATCACGATTGGGTGATTACGTAAATAACTCTAGTATTTACACAAAAAAATCACGTGATCACGTTAATTGTTAACGTGACTTTGATTTTGACCTGCAAAAACCTATAGAGCCGGTTAGCCCTCCGGGATTTTTCATTTTCCCTGTCGGGCCCGTCAAGCCTTTTCATTTCCCGGCGCGCCCATCGGGTATATACAGTAGCCCAGTGGGCCCGCCGGGAAAATGAAAAAGCCTAGCGGGAGTAATTATATATAGTAAATAGTGTGCTAACCCTGGTCTTTCAGCTAGGCAAATCCTTGGGGACTGTATCCAAGTGCCAGGTATTGTCATCTCCTTGTGAATTGACCTAAGGTTACAGAGTCACAGGTCCATTTTTTGGGCCGAACGTGATTCTTAATTTGGTAACCACTTCTAAAAAATTTTAATTCGTTTACCGACATAAAGGTACAAAACCAAAACAACTGAAAACTTGGAGAATCATGCTCATTGCGAAGAAGACATTGGTCCAAATGAGGGCTGTAATTGGTTTTAGAAGATGAGCATATGTAAATGACGAGTTGATAGTCAAGGGTCAGATGTCCTCTATTAGTGTACCGGGCATATAAAGATCCTTGAAGTCTTGCATTTGAGTTGATTTACAATATAAGAGCTATAATCCTTGATTGGGTTAAAATAGCTTTTATATATTGAATTGGTTGCATGGGTGGGCTTACAATCCTCACTGGATACAAGTAGTCCCCAATTGAGTGATTATATTGAAGATTTATTTGCGTTTGTTCATGCATTGGTTTATACAGAGAGTGCATTATGTATTACGATAGATTATTAGTACATGAAATGACCAATCATATATTTTATTGCTTTCATTTGTTTTTCTCTAGCAAATGAAATTAGATGTGTCTTATTGTTTGCAAATCGAACTGGACATATAAATAATCATTATAATAATAATTGCATAGAGAGATTCATAGCATTGTTATAGTTATTATGCCATGCATAGACTACATTGCAATGTGTATGGTTGCTCACAATATAGGTGATCGATATGTGGATTGACTAGCGTACATTGAAAATCTCATATTGTGCATCATGGTTACTTCCATATTGAATGGTTTTTAAATTATAATATATATTGGAAATTTTAAAAAATGTTTCAAAAACGGAACATCTTATTCTTTTCTCATTAGTTTTAATTTAAAAGCAATGGAGCAAAATGTGGGTCCAAGTGGTTCGAAGAAGCCAAAGAATAAAAAAGGTCCTGGAAAAGAGTGGTATTATGCTCACAACATATGCGGCCGATATATGGAGTGGCAATGTAAATTTTGTCACACAACAAAATCAGGCGGTGCACCACGTATTAGGGATCATTTTCTCGATAGCTCTAAAAACAGTTGCAAGAAATGTGAACATTCTCAGGCACCTTCAGTTGCAAAGCGTTTGAGAGAAGAGCTCGCCAAAAAGGGTGGCAAGAGATATATAGCTCTGTGACTTCGAGTCAAGAGTTCCCAGAGCCAAATATTAACTCCACAAATCCTGTAATACTTGGAAATATTTCGCTTTCAGGATGTAGGATTGTGAGTGATGGCTGGTCAAATGTTCAAAGAAGACCGCTGATCAATGTAATGCTGGTTTGTCCAAGGGGAGAAACGTTTATAAAGGCGATTGATAGTTCTGGTGCAATTAAAAGTGGCAAATACATTTCTAAGGTCTTGAGTAATGTAATTAAAGAAATTGGTGTTGAACATGTCGTTCAAGTAGTCATAGACAACGCAAAGAATTGTAAAAATGACACTAAATTAATAAAGAAGTTCTTTTCACACATTTTTGCCAATGGTTGTAATACGCAAAGCTTGGACTTGGTGCTAAAAGATTGGTACACTAGCGAAGAAACCACATGGCTCGCCAAAATAATTGATATAGCACGTCAGGTTGTGAAATTTATCTTGAAACGACAAAGAGTACTCGATTTGTATAGGATGCGCATGTCAGTGATCCTAAAACTTCCTGCTGAAACTCGGTTCTGCACACACTTTTATACCTTGAAATCAGGGATTTAAAATTCACGTGATCACTCAAAATGACATTAGAGTGAACATCTAGTTGGTAAGGTGAATCTTTTGTTAACGTTAACAAAGTCATGCATTTATACTATTGGAGGAAGGGGAAAGAAACAAAATTTAAAAGACTCCAATTTTTATGCTTGTTAACGTTAATTAACGCTATGTGATCACGTAAATTTTTTGAGTGATCACGTAAATATTAAATCCCTGCTTGGAATCCCTTCTCCGTAATAAATGTGTTGTGATTGACACTTCCAATTGCGTGGCCTTTGATGAATGGTAGCTTGAGCAAAAAGAATTAGTAAAAGAGAAAATTACATGTCTATGTGGCAATGTAAACAAGGTTGCTTGGTGGAAGAGTGTAATGGATGCATACCATGTGATGATGTCCGTTATATTCGTGATCCGCAATCTTGATCAAAGGGCGCCAAACTTGGGCAAAGTGTGGATGACATGGTGGTCAGTCCAACAGAGTCTTGAAACTCCTGAAGAGTTGAAAGAGTCTCTAGTAGAGGAGTGGCGATTACCATTCTTTTGCAAACAGCGGAAAATTTTGGCTAAGTATTTTCATGCAAGGTGGAAGAGCGCTCATAGTCCACTCGATAGTGTGGCTTACATGCTCGATCCAGAGTATTGGAATTTAGATATGATGTCCAATACAAAGGTGGTAGGCGATTTCTATATCACGTGGTCAACACGTTCTACTCCAACGTTTAGGACCGAATTGATTGCATCAAATAAATGAGTGCATTTAGATTAAAAGAAGTCCCTTTTGTGAATGATTTTGTAAAGGTAATGGCAAAAGAGCAACCTGCATGGAAGTGGTGGATGATGAATGGTGGAGAGCATTACTCTACCTTACGTCCCCTTGCAATGAAAGTACTCGCACAATGTGTAGCAAATTCAAGTTCAGAGAGAAACTGGAGTATGTACAAGTATGTTCAGCACTATTCGCAACAGACTATTAGTAGACGGAGCAAAAAAATTAGTATATGTGTACTGCAATGAAAAGATACTAAATCACATCAAAAGTGTTGGCTACGAGGAGAAAATGCCAACTTAGTTGTATGATTGTCAAAACGAAGATGAAGAAGAGTTCAATGTTGGTGTATCTCAATGCACTATAGACAAAATAGAAGAGAATTTGATAATAGATGTGGAGGTTGAATTACAAGGAGAACCACAATACTCAAACTTAGAACCCGATAACAACTCAACTGATTCAATATAGCTTGAGAGTAGAATGATTAAATATCAAAAACCATTGTAAAAGACCTTGTATTCAAATGTGTTTTGAGTAATTACAATGCTTCATATTTGCGATAGTACATAGTTTGTCACGATATTACATAGTTTGTCGATCTCAATTGTGTTGTCCTGAAGCAGCATCTTGCTCATCAAACAGATTTCTAATTGTGCTAGGGATATCTGGGCATGCTTGCTTGAATTTATATTTGTTTGCCATGCCAAACATGATACATATTCTTTGTGGAATATCTTGTGAACAGATTGCGCATTGACTACTGTTTTGCATCAAACGAATAAGACAAAGTAAATGATAATAATGATCACATGTCAATGTATAGTATCCACTCCATCCATCAAAATTCTTGTAGAAAACTGGACATTGGGAAGATGAGGATGCATTTGAAGTAGACGAGGGGACCAACTCCTGATGCAAGACAAGGTGGCTGATGTGTGTCCCTTGTACAGGTGTTGGATTCACTCACTGTGTCAGATTTTGAACGTCCTAACTTAAGCGGTGAATGCTTTTCTCCATCCGGACTTGTGAGGGTTGCGGTGTCTGGGTGGCTATAGAAAGCCTTGTTATTTCTGCATCTTTCTCTGCCAAGTGTGTCGTGTAAATATCCTTCTCTCTCTTTAACTGTAGGTCAGCGCCTTCCACTATCAATGCCATCTCATCTCGGGTGAAAGTGACACAACTCTCCCTTAAATGACTGGCAACAGTTGTCTCCTTTGACGAGAAGTCTATTGGTCGTTGTTGCACAAAGTGAACATATAACATTTTTGCAAAATATAGCGCACAATCTACATTGTGCAGGGGATGCCATAAACCTCCAAATAAATCCTCTCAGCGTTATCTTTGATACCATCATGGTTGCACTTTGAAACCTTCCACCTTCCTGTCTTGATCTCTGCATTCTCACATGGCCATATTGTCTTGATCATGTCCTTTGTCACTTCTTTATTGATATCTTTCCATTGCATATGGTTTGGATTTTCCCACTATGAGAGTCGGCGAGTAGTACGCGTCGCTTGTTGTGCCGACATGCTGTGTGCCAAAGACTTCATGCGCTGAAATGCATTAACTACTGCTTGTTGTTGATCATCAGGCAGTGATTGGGTGCCAATATCTTGTTCTTGATCGGCCATTTTCTCTTAGAGATGTAGTCAACAGATAGAAAAATATTCAATATCATTAGCAAATATATATTCTCACTCATTGGGACACTGCGCGGAATCCACTAAATCAAACCACAACAAATGTGACTAATTGAACCACAAGGCAAATTTGAAATACTAATAGTTAAATGATAAATTTGAAATGACTAAAGATAATTGACTCAATTAGGTGAACCACTTTAAACCAGATAATACACTTCAATAAAAAAAAAGAATATACTGGACAAAAAATATGTATATCATAGAAATGTTTAAATCGGATAAAATGATGGTGCAAGTTCAACAAGTGGACGTTGGACAGGGTTAGGTAAATGTTCTTTGAAAAATGTCCATATATCAGAAGCATTCCTTCTTTGATCCCGCTCTTTTAACTTCATCCAACAATCTACTTTAATTCGAATAGCCCTCATAACATCTTCATCTGAGTGGTGAAAAAATTCTTCTGGAAAATAAACTTTTCTAGCTGCACTCCAAAAATCTGCCAGCATGGAAAATAGGTAGCCCAATGCATAAATGTCGCTCGCTTTTGTGTATGCATTTGTGCACCGTGGATCGTATAGTTCGAGAGCAATCCACGGTCGCTTAGCCATCTCGGCATTCCCCGCTCTCTGTGCATTCAAAACTGCTTCGTCCGATTGTGCGCTTGGAGACAGATAATTATTTGCTACTTGCTTAGCTGGTGTTCTCAGCATCATATCCCAGTCAATGATGCCAGCGCGGGGTTTATTAGCGCGAGTAAGGTCCAACATTACGTTGAACGGGTGCAGGTCATTGTGCACTATACCGACCGAGTGGGCAATCGCAACGCTGTCGATTAAGGCATGACAAATTGCTGGCATCTGCTCAATCACTGCTTTGATTTGCACCATGTCTATCTCGCTTACAGGGTTGTTTGCTACAGGAAATTACCTCCAGCCGTGTTGTAGCCTGTACATGTGTCGTCTGAACAATCCGTGAGCGAACGGTAAGCGATACATCATGTCGCCCACGGTACCCCCATTGTAGTATGGGAATATCGTGATCCAAGGAGCTTCTGTAGTAAACCCAATGCACCTTACAATGGAGGGGTGAAGCGTTTGCATTTCTTGCTCTATCTGAAAGCTGTCAAATTTCGCCTCACTCCCTCCCTTGTAGCATTTTTCCACATATATAATGTGGTCTGGAAAAAATGAGATGCCTTTGATGGTGTACAATGTGCACACACAGAAGGAGCCTGCTCCAATCCTCATACCTTCTACCAAGGCTTTGTGATGGATGCCGCCGAGATGAGCGCACTTTGCATTCAAAGCAGTGTGCATGATTGTGTCGGAGCCGCTGGCATCGGATCAACCTTCCAAAGTTTCTTGCGCATCTTGGGCCATCTTCAATCTCTTGGGTAAGGCTGCTTGGTCCTGCGCTTTCACACACTTCATCTTTACCTTCTGTTCTTCCCACAATTTATCCCAGAGCTCTAATTTTGACATGTTGCAAGTAGGAGGGTTATCTTCCTTTAAGTCTCTGCAACATACTTTCATATTGCCCAACACTGTCCTAACCTTGTGGTGGGGGTCAAATTCTCGTATCCCAGATGGACGCAACAACTCGTATTGGCCTTCAAGTCGCAACCTGCGCTCTATGTTCTCCCATATAGCGCTAGTGATGTCTTTGATATAGACATCGCTTTCACTAATCTGATGTATGTGATCAGCTGCACACATACAGCTGCACATGATGAGATTGCCAAAATACATTCTTTATGAATGGCATGCATAATACATTTCTTTTGATCTGGCGTCATATTTGCACTGGACAATACAAAAAAAGCATATCAAATACAACTTCATGGTTGCGAATGACACTAGCACTCTTATACTATCTCAGGTAAACTCTTAACCACCACTTGAAGACTTTAACAAGTGTGCAAGGAAATATTGATGAAAATTGAATATAATCTTCACTTAAAATTGCAATCTGATATACGTGTAAAAAGTAGTTCAAATAAGTGGTTTATAAGAACTTAATTCAGATCAAATAATACATGTTAACAGTCTAACACATTTCAACACATATTGAATTTTTAACTTATATTTTTCTCCGCGCCCACATACTAATTCAAACAAAGCACACATCGACTTAAAAACTTCAAAAACATTTAAAACATTGGAAGTATACAAATTGAACTAGCAAATTGTGTTCACACACTTTTTTACATAGAATTTATGTAAATGTAGCAATCAAAAAGCGATGATAATTGATGCTTTTTAAAAAGATACAAAAGAATATTTAACATGCAAACTGTGTGCATTTAGATTTTTTACAGAGAATTTATGTAAATGAAGCTTAAAAAATAGTGATAATGCTTGAGAGTCTTTTAAAAAGATTAAAAAAGAATATTAAACATGCAATTTGTGTGCAAATACTTTTTTACATGTAATTTATATAAATGAAACATTTAAAATAGCGATGATTGATGAATAAAGTATTCTTTTAAATATGATTAGCTAGTATATAATTTCAAATGGACAGTTAAAAACAACAGAATCAAATAATTCATACATTTTGTATATGAAATACTCTTCACAGTCGTGTTACCGACCAAGTATTTCATATACTTAATACTTAAAAAATTAACTACACATGCGCATACAAATTATATGACGTTCGTACGGCCGGGTTAACGACTTGAACGCCACATTTATGCAAAAACATATGCTTCTAACAAACCACACTCTATTACCCCCGTTACCGATCGAGTGCCGCCTAAATCTAAGGAAAACCAATGGCCTACATACGAACATCATATAGCTGCGTTACCGATCGATGCCCATATGTTTTTTGGGAAAGGGGAAGGGAAGTTGACTTACCATAAGGATACTAGATTCACCGCGTTACTGACATAGTAACCAGACAATAATCCAATATTTACCACAAGGACACCATCTTCCCCGCGTCACCGAGGTGATGTCCCCGTGATAAGAATTGTTATGTAGAACAGCTTACACACACACACTCCCATTGTGTGGTAAGGTACCTTATTACTGCCGCGCACTATGACAAAAGGCACGCTACCACACAACGCATACACACACAACACATACCCAGATCGTGTGGTCAGGTACTCTGTTTACTACCGCGCACTGCGACGCAGAGCACGCTCCCACACGACCCCCTCTCTCCTCTCTCCTCTCTCCTCTCGACGTACCTGCAAAAATGGTTGCAAACGCTCTCTCTCTCTCTCTCTCTCTCTCTCTCTCTCTCTCTCTCTCTCTCTCTCTCTCTCTCTCTCTCTCTCTCAGAAGATGAAAGTAAGACAATAATACACCCAGCGGGCCCGATCGGGCCCGCGTATATATAACACTCACAACCCGCCGGGATTTTTAGTATCCCCGGCGGGCCTGCAGGGAAAATGATAAACCCCGACAGGCCCATCGGGGATATTACTGAAAAGACCGACGGGATTTTTGTGGGTTTGCAGGTCACCATTAACGGGGATCTGTGTGATCATGTTTAGTGTGATCATGTAAATGTGTCAATAAGACCTTGTGATCACACAAAATTTGATGTAATTATGTAAATATTAAATCCCTGCAAGCTCCTCCCTCATCCTCGTCCACAGGTACATACGTTTGATCACCCTGACTCTACCTTAACCAAAATCAAGTTAAACAAATTAATAACTCAAAACAATTAATAGAATATTAATTGTTCACACTTACCACCTGTAGAGATCCGATTGTTGAGTCAAATTGCTCGCGAGAGATGTGATGGTTCTCCCTAATAACCATCGCCAAGTATCGAATTTTGTGTGATGCTCTTGATACTTGACCATCTCTTTGGTCGGGGGACTCAGAGGGATATTTTTCTAAGTTAGCAAGAACAAAAGAAATTCATATACTAAAACATTTTTTGAACCGATTTAGGCTCCAATTTAAGAAAACTTACATCATTGTCCTTTCAAGCTTCTTTGCCTCCTTAACCATAGTCTCGGCCATAGAGTGTTGGAGTCTGTCTAGACCGATCATTGCACTGTTGACCATAGGATGACCCCCGAAAATTCCACTTTGTAAAAATTGCTTATAGGACGTGAAAACTAGAGGTATTAAATAATCTCTTACCTGTATATTTCCAAATATTATATGTACCCCTTATGTATACTGGCCCTTATGTATGAAAAAATTCACTTTCTCAATTAAAAAACCCTTTATGTAAGTACATTTTTTTGTAAATGTACCTAATTATAAATCCTTTATTTTGTTCGCACATGCTATCTATTTCCTAGTGGACACCCGGGGGATGACCCCATTGCAGCTTGTTCTCCCTTTTCCTACATTGCCCACTCCCACTCTACATCTGCCATATTGCCGCCAAGATAGATCATGTCTAGATTTGTGACTTGGTTTCTAGAGTTTGGTCTCCCTCTCTCTCTCTCTAATAGTCTCTATAAAGAAAGAATTCACACTCACCTAGTGGGGGTGTAAGGAAGCTCACGGCAAACAAAATCACCATGCAAAACTCTCCAAAAATGTAGCGTTGTCAAGATGTGGCACGTGCATAATGGGAACGTGCAAAATGTACTTGGGATTGTGGGATTATATCCATGTGAAACTTTTCCATATGCATGTGTGAGTTACTAAGCTAAGCAATCTCCTGCCACTTTACTTATTTATCCCAAGGGTAGTTTTTCACTTCACTCTCATAAACTACCACTAAAAATTCTCAATGTTCTGCCTCTTAAACATGGGGAATAAAGCGTTGAGGAATCTTTTGATTGGTAGTACGATTTTATTATACTTCTCCTATTTTTTATAGCATGCATAACCAATGCACCAACTCGTCTTTTTCTACCATGTGCTATTATTATTTTTATTAAAAAAAACTCACAAGAGTGAGTGATGCTATATTAATCAGATCAAACAATTACAAGCCTGGCCCTACTCACAATTCGAGCCAGGGCATCCATAGGACCAGAAAGATACAAGAGAGGGTTCAAAATGTACACAAATAACCCAAGCTATCCCTAAGGTACCAACATCGTATTGATGCCCCAATTCCATTCACCGGGGTCCTTGCTTTTACCAAATGAGGTGACCAATTATTTACTTTCTTATATGATATCCAAGATTAAGCAGGCACAAGAGAGATCATTCTCAAAGACCAGACAATTCTTGGCCTTTTAAATTTTCTTAAATAGCAAAATCTGACAATTTGCGTGCAAATCAGCATCACTTGGCTTTTCATCCTCCTACCGCCAAGGAACAGGTCATTCTTGTAGAACCCAATCTTTCAGGTCTTTAGCATCCATTTGCACGTCTTCATTGCCAGTCTACATATCATCAAGCACTCCTTAAAGAGGTGCACAAGGTCCTCACTTGCCACTTTGCAGCTTGAACACCTATCAGATCCAATCTCTCTGGCCAAGATCTTCACTCTTGTTGGTATAGCCCCCCATAGCACTTTTGAAAGAAATACCTTCATTGACAACGGCCATTGTGGGCTCCAAATGTTGTTAGTAACCACCATACACCTTCCTTCCGTCCATTGCTTACCCCTCAGTCTATTGAGGGGATAAAACCATTCTAGCAAGGCTAAGAGATAGTGGTAAATGTCTTTGGTCTCCATTTTTCCTAGAGGTCTATTCTTGGCCACCGCCAAGCCTTCCATTCAAACGCAGACTCGCACACCAGGCAAACGATACATGTCCAACCTAGCTAAGACTCTAATGACCAGAAATCTTTTGGTCTCGTTTAGAAGAAATTGGGTGGTCAGGGAGTCAACATATTTCCAGCTCGTGTTCTTTTCATCCCACATATGTTGAAGATGAGTGAACTCGTTATTGTTGATCTTCCTAGCTACCTCTCTCCAAAATGGGTTGAGCTGTATACAACCCACCTTTGATAGCCATGTGGACCAATAAGAGATGGAGTTTCATAAGTACCTTGTCACCTCTCCCCATTACAACGCCTTTGAGGTTCTATTACACTTTTGAAACCTCTAAATTTTTCCACTTTCCACCCTTAGAACTCAGTTTAGCCTTGTGAATCAAGTCCTACCATGACGGACAATGCTTGGTCCTGTGTCGTAATTGACATGAATAGCTTGGTGCACTGGGCCTCTGCATGGATAGAGGGGTTCAGAATCCCAATACTACCTCCCCTTACAACAATCTTCCAACTTGCCCACTACCAAGGTGTCATGTCTTTTGTGATATTTTTCCATAGAAATCTTTTTACCGGTTTTAAGAACTCCTTCCAATTTCATTTTGCTAGTTTAAGAAGCGGGTTGATGAAGGCTATGTACGGGATCATAAATGAGTTGGTCACTTTTACCCTGCCTGAGAAGGGGAGCAACACATAATCCTATCTGCTCATCTTTATCTGACCTTATCCATCACCCATTGGAATCTTTGCTTATGAGTCACTATTACTAAGATTCTTAATAATTCCCTCATTAGCACACTTACAAAACTTTTCAAGCTCTATGTCATGTTTATATCCCACCATGATGCAGCATAGGCCATCCAAAATCTTCTAGAACAAGTAAAATATAGAAGAAGGTAAAATTGTCAAAAAGGAGCTTCTAAAAGGACAAGTGTCATGAGGATGACTTTTAAATGGACAAGTGTAAACATAAAGAATATTTTTGCGCTAAAATATCTAGAAAGATGGACAAATAAATGTACAGTTGTCATATTTTTTTTGCATGACCAAACGCTTTAGGGCCACTCTTCCCTCATTTTGGGGGGGGGGGGGGGGGGGGGGGGTTGTTTGCAAATCAATGTATCAATCTATAAATCTCTCACCCAATCAATCTGGCATTATATCACCCGATCCTTCTATCATTCTATGATTCTATTGCGCTATTAGTCCAAAAAGTCTCTTCCTTAGCATTCTCATTGCCGTTATGTCTATCTTCCTCTTCACTAAGATTGTAATTTGTCAAGCACTTTGTGTAGCCATCTCTTCTCAACTTTATGTAACCTTATCTTAGCATCCTTAGCATTCTCATTGCCGCTATGTCTACCTTCACTCTTCACTCTACACCATGACGTTTAATCTTATCATGTTTTTAAAGTATTATTATTTCTTCTTTATTTGGAATTTTTTCTATATATATATTATATTTCAACACAAGGAGCGATTTTATCAATTCATTTGAGCCACTTTTCGCTATGGAAACTACAATCGGTAGAGATAAGATTTTTAAGAATCTCCAAGTGAAAACTTACTTGATGCCATCTTGAAGACTAGAACAGATCTACAGATATCTTTGTAGATGCCATTTTGAAAACTAGAAGGGAGATAGATATCTTTGTAGATGTTGTTAAGACATTCTACACTCCCTTTGAATTTTCTTCCTCCTTTGAACATTGCAAGTCTTTTCAATTGTAGATGAGCACCTTGAAAACCCATCTGTGAAAGAAAAGCTTCAAATTTTTTAAACATTCATCTACAAGTGTTGTTGGCTTTAATGCGTATGCATAATCTAAATGTAAGCAAACTAGCAGTTTGTCCAAAATTTTGATTTCAGTATGCAATGTTTAAATATGTATATTTTCAAGCTCTATTGAAAGAATGGATCCCAAATCATGGAAGAAGAAGGATAACAAGATAAATCAATGTTTTTTCAGGAGGGTGGGTTTCCAACTTCATTTCTAGTCGTCCACCTTTCTGTTCCTTTGCTTGCCATACAATAAATACATGGATATGTTGCATTGGCACCTTCATATATGCAAAACATGCAAGTTTAGAGCTTTCAAGTCTACACTTAGATCTGCCATTTTCCATAAAGACACCAAAAAATGAACATGAAGACATAACTTGCATTCTAGCTTTTTACAACATTAGGAATGGCTGTATGAGAGAAAAGTCACTTCATTGTGTCATCACTTTCATGTGGTACTTGGACTGATCCAATCGACCATAACTCCATTTCTAATTTTACTTTGTAGTGTGGGGTATCTCTCTTTCCTTGGTTGTATTTCAATGCTGTATTCATCATTGAGATACTAAGCGTCTCTATTTTGTGATTGTTTTCAATCTGAGTAGGTTCTACCCATTTTACAAAATAAAATGAGGAAGAATCTTTCAGGATCTTGACATGAATTGGAAGAAATCCCTGAGGTCCGAGGATGCCGACGCTCTCTTTTTCTTCGCAGCCTGTCGAGAGCACGTCCATCAAAGCAAGCATAAACGAGAAGGAGAAGGAGCAGGCACGTCGATCAAGACGGTCACAAAGCAGGGGCGGTGACAGCCCATGATTATATGTTTTTAAATACAGACAACGCGAGTCTTCGCATTGTTGGGTTAGAGCGTCGATTGGAATGTGAGGAACGACAGCAAGAGTTCAAAACTCGTTTCCCTTTTGAAATAGGTGCAGGATAGCAACCTTAAGGTGGTACGTGCAAAGAGGAATCTAGAGGAATATCCACAGGAAATGAATAAACATATTGACATGCCAGTAGGTGAATAGAAGCTTTATGTCTCTCTTAAAAGATTACACAGCTCATATATTCATATATGAAGTCTTTAACGTTTAAAAAACTTAATAGCTCATGCATTAACCTAGCAGGCGGACGAAAACGTACAGCTCATGCAGCGAGCTCTTGAGAGTGAGGCCAAAGAGAAGAGGCGCCGACATAAGGACTTGCACGTCGAGTACAGCAGTCGGACGTTGTTGGACTAGCTGGGCGAGGGCGCTAGAAGCAACAGCTGGGTCTCTCTCTCTCTCTCTCTCTCTCTCTCTCTGGTCTCCAATCGCTTGACTAGCGTGGCGGGAGCACCTCCAGGTTTCTTTTGGAAAACCTCCCATACCCAAAAATGCATTTATGTCTAAAAATTCATCTTCATAATCTACATAACAAACTCAAACTCTAGTTTTAGCATCTTGTATTGATATACAATTCATCTCCATAGTCTACATAACTAACAATTCATCTACATAGTCTACATAACTAACTCAAAATCTAGTTTTAGCATCTTGTATTGATAGACAATCAGTCTTCTTATAAAAAGCCGCAAAATTTATTCTTCGGAAACATTTAATCTCATAACTAGGGGTATTTTGGGAATTTTGAAAAATTTGAAGGGCATTTTGAGAATTTGTGACAAAATTTTGGGGGTGTTTGGGATATGGGAGGGTGCATCCAAAGAGTATTGGAATGGAGGAAGTCTATCCATACTGAAGCCATGTGATTGAAACCATGATGTCATCTACCCATACCAACATGTTGTGTCCCCTTGTAGCACTAGCTATTGGGATGATTCGAGGGCTAGCCGAGCATATCCATCTCTGAGAAGGTCCCATAAATTATGCATGAAGGAAACTGATCTCGTAAGGGCCTCAACTACGGGCAGCTAACTCAACTCAAATAATCTCATGTGGCATTGAGGGCTTAGCCTAAATCATCCGAGAGATCATAGAGACTAGAGGCCTCTCCATCCATCAATGCTACCATATCTGCTCTGGTGGTCCATTGAAGGGGTCCTTCACCCACTGAGGGGGTCCCCATAGAGCATAGTTGAAACCACTAGAGTGTCAAAAATCCACAGCTTTGTTCAAGGTTCCTGAAACTGAACCTGCAAACACATCTTCTCCAATTCTCCCAAGATTGCATAGGCTTGACTCGTCAATCTAGTCTCTACTGCTCTCCTTAGTGAAAACACGGATCGACTGAAGACTACCCCAAGATAGGTGTATGCATTTGTATACTCCGTCCACTCTTGGCCATATGTTAAAGTAGTTGTTGACGTGTAGTCACTCAACCCCACCCCCTACTCTCATGGCTCGCCCCCTCCTTTGTAGGCATTGGTTTGACTCTCAAGCCCTCAAGCATCTTAGTCACAAGCATGGGATTAGTAAGAGTATGGGCTCTCTCTCTCTCTCTCTCTCTCTCTCTCTCTCTCTCTCTCTCTCTCTCTCTCATCCCCTAGCCTCAAGGGATCGCCCCCTACTTGTAGGGATTGGATTTGACCTTTCAAACACATGCCTAGCTTAATCATGCACCTTAGCTATCAAGCATCTCATACACTTTAATCATCAAGCATCTCAAGCATAGGCCTAGCTTAACCTAAGGTCTAAGGACTTTTAACACTAACCTTTGGAGGTCTTTAATGAAGCTAACCCTAAGGTCTTTCAAGCTCCATTATGCAAACATTGTTCTTCAGTAGACCATCTCCTTGTGAGCCACCATCTCCTTTTGGCCCCGTGTTGAGCTTGGCCTAAAAACACATATCTATATTCTAGGTCTTGTTTCCCTTTGACTTTCCCTTATTAAATGATCAATTTAACATGAGAAAATTTGGTGATGATTAAGAGTTCAAATAACAGGCTCAAATAGTGGAGTTATGAAAACTTATAACAATCCAAACTACCACATTGCCATCAATGTCTAAGATAATGTGTATGTATACGTGTGTGGAGATATTAATGTGGGGAGCTATAATGAGTTAGGATATACACATTAACCTATAATAAGAACAATTATAATACCCCTTGTATAGATGGATAGTGTCCATGCATGTATACTACTCCATATGTACATAGAATATCAAGTTTTTGATTATTAAGCACTATATTTGCCTTATATATGTCACAAAATACTATAAATTAAACAAATATATAGATCAAGAGGTATTTTCTACATAGTAGTTATAATATATGTGAGCTACGATATAAATAATGCATGATAATATACACATCCTCTATTCTAGTTGCATGGTGTGATGTAGAACATGTGCAATCTACAACATAACTAACACTCAATAATAATAATGGCACCGCTAGTCTAGTTGGATAGTGATAGACAATATTCTCTAAAAAATTTACTTTTTGGATTACTGTCATGCAAGTATACATATATACTGACTTGAAGATTTACAATTTATGATATATGCAAGCTACGCTATAAAATTAGTCCGTATGTGATAGTTATAATGATATTGTTTGTTTGGTTGGATAGTGAGATAGCATATGCACAAAATTCTAGAACAGCTTCGATATCCCTTATCTAAATGGACATGATATGTATTGCACAATGGTTATTGACTTGTCTATATAAAACAGAACTTTATGATATTATCTCCATGCACGTACACTTATGTATAAGGCTTGCCCAAAATATATCGATATCAATAATGTGTGATAATAATAATTGTGTCGCAAGTCTAGTTGGATACTGAGATAGGATTAAAACAAAAACCTAGAACAATTATGATACTAAGATATCACATAGAATGTCAAGGAGAATTAATATTCGGACTTGCCCTACCTATTTTATAGAAACTATAAATTAGACCAACATGCAAGGAAGGTGCATACTAGACAATCCTTAAAATCTCTACTAGCATTGTTTGGCCCTAGATGGTAGTCTAAGATTACCAAAATACCCCTACAATATGACTACCTTCTCAATATACCCCTAAAATTTCCAAAACTCTTGAGACACTTCTCCTTTTGTTTGTAACTCCCAAAATACCCCTTACTATTCTTTTTAACTTCTATTCTAGATGGGCTTGATCTATCCGTCTATTAGATTTCTAAATTGTCTACATTTCATGACCTACAATGTTTATAAGTATTGATGATGTTATAGATTGATGTCGAATTATATTTGCAACATTCAAGCAATAATGTACCATACTACATGATCCTTAATATCTCTTCTAGTAGCAATACTTGGCCCTAGATGCTAGTTTGAATGTGAATTTTCTATTGGGCCAAAACATAATCCACTATGGTGGCCCCATGTCTATGAAAAAAACAAGTGAACCCACTCGATGCTGGAAATCTCTATGAGAGAGAGAGAGAGAGAGAGAGAGAGAGAGAGATTTAACTCATGGTAATTTCATAAGAACACACATTTTTCTATATAGAAACTGTAATTTTTTATAACCCTCACAGAAGCTCATGATGTTGAGGTAAGTCATAATGTGGGAACTATTTTGAGAATCTGTCCAAAACTTCTTGTGCAGGGTATTCAAGTACTAGGGAATGCATTATTAGATATGTATGTGGAGTACAACATGCTTGCTATGGCTCTCCCTTCAGTGTGTAGTCTCGTGGATTGCAGTTATCGATGGATATTCTCAACATGGCATCATGATCAGGCCCTCCATCTCTATTTAAAAATGAGACAAGAAGGTCTCTTTCTTGATCATGTACGTGGTTTCTTCTTGCGTGTTGAAAGCATTGGACAGCTTAGGAGCGGGGATCTTTGACAAAGAAATGGCAGTTCATAAGGAAGATGCCATCAAAAGAGCTTCCATCCTGCTTTGCTATAATGAGTGCTTGTTCTAAGTGGGGAAACGTAAATCTTGGAAAGGTGTTTTTTGAGTTTGTAAAACAAGTGAATGACTAGATCATCTATGATGTTGTTTGCAAGACTTAATTTCCTAGTTGCTAAGTGGAGGGAGGTCTTAAAATGATTTTGGAGAGTGTTTCCTAGCTGCTACATGAGTTGGCACCTAGGAAACTCTCTCTCTCTCTCTCTCTCTCTCTCTCTCTCTCTCTCTCTCTCTCTCTCTCTCTCTCTCTCTCTCTCTCAAAGGAGTACTTTGAACCCATTGCATTACGTCAACAAGCTCCAAGCCCAAAGGCATTACGTTATCACGATAGGCGAACCAAAAATGATGGAACTCAGAAGTGAAAAAACCCTTGAATTATTAAATGATTGCAAACCGTAGGGGAAAACCTTCTAGTGATACAGAGTTACAAAAGATCGGTGAGGCATCAAAGGCTAGGAATATAGGAGTGATGGAATAAGGTAGCAAAGAGTTGAGATAGAAACATGCTACCCAGAGTTTGACGAGGAGGTCAAAAACTACACCAAAGATTCTGCAATATCCAACTCGGATCTCCAAGGACAATGACGTATCCCAACAAAATACGCATCACCACTACACATTGATTCTACATCAACTCTGTGTGTGTTGTGATTATAAATATTAATTCAATCCAAAACTCAAATAATTTCAAATCGTAGGCTTCCCTCCATCTTAAGAAATTTAATAGAGGTAATATTGTGCCTACATTTTCTAAAGATACCCCAATTTCCGGGGGGGGAGAATGGAAGGAAGCAAAGTCGAGTAAGGTGTCGGCTCGTGGGCACCGGCCAGGACAACAATGCAGGAGGGCATTTGGTGGGAACGACGTCGCCTTGCCGATTGGGGGAGAGCTTGCACAAGACGAGAGGGACGCAATGAGGGGAAATCCAGATGGCCTTGAGACGAGCCCGTAGTGTTTTTTTTTCTATTCGTGGTGATGGGAGTGGAGGCTCGGTGACAGCATCTATCAACATTCTTGACCTAACACTCTTTTGGAGCCTGATTGGGTGCGTGATAGATGACACATGGAATTAGGGTTAACTAATCTTGAACTTGCAAAAAGGTCTTTTGCATAAGTTGAGAAGGGCACTTGCTAACCTCGCCACGCAGTACGCAACATTTAAGCAGAGTTGGGATGAGAGAGAGAGAGAGAGAGAGAGAGAGAGAGAGAGAGAGAGAGAGAGAGAGAGAGAGAGAGAGAGAGAGAGAGAGAGAGAGAGAGAGAGAGAGAGAGAGAGAGAGAGAGAGAGAGAGAGAGAGAGAGAGAGAGAGAGACATGATGTGTCCATGCTCGACGTATTTCTCTTGCGGTTGATTTTTAGAAAAGCTACTACAATTCAGCACATGTTAGCTCTCCTCCTCTTCTCCATATGTGTATTGCATCAAGTAGCTCTTCTTTGTTTAGACAAGAAGGTGTAGCGATATTTATCGGGACTCATGATGAGGCAATTGCTCATGGTCCCGGGGGATTCACCATGGAAAACTTACCGCACCACATAAGTGCAAGAGAGGGGGGTTTTTTCAAGATTTACATAAGTGTAAAAGTTAGGGGAAGGCCCCCAATAATTCATCTCCCAAGCTTAAAAATAAGGGAGGGGGTATCATATTTATGGGGGGGGGGGGGGGGGGGGGGGGGGGGGGGGGGGGGGGGAGGGGGGGAGAAGTGAGAAAAGCGGAAAATGAAAGGAAGTTTTTGTGTTTTAAAATCATGGCCTCCATGTTTTTTGAGTAATTTAGATGGGTCAGAATTGGATCAACATAAGTGGTTTCTTAGTACGTTGCCAGTCACTATGCTATACGCTCTTTGAATAGTATACCTAACTTTTATATGTAAGATAGGGGTATGATAGTTTTCTGCATTGATTATCGTATAATCGTAGCAAGGGGGGTCATATTCTCTATTATGAGTCGTATATAGGGGTTTTATCAAAGTTTTCCACTCGTAGGTTGCGTCCTGTTTTGTATATAGAGTGAATCCCCTGGGCTCATGGTTGATGGGAGCAGAGAATGACCTTCTTCCATGAATTGTGGTGACCGGCTTGGTGTAGACCTTCAGAACGATGTACTTCTATCGCGGTTGATTTTTAGAAAAGCTGCTACAATTTCGCTCTCCTCCATTTGCGTGTTGCTCTTCTTTGTTTAGAGAAGAAGGTGTAGCGATCTTTATTAGGACTGATGATAAGGCAGTTTCTCATTGTGGACGAGAGCACAGAATGACCTTCTATTCCATGAATTACGGTGGCCGGTTCTGTGTTGACCTTCCAAACGACATGCTTCTGTTGTAGTTGAGTTTTAGAAAAGCTTCTACAACTCAACACTGGTCAGCTCTCCTCCTCTCCTCCATCTATGTGTTGCATGAGGTAGCTCTTCTTTGTTTAGAGAAGAGGGTGTAGCGATCTTTATTAGGACTGATAATGAGTCAGTTGCTCATGGTGGACGAGAGCAGAGAATGAGCTTCTATTTTATGAATCGCGGTGGCCGGCTCTGTGCAGATCTTGAGAACCATGCAAGAAAAGTAGTGTTCTTGTTATTTTTTCCAACCAGAACGAAAACGAGAAGCAACACTTTCTAGCATAACCTCATAATGGGGCTCCTAGCTGTGCGATTTTAAGACCCCATGTTAGATAGTGTTGATGATGGCATTGTGCAGCCCTCAAGACTATCTAACACGGGGTCATGAAATCTAATATCTAACCAACCCAAAATGATTTTCTCATATTCCCTCTACCACTTAAAGATGATCTTCTACGAAGAATAAAGAGTTGCAAGATCTTTTCTAAATTTGATCTAAAAAGCGGGTTTTGGAAATTCAAGATATAGCCAGTTGATAGACATAAGACAAGCTTTGTGGTGCCCCAGGGCATTTGTTCGAATGAAATGTTCTGTCAATGGGTATTAAGCCGGCTCCTTCCCTCTGAAGGATTGAAGTAATATTCGCAGATTGCAAGGAATTTCTTTTGTTATATATAGATGATATCTTAGTTTATTCTAAGGATATCAGCAGCCATATTAAGCATATGCATATGTTTATTAAAAAATTACAAAAAACTATCTAGTGCTGAGTTTGAAGAAAATTGAGCTTTGTCAATCTCAGGTAGCATTTCTATGAGTTGAGCTTTTCTCAGGTTGCATCAGAATGCAGCCCCATATTCTCAATAAGCTTAATAATTTCCCTGATGTATTTACTGAAAAGAAGCAGCTGCAATCTTTTCTTGGATGTCTACTATGGATCGCTCCCCAATATCCTCATCTTGCCAAAGATTTGTTAATATTCAAGGAACTGGAGCACATCACACATTTCTTTTGGACTAACCAAATGACAAAAACAGTCCAACCGATAAAGCAGGTTTGTTGTCATCTGCCACCCTTGCAAATTCCATCCGATAAACCATTAGTCGTCTACTCCGATGCCTCTGAAGAAGCCTGGGAAGGAATATTGTGTGTAGATTCAGAAATCGGTCCTGTCATCTGCCGATGGGCATCCGGACGCTTTAAAGACCGTGAAGTAAAATACCATTCCATCCATAGAGAGCTACTGGCAAGTGTCAACTCTGTGTTGGCCTTTTTCTTGTTTTTAATGGGAGTATCTTTCACCCTTCGAAGTGACCTCAAGCACTTCGATAAATTCTTGGAAGAAAAGAATGCTGGCAAGGTGGGCAATACGCGTATCTTTTGATGGTCCTATAAGCTCAGTCACTTCGACATCTCCTATGAATATGTGCCAGGCCACAAAAATAATATTGCTGATTTACTCTCTCGCATCAAAAAGGGGGGAGAATAAAAGTCAATATCACTTTCATTGTTTATATCTTCTCAAGAATAAATAAAGCATCTTTTTGTTTTACAACCCATGCACCTTTTATTGTACAGCCCACTATGTGTTTCTAGATAACAGATGTATTCCACCTACCACAAAATATCGGTACCCTCCTTCCATGTGTCGAAAGATGCCTATCCCTTTTCTTGTATTAATTGGTATCAGAGCCAAGTAGTCTCCCTTGATGCATAAAATTTTGTCATTAAGAGTTTCTCCTAATTACTGGTAACTAATTCCTTTATCTTAAGCATTAAGTATTGGAGCCATTCAAGCTCAATCAGTCGCAGTCGCTCAGGCAAGGTGCCGCTAAGACGTAGACATTTCAGGAGCTTACTCTAAGGACTCCAACCCTTGCTTAGCTACAAAGTTACACCTAAGGAGAAAATTCTTCTATTCCACCTTTTATCAGCAATGGCAATGATTTCCTTCAAGAAACTTCTCACAGATAGCATGGAGATTGAGGAACAAACCCCTCAAGCAAGATGGAGTTTACCCAAAGTGACTATTAATCAAGTATACAAGCACAACAAGATTTTTTCTTTATCTGCAAACACTTTGTACCATGAAACCCATGGTAAAATCACAATTAGAGATAGTGATAACGACGACCACATAATCCATCTATTCAAAGAGCTAGTGAGTTTAGAGAGAAGGCTTTAAAGAGAAACCATTAGTTTATCCATATAGGGTATATAGCCGTGGGAATTATCCCTCTGTTTTGTAAAGGGCTCAATGTGTCATGTATAGGAGCATTGCTGGACACTAGGCATAAGAACCTTAATGATCAGACTATTAGCATCCTCCAAGGAAGCCTGTCCAACGGACCGATATACATCGATGCTTCCCGAACTTTCCTTGTAGTCTATCTCATAGGTACTTTAATGAAGTGGTATCCTTACTAATCAAGACCAATGGACTTGATATGAAGAACACACTGACCACTTACAGATAGCCTATAGAATGATTGTTCGCACCATAAACACATGTATCTCTTCTGTTTATAGTGCTGGATATCTTAAGGATGTAGAATCCTCTAAGGGACAAAATATAGTAATGAACGTTGACGATACAACCATTGGGGCTCTACCTGAGATGGTAGAATGGCAGGAAGTTCAGTTTCCTGAAGAATGGAAATTAAATATTTCTAAAACCCTGATGAATGAATTACAACACCCTGAGCCAATGAAGATAGAAAGATTCAAAATTTTATGCATGGTAGTGACAAGTCTTTGTACTTCCACTCCAGTTTGGAGATGCTCTTTCACCATAAGGCGAGAGAGTATATCTGCCCATATTCCTTGAGGTAAGATGTTAATCATCTACACACACACACCCCATCACTCATGTTAGTTAGAATGATGAAAGCAAGATTCAAACTCAATTATTATATCCTCAAAACAATATGTTTTATATCAAAATCAAATTTTTATAACCGCAGAAGATCAAAAAGATACATAGTGTTTCTAGGGAGATACATAAATACAAAAGGGTCCAATGAGCCAATTCTTGGTTCCTACAACTGAGGTTCTACCCCTATATTTATTCACATCTCATGTGTCAAAGCTCCCGGGGAGGTCACCTAAGAAAAATGTAACCTATCACGTGAGTTCAAGAGAAGGGTATTTAAAGTTCTTGAAACTTACATAAATATATATGAAGGAGTACGAGCGGAAGTGCGACGCGAGAGAGAGTGTGAGAAGAAGAGCACGACGATATGGTGAACTCGCTCTACTGTAATGTGTAGAGCATAGTGAGTTCTTATTAGGTTTTTACAAAAGAATATGTGTACATACCTGGCGGCCCGCCCACTTACCTGGGCGACCACATTGGGCTTTATACCCCAACAACCTCCCACTTAAAGTCCAATGTGGTACTTTAAGTGTGAGAGAAGCTACTATACAAGCTAATATACAAGAGATGTAGAGAAGTGATGTACTACCCTACACCTATCTGCTTGCGAAAATGCGCAAAGCTCTCTGAGGGAAGTCCTTTTGTAAGTAGATCAGCAAGATTTTCTGTGGTGTGAACTTTGACAAGCTGAAGTTGCTTATCCTCGAGCATTTCCCTGATGAAATGATACTTCACATCCACATGCTTTGTCTTTGAGTGATAAACTAGATTGCGAGCCAATTGTATAGCACTTTGACTATCACAATATAACACAGGCATCTCTTCTTTGATTCCCAAATCTGTTACTAGTCGATTAAGCCAAATTGATTATTTGCATGCCTCTGATGCTGCAACATATTCAGCCTCTGTAGTAGACTGAGTAACACAATCTTGTAATCTAGAACGCCATGATACTGCTCCACCAGCCAATGTAAAGACATACCCTGACGTAGACCTTCGGTTGTCTAAGTCACCTGCATAATCTGAGTCTGTAAAACCTTTTACACTTAGCTCCATATTGAAACGTTGCAAAACCTTGTCAATATACTCTGTTTGAGATAACCAAATCAACTTCTTTGATCTGTCTCTCTCAATGCGCATACCAAGTATATGACTTGCCTCACCCATGTCTTTCATGTCAAACGATTTTGCCATCTTTGACTTCAAAGCTGAAATTTCTTCGAAGTGCTTGCCAGCAATCAACATGTCATCCACATACAAAATAAGGATCAGTCAACTGCCATCCTTAGCCTTCTTTGTATATAGACAGTGATCGAACTCACTACGTTTGTAGCCTTGAGAAAGCATAAACTTGTGGAATTTATGGTACCATGCCCTCGGTGATTGTTTTAAGCCATAAAGACTCTTTAACAACTGGCATACCCAATCTTCCTTGCCTTTCTCAACAAACCCTTCTGGCTGCTGCATGTAAATTTCCACATCTAAATCACCATGCAAGAACGTTGTCTTGACATCCATTTGGTGCAACACCAAATCTAATATGGCAACCAATGCAAGAAAGCATCTCAATGTAGTCATCTTGACCACCGGAGAGAAGACTTCATCAAAGTCAATGCCTTGTTCTTGCTTAAAGCCCTTGGCAACAAGCCTTGCTTTGTACTTTGGCTGACTATCATGAGCGGTGATCTTATACCTGTAAACCCATTTACAAGGTAGAGCCTTTTTTCCCCGTGGTAATTTAACTAGCTTCCATGTCTAGTTTTTATGCAGAGCTGTCATCTCTGACTGCATGGCCAATTGCCAATTCCCGGAGTCCTTCATTTGCACTGCTTCCTTGTAACATGAAGGCTCATTGCAATCAGTCAACATGACATAGTTCATAGATGAAACAAACCTATCAGGAGGTCGCGTGACACGTCCAGATCTACGCACAATAGGTGGCTCAGGCTCAGCCACAACCTGTGGTTCCAATCTATCCTGTCCTTGCTCCTCTTGAGCCCTAACATTTTGTCTTGCACGTGCAGGTCCATCTTCTTGGAAGACAACTCTTCTAATCTCCTCAACCCTCTCTGGTTTAGTATGATATTTGGATTCATTAAAGTGAACATCATTGCTGCGGACAACCTTTCTGGATTCGGGATCCCAAAGTCTGTACCCCATCTCACCAGAATTACCATAGCCTAGAAAGATGCACTTTCTACTCTTTGGCTCAAGTTTGTTCCTAAATTCCTTTGGAACGTGAGTATATGCCTCACAGCCAAAGACTCTGAGATGCTTGTATGAGGGCACCTTGCCTTACCATACCATCTCTGGCACTGAATCCTTCTGCAAAACCTTGCTAGGAGATCTATTTACAAGATGAACAGCTGTTGATACAGCTTCAGCCCAAAACCCATTTGGCAGCTGTGCATTAGACAACATACTTCTGACCTTCTCTTGTATGGTCCTATTGATCCTCTCAGCAACACCATTTTGAGGAGGATTGTAAGGAGCAGTAAGTTCACGTTTTATACCTTTTGACTTACAAAAGTCCTGAAAGGCCTTTGAAACGTACTCTCCACCATTGTCAGTGTGTAAGCATTTAAGCTTCTTGCCACTCTGATTCTCCACAAGTGTCACAAATGTTTTGAAAACACTAAACGCTTCATCCTTGTGCTTGAGAAAGTAAACCCATACTTTCCTCGAGTAATCATCTATAAATGTCATAAAGTAAGAAGCTCCCCCTAGAGATAGGCTAGGCATAGGTCCACACAAATCACTATGAACAAGTGCCAGATGTGTATCTCTTCTACTGCTTCTATGCTTATGTGGCTGCTGTGTTTGCTTACCATACAGACAATGTTCACAGAATTCAAAATCATTAAATGAAAAGCCAGGCAAATAACCAGAACGAGACAAGATTTCCATTCCCTTCTTGGACATATGTCCTAACCGGCTGTGCCACAAAGAAACGTTCGGCTGCTCGGTTACATTGATTACATTTTTAGAGACATTTGATACATAAATCATGTAAAGTCCTCCAGACTTTACTCCATGTGCTACTGTCATAGAACCCTTGGATATCTTCCACATGTTCTGTCCAAAAGTGGTGACGTAGCTAGCATCATCAAGTAAACCTGTGTTGATCAAGCTCTTTGTAATTGCGGGAACATGTCTCACATTCTTCAGCGTGAAAGAAGAGCCATTCTGAAACTTCAATTGAACATCTCCAACACCTAAGATCTCACATGTCTTCCCATTGCCTAGCCGAACATGATCTTTAGTGGTCACATAAGAGGTAAACCACTCCTTGTTTGGAGACACATGAAGTGATGCCCCTGAGTCTATAATCCAAACACTCAGTGCATTTCCATCAGATGCTGTAAGAAGAGCTGAGTCCATTGTATTCTTCAAGAAGTAGATGTCTCCTGACACTAGACTGTCATCCTCTGCAACAGTGTTTGTCACATTTATTTCTTGAATCTTCACTGAGGACTTCTTCTTCTCACTATGGTCTTCAGCTTTCTCTTTGCCTTTTTCTGCTTTCCATTCTCTGCAGTCTCTTTTCATGTGACCCTTCTTGCCACAATGGTAGCATTCTATGTCACTCTTGTCTTTAGCACTGCGGGACGTGCTACGAGACTGATTCCTCTTTCCACCTTTGTACTTTTCATTGGTCCTTCCCCTAACAACTAAGGCTGTTCCTTTGCCTTTGTCCATTGTCTTTCTATTGGTTTCTTCAGTAAGCAGACTTCCTTCTACACCTGCTATGTTCAAACCATCTGGAGGTGCAGAATTACTCAAAGCTGTGCAAAAAGTGTCCCAACTTTCCGGCAATGTGATCAACAGGAACATAGCTCTAACAGGTTCATCAAACTTGACACCTTGAGCTGACAACTGACTGTAGATTGTGTTGAATTCATTCAGATGATTGGACATAGGTGTCCCTTCTTTCATCTTCAAGTCAACAAGCTTCTTAAGCCAGTATACCTGTGAAGCTGCACTCTGCTTCTCATAAAGATCACTCAGCTTTAACCATGCTTGATAAGCCGACATCTCGTCTGCTACATTGAAGTAAACGCTTTCTGCCAAAGTCAGCATAATGGTAGAAAGTGCCAATTCATCCATTTCGCTCCATTCATCTTCGTCCATATCTTCTGGTTTTATCCCCTTGAGCTTTATAGGTTTTATCTGCTTCTTTTGTACCAATACGTGCCAAATCTACTTCTTCCACAATGGGAAATTGGTTCCATCCAGCTTCTTGATATTGTAAAGAGCAGTGTCCTATGATCCAACCATAGCTACGCTTCACAGTAGTTTACTTTCCTGGGAAAAATTCGGCAGAGTTTCCCCTGTAAACTGACCTCTGAACCAATATCAACCTGTCAAATGAACCAAGAAAGCTTTAGATTCTGCATAAATTTCGGCAGAGTCTCCTTTGTAAAATGGCTCTAGTGTACTCAAAAAACAGCTCAAAAAACACTGTCTCTCTGACACTGTAAGCTGTGGGTAAACCTGTCCTGCACCTGTACTGTCTCTGACTGTCCTGTCACTGTCGTGTAAGCATAGACTGCGACAATGCCTCAATGGCAGTAAAGCAAAGATGCAATCCCAATTGTCTAACTCACAGTCAATACATCCTAGCTGCCTATCTAAGGGTGCTCGAGGGATCGCTCCAAGACCTGTATCACCGAAAGGATCTCAACATTCGAGAATCCCCCAGCTCAATAAAACCTCACTCGACCCTCAACAAAGGTTGTAGTAAATCTGACAGTACATAGACTTCCCATAAAGTCATACATCCACAAATTTTCCACTATATGCTGTAACCATTGCGGCGGTTGTTTGCTGCGTGACTCACAGCTAGCAAACCCTCAACAAACATACATCATCTCTGACAATACATCCCATGTGGAAGTACCTGCAATGTCAGGATGAAATCTGGAATATCAAGCAGCAAACACAAGCTACCTGATGAACTAGTGGATGTCGCCTACAGTCTGTGTGTAGATGCGCCCGTGTCGTATGTGACACGCCTCCAAGAGCTGTGAGCCGTCCTTCGATGTGTAGACATCCACAAATCAACACTCTAGGAGTGTCAATATCTTCAGCACGTGCAGTCATAGGCCGAAAACCCCAAATTTGCAGAGTCGAATCTGCACCCGCCGAGACCACGTAGTCGAAAATGGCCTGTGCAGACCTTTGTCGAAGTCGAACGTTGACCAAGATGACCTCAGAATGAAATTCTGAGCACACCAAGCCCTTCGGGTTGTCCCACGAGATTTGGGGCCGTGTCTTCGCCTGTCGAATTTCACTCCAATCTGAGCTGGTGACTCTAGCCTCCTGCAGTGCTGTCCCGAGCCTCGATCTGAGATCTGATACCAGTTGAAGGAGTACGAGCGGAAGTGCGACGCGAGAGAGAGTGTGAGAAGAAGAGCACGATGATATGGTGAACTCGCTCTACTGTAATGTGTAGAGCATAATGAGTTCTTATTAGATTTTTACAAAAGAATATGTGTACATACCTGGCGGCCCGCCCACTTACCTGGGCGACCATATTGGGCTTTATACCCCAACAATATATACAGAAGGGCATTATTTTTTTGAATTTGAAAAAAACTTACAAATTTTAAAAGAAAAGGGTACATTATATTCCTAACAAGATTCACAGATAAGGGGTTTTACAAACATGTCTTGAACGCACGTGATATGGTAGTTTTACACATAGTGAACCCCCCGAGTCAAAGCTCAACACTTCAACTTGGGCACTAAAAGTCACGTCTTTCTTTTCATACCATTCTTCCCCCCGTGATACATCCTTGGGTGATAATCCATTAAAGCAGTTTACATGGACATGTCGTTCATTTATATCATTTCTGTAGAAATATCTACTCGAGTTCACTGCTATTGGTTGTGCTCAAGAAAAGTCACTAGTGCATCTTGGTTTCTCGTAGTCATCAAAGGTAATGGTAACATTGTGAGGGTTGTATATGAATATAGGTCCATAGACTCTATTGAACCAATCCTAGGGTACATAATATAATTAGTTGCCTCCATTTGACTTCTTTCATACTCTGATTATGACCTTTTTACAAAAGCCATATCTTTGGTTTATCATAAGGGCCTTCTTACTAAGTATGAGTTCATGACTCGGTATGTCCAAAAGAGAGCATAAGTTAAGGTAAATAACATATCCTTGCACTTTAACATCGCCTTCTTGGATCTTTTCCTTCACCCAAAGCTGTGGGTTGGTCACAAACCTATCAAGAACTTGTGTTCAATGTTCAGGATGAGCTTCAACATATAACTCCCATGCTACGTAAGTGTTGGGTATAAGAAAATTCCTAGTTCCCTTTGAAACTTGAGCCACTTCAATTCCTCAATGGATAATGAATCCAACCGCGTAATTGAAAAAGATTCTTTGTGCAAAATCACTCGGGAGTTGATCAAGACAATTAAGAAGATCCATAAAAAACAAGACAATGAGAGAGAGAAAACTTAGTACACATGTGAATCAAAACTAAGTCGATGCTTCTTTTATTCATCAAAATTTGATCTTTATGATTTCATTACAATATTATGGGTGTCTTGGAGCTAATCCTCTAAATATTCTTTTACCTCTCATAACAGGGTATTCTCTCAGATCTCCCACGCGACAACGTGGTTTGTGGTTATTCTCTAACTTCTCTTTTCCTATGACAGCTGCAAGAGCTTCAACTTCTTGGCAATTTCAGTAATCCTTAACACTTGGGAACACATCGCCAAGTAGTAGAACATGTCTTCTAGGCCTAGCCATATTTTGAGTTGAAGTAGTCTGAGGTTGGCAAACCAATCTCTTGGATTCTCGTCAATGTAGATGAAGAATTGACGGAAAGGTTCTTGGTGTGATGGGTAAGATAACTATTGTCAACATTCTTCCAACAAGTTGTGCTTTTTGGTATGCCAAAGACTTTGCTCCCGATTTCTAAGTAAAAGAGTTCCCGCTCATTCCTTGACAATTGTGTCGCCATATTGTTGAACACTATGGCCAAAACCTCATTCCCTTGGCTAAAGCATTCAGACATCACTCTGGGAGCCATTGGTTACTACAAAATAAACATTAAAATAAAATTTCATCACCATTGTTGAGCACTTCAACCACTTTATCATAACTCAAACCAAACACTTCCACTCAAGAAGACAAGTCAAACAAGTACCGTCAACCAATGTCACTTATAGATGCATCATGAATACAATATCCTTTCTCAAACAGCATGCATGAATGTGTGCATGATGCATAACTAACCCGACTAGTAACAGGCTTTAGGCTATCCCCATAACCTTAAGCATTGGCTCTGATACCAGGTGAGAGATACCCTCACCAGGGGTCTATGCACAAAATATACAATTTACACTTTTATACAATTTTTAATATACATCAGAGTTGGAGAAGCATTTACCTAGGGGAGGAGTTCTTAGTGCCCGACCAAGCATGGAGTTTAGTCCATGAGCTGGATTGCATCCAGAGGTACCTAGCGACTAGTGCTACCCCTGTGAATGGGTGTTATGAATGAAAACGTACTCAAGAAAAATATATCATTGTGGAGGGTGAATATATGTGTACACCGCGTTGCGGGAAGAGAGAGAGAGAGAGAGAGAGAGAGAGAGAGAGAGAGAGAGAGAGAGAGAGAGAGAGAGAGAGAGAGAGAGAAGGAGAGAGAGAGTATAGTGGAGATGAAATAGAGTGCATAGAAACATGAGAAGATGACAACAGAGAATCTTTAACTCCCAACTAAATGGAACAGGCAGCCATGTATAAATGCAGTGACAAAATTTGGGTATACCATAACATCAAAAAGTTTATGACAAAACAACTAGCAGAGCAACGGACCCTGTGTAGGGATCAACCGATCCACCCATCCACTTTTTCTATACTATGGACAGAGAGAATTTCACATCGCCAAGAGCGAGCCAGAACACCTCCAACCTACCTGAGCCAGACATAGGTTGAGGCCGCTTTGCCTCCCTCCATGAACTCGAGCTCTGAAAGGATCCCAAATACCAGCAGGTGGTAGGGTATCACCACCAACCATATCATTTTAGGTGCCACGCCTCTTCGATGCCTAGCACCAAGTGTTTAGGCAAAGCCAAGGAAATATCCCCAACGCGCTAGCTGTGTAGGTCATTCAACCCCCGACACACTAACCGTGTAGATGAGCCTAACAAAAAGAAGAAGACCTAGGCAACACCCCCGATCTAGCAAAGCCGCAGGCCAGTGATCCTTTAGTCTAAGGCTAAGCGATGTAGGTGATCCTAGTCTTGTAGCGACGCTGCCATGAGAAACATAACACATGAGTCCAATCATAATAGCACTTCCCAGATGCGCAAACAGTCCTTTTCCAAACAATTAGACTATACACCCTTACACGTTGTGAGCGGGATGAAAACACACAGAACGCCTCTATAAGGACCCGACACACACTCTTGGGATGATATACACACACACTATGGGGCACCACACGGCTTACACAACCCACCTGGCCGAGACAGGGAACGCACCGATGGAGTGAGAGGAGAGAGACTACCCTTTTACCCACTCCACACAGAGAGACAATCACACACACACACCCAAAAAACTCATCTCAAAAGAGGAGAATTTTTTTTATATATATACAATTGAGCTTGGGTCAACACCAATGGGGCAAACAAATCACACAATATGGGTAAAATATTCCATATACAATCACAAATTGGAGCAGAAGCTTCGCTCATAGGAGAAACTTACACAGCCAAAACAGCAAAAACAAAGTGAGGAATTTGGCAAAATGGACAGTGCCATCGCGTCCGGAACGGCCCAAAACCCAAGTCTACAATAGGCCAAAAATTGACCTCGTAGTGCATAGTTGTCACCCTGCATTCATCCGCACACCTGGCACTCAGCTTTTTCCAATAATGCATCCCGCCACCACGTGAAGTGGCCCCAAAATATGGTCCTCATGATGACCTTTCTATATAATTATCACAAGAAAACATACATGTTGTGTCCGTACTTATCCACGTGCAAGTATTGACCCCATTCGACGTCTTGACGCCACTAGATGCCATCTGACGCACCTGCTTACCTCATGTCCTCGGCCCGTGGATAGCTTCCTCAAGAAGTTTTACGTGCTACCAAATCCTCATTATTATAGAAAAAACACATTGATATTGGTGACGATAAAAATCGATGCACTATGTACATGCTGTTCTACCTGTACACATGTGGGCCCCACGCAACCACCTGGCTCTGGAATATGGGCAATCCTTTATTTGATAAAGCATGCATATGTATATATATATGCACAATCACTTCTTACAAAAAACTCCTGACATAATTTGCCCATCCCCTAGCCTGCTAGATCATTCATGATCAGCAGCAACAAAAAGAGATATGAGACTCGCCGCATCACATGTTGCCTCATCCCTCATAGACATTACTTGCTCCACATACAGCTCATCTTGCTCCACCATCATCAACCTGGCATGATATAATTTAAGACGCAATCCATTTACCCTTGACTTATGTAAAATCCCATCCAGGTTAGCCAGATGATATGTACCATTCGGAAAACACTCCACTACCTTGAAAGGGTCTTCCCACTTAATTTCAAACTTCTTTTGGAAGGTGTTGTCCAGCTTACTGTTGTAGCACAAAACCAAGTCATGCTTCTTGATACCCTTACTTTTGACATTTTCATTTATCTTTGCCAAATCCTTATCCTGCATCTGTCCATAATGTTCCAATGCACTTATCCTATCCAGTTGAACCTCTTGTAACTGTAAGAGCCTCTCTTTGAATGCATCACTAGACTGCCCAAGCAACTTTTCTAGCATCTTGACTGCGGGCAACTCTACCTCCACAGGAAATAGTTCTTCCTTTCCAAATACCAAATGAAATGGAGTAAACCTTGTACCTGTCTTCACCGAAGTACGGTAAGCCCATAATACACTAGGCAATTCCAAATCCCAATTCTTTCCTTGGTGCTCTGTCACTTTCGGAAGAATTTGTACCAACTCACCATTGAACCTTTCGTTTAATCCATTACAGTGCGGGTAATAAGGAGTGGTATGTTGGTGCTTAATCTTCATCTTTGCGCATAAGAAGTCTAGCAGTTTAGCTCTAAATCCTGGCCCCTTATCCGAAAGTAGCTCTAGTGGTACCCCAAACTTGCAACATATTTCATCATACATAAATTTTGCCACATCCTTTGTAGTGATTTGTTTTACTGCTATAGCCTCTGCCCATCTAGAGAGATAGTCCACTGCAGTCAAAATATAGCTTTTGCCCCTGCTTTTGATAGGTAACGGGCCTATTGCATCAATCCCCCACTTTTCAAACACATCAAACGTCATAATGGTTTTTCATAGCTCTCGCTTCAACACTCTCTTCCCAAATGCTTGACACCTATTGCAAGACCTACACCAATGGTGAACATCCTTGTGCAAATTAGGCCATACATACCCCTCTTGCAAGATCTTGTGCAAGGTGATCTTTAGAGCAAAATGGCTACCACATGTGCCTTCATGATTCTTTTCCAACACTCTGTAAAGCTCCTCCCGCCAAGGTACACATCTCAACACGAGATCAGCCCCTTTCATGTATAGGACATCACCAATCAATTTGTACATGTATCCTCTACGCACAAATCCATACTTCTTTGACTTTTGAATGTCCTTCGGAATGATTCCTGTTAGCAAAAACTCCTCTTTTTGAGCCAAACTTTCCCCGCCATGATAAAGAGGTAAATTGGTCCTCAACACAAATAGCTCCCCAATCATGCTTTGAGCTGCTTCATGTGCCTCTCCATTTAGAGAACGTTCAATGTGTCTGATGCTCCATGCTTCAAACTTTTTTAACATGCCTTTAATTCTGAAACACGTTTCCTTCAATGAGGTGTTCTTGCTCTTCCACACACCCAGCACTTGCTTCACAACTAACAAGGCATCACCTTTTATGCTCAACCTTCTAACCCCATGCTTCAAACAAATGTGTAACAGCTTCCAAAGTAGCATATTCAGCCTCATTGTTAATATGCATATCCAACTTGAACCCTCTCTTGCATACTAGCTTTCCCTTTGGATCATAAAGTGCTATACCCCCTGAAGCTCCATCATGGCTCTTCCTGTATGAGCCATCAAAGAACAAAACATGTGCATTGCTGATCTGTGGTACTTCTTCAACTACTCTTCTCACCACCTCTTCCTTAATAAGGAGGGGATTCTCCTTGTAAGTCAACAAATCAGCTAGGGTAGCCCTTGTACTGTCTTCCACTAAAAAAGAGAACTCAAACTCTTGCAGCTCAATTACCCATTTCTTGACCACATTTGACATGTTAGTGCCATTAATTAATTGTGGCAAAAAGGTGTAACTCGTCAAGAAAACAAAAGGTCATGGTAGCAAGTAATGACGAAATCGTTGACAAGCATATATTACACTGGCCATCACTAGCTCTAGTTCCGAGAACTTTCTCTCTGCTGCCAACTTCACTCGGCTTGCACAATACACTGGCCTCATATAATGGCTGCCCTTTCCCTTTTGCAATAACATGGCTCCAGTGGCATCATCCCCTACTTATGGATTTACATAAAATGCTTGCTCCCAATCAGGAGCCTGCATGGCTGACAACCCCCCTAACACCTCTTGAAACACTTCTTCACACTTGTCATCCCATTGCAATGGATCATGCTTTGCCACTTGTTGTAATGGATAAAGAAGCTGTGAAGACAATGGAATAAACCGTGCCATGTACTTTACTTTGTGTATAAAGGTTGCCAATTGCTTAGTACTCGTAGGTGATGGAAGAAGAATAATAGACTTAACCTTGTCTGGATCAGCCTCAATGCCATTTTCTGACACCATATGGCCCAATAGCTTCACCCTTGGCACTGCTAGATGACATTTCTTGGGATTTAGTTGTCCTCTACATTCATCATATCGAGCCAATACCATATGCAGCTTCTCATGATGTTCAGCCCTACTGCTGTAAACACAAAAGTCGACCATAAAAGCTTTAACACAACTACCAATGAATGGTTCCAATACCCAATTTTCTCTCTCTTGATAGAAAGATGGTCCATTTGACAACCCAAATGGCAATACAATGTAGCAATAACAGCCCCATGACGTAATGAAAGTCGTCTTTGTTCGGTCTTTAAGAGCAATCTTCAATTGAAAATAGCCTGAAAAACCATCACACACACTATACCTCTCATAACCTGCACTAAATCCAAGATTTGATTGATGAATGGAAGAGGATATGGGTTCTTCTTAGTGGCTGCATTTAAGGGTTTAAAATCTACACAAATCCTCCACTTTCCATCCTTCTTTGGACTGATTACTATTGGACTCACCCATTCCGTGGTCTCCACAGGGACTATGAACCCTGCCTTCAATAACTTGTCCACCTCTTCCCGCAAAGCTTCCATTTTTTCTTGACCAATCCTTCTTATCCTTTGTCGCAGTGGCTTAGCACCTTATTTCAGCTCTATATGCATCTCTTTGCCCTTGAACCCTCTGATCTCTTCATATGAAGTAATGAAAAAATTAGGAAAACTAGCCAGCATGTGCAAATATATCTCCTTCTCCATAGTTGAGATGTCTCCACTGATCATTTGTGTCATCAATTCCTGCTTCTTTGACAACTCAACCTTGGTTTGCATCAGCCCTTCAATCACTTCATAAGGCCCTTCATTTTCATCTTCAACCTCATTTGCAAATGCAACTAAACCAGACTCCTGGATTTCTTTGTCCATCAAAAGAAATGCAACATCAGCATCCTCATCACTGCTGGTAGTACTATCACTGTCCTCATTAGTCACTGTGGAATAGTCTTCATCACTAGACTCATCCCCATCTTCATAAATCTCCTCCAATCGTTTCCTTGTGTCCATATTATATAGCTTCTTGACACCTATCTTTCCATAGAGGCTAATCGTACCACGTCGCCAATCTTGAAACGCTCCCACTGCATGTAACCATGGTCTGCCCAGTATAATAGGATATGCTCCCAACCCCGCTGGCATCACATGAAAATCAACCATTGCCTTTTTATCATATGCCTCCACTTCTAAGCTCTTTACAACACCCAAAAATTTTACCTTCTGATGGTTTGCCAATCTGATCCGGAAGCCTGACACCCAGTCACTGTAAGACCCATCTTCTCAACGCATGAGTGTGTTATGACACATATTTGGGCTCCGCCGTCAACATAACCTTGTCCTAGAATTTTTTTTTTGTGCCACACATCTACTATTGGGCAAATGTCTGGTAGCTCATCCATGCCAACACCTTTACTGAACCTCTCTCTGGCTCTTTCTCCATTGGGTTAACCATCCTCTTCCACTGTCGCTTTAGCTTAAGCACCATCTCTATAAGCTGCCCAAAAGTAACATCGGCTTTCCTGCTCGTCAGATCCTCCTTCAAGTCATAGCTTAATTGCCCATCTGAAACATGAAACTTGCAACGAGCCCTTCTTTTCCTCTTGGCCTTGACATCCTCGCCTTCATGACTCTTTCCCTTCTTCTTGCTAGGACCTGGGACACTTCTTCCTTCCTTGTCCTCTGTGGTCCTCTTCCCAATAGGCATCAATAATGTATCCTCTAGCTTTGATGCCTTCTCCAAGGTGACTACACTTATCACTTTCGCCTTTTCCTTTTCCTCCTGAATTAATCCACTGGTTTCTTCCTCTCCCTTAATTTCGATGCCATAATCATTTGACCTAGTTAGCACATGTCTTGGCAATGGATATATGTCTCCCCCCATCCTTAGTGGCTTATCACATTGTAGACTGATGTGTCCCAACTCTCCACAATTATAACATGTGGGCGTCTGCCTCCAGAATCTACCATTTCTTTGTCCAACACCATTCCTAGGTCTTTCTTCACCTCCTGGCTGATTTGCAAACCTCTCGACCTTGATTATTTCCCACTTGACCTAGCATGTTTAGGCTGAGATTCTTCATTAAATCTACCACTTGCCTCATGTCTTGACTTAGCCCATCATCTTGCACTGTTGTAGTAACCACTACTGGAATAACCTGAGGAGTAACCAAAACCACTGGTTCATGATGAACCCCTGGCATGCGACCTTGCAAAGAGTCCATAGGCTAAAATTCAGACCTCATGGGCAAAGACTCCACCCCTAACTGGCTCATTTTCCTCAGCTTCCACTCTTTGTTCCTTGCTACCTCTAGTGCATCTTCATATGTCCTAGGCTTCTTTAGCTCCACTCTCCAACGTATATTCTCCCAGAGACCAGCCAAGAACCTGTCCTTCTTCATCATGTTAGGTGGGGGTACGTGTGGTGCTAAGGCCTTTCACATCATGAATATGGTTGCTAATGCAGGCAACCTTCATCTTTTCCAAAAAGTCTTCCACATATTCATCACTTCTTCCATGAAACTCCGGATAAGAGAAAGCCATGGCTACCCAAGTTACGATGCTTCGAGAACCCCTTCGAACACACGTGCAAGAACCCAAAACTTTTTACGGACTCAATTCCTAGAAACTTCAATGGAGATTGTCTTTAGATAAGGACAAACACATCCACATCAAATGAGTTTTCATAGTTAATCATCTGAATTACAACAAGCAAAGGGCATTCCAGTAACTATCTTAATCTTCTTGGCCCGAACATAAAGACTATGCGCTGATGGAAAAAAATCTTCCTCGACACATGAACATTTATCTGGATTCTCTGAGTTAAATGAAAAGGAGTGAATTGAGGGCCATTTTGATCATCCATTAAAGTCAACCATGCAGCTCCCAAGAAAGCACACCTGTCTTATCCTCTGATTTTGCCAAAATTTCAGCAGCATAACATCATAAATGGCTCAAAAGACCAAAAAACTAGCCATCACAACTTGGAAAAAATTTGACAGAGTTTCCCCAGAAGTAGAGCAGTAAGAACCCAAAATATAGACTGTATATGTATGCATAAACTGCCAACAATAGAACCCGAGCATCAAATAGGAATCACTAGTACATAGCCTATGGCGAGGTCACGAAAAGGGTGCTCCAGCCACCTGTATCACCAAAAGGATCTCCCATTTGAGAATCCCCCAGCTCTATAAAACCTCACGCTATCGACTCTCTCGCGAAGGCTTATGCAATTCTCGTATAGTCAAGTCTCAGAAATGACTATCTTTCAGACCAAGTCTGAGAAATGGTTGGGACTGCCAAATAATTCTCTCACGAAGGCTTATGCAATTCTCGTATAGTCAAGTCTCAGAAATGACTATCTTCCAGACCAAGTCTGAGAAATGGTTGGGACTGCCAAATAAAACCAAGTATGGCTCCACAAAGGCGTACAATGGCAGTTTCCACAAGTAACGTACAATTCCAGCAGACAATGCGTTCAAACAGGCGCCAAATGATGCATACCCACGACAACTACAAGTGACTTCCACTGTCAGTGTATCACTCTACTCCAGCTACCTGTACCTGTGTGAATCACTTGTACCTGTCCCTGTAACCTGTAACCTGTAATCTGTAATCCATAATCTCGAAGTTTGAAGCTCGAAGCAGAAGGTACTCGAAGAAGATCCTCAATGGGGGCACCAAAAGAATGTGAGCAGGATGGAAACACACAGAACGCCTCTATAAGGACCCGACACACACTCTTGGGATGATACACACACACACTATGGAGCACCACTTGGCTTACACAACCCACCTGGCTGAGACAGGGAACACACCGATGAAGTGAGAGGAGAGAGACTACCCTTTTACCAACTCCACACAAAGAGACAATCACACACACACACCCAAAAAACTTAGCTCAAAAGAGGAGAATTTTTTATGTTTATATACAATTGATCTTGGGCCAAAACCAATGGGGCAAACAACTCACACAATATGGGTAAAATATTCCATATACAATCACAAATTGGAGCAGAAGCTTCGCTCATAGAAGAAACTTACACAACCAAAACAGCAAAAAAACAATGAGTAATTTGTCAAAATGGACAGCGCCATCGTGTCCGGAACGGCTCAAAACCCCAGTCTACAATGTCAAAGTGCTCAAATCCGACCTCGGATGAGCAATTTATGGCCAAAACAGGCTCCAAAAACACAGTTGCGGTTGTTCCTCCTCTTCTCTCCATGTCTTCTCTCATTTTTTTCAGTTCCCACACTTAGATTTATTACTTGGGCACCCTTGGCCTTTTAGTTGACCTCAAACAGACCCCGAACAGGCCAAAAACTGACTTTGTAGTGCATAGTTGTCACCTTGTTGCATTCATCCGCACACCTGGCACTCAACTTTTTCTAATAATGCATCCCACCACCACGTGAAGTGGCCCCAAAATATGGCCCTCATGATGACCTTTCTGCATAATTATCACAAGAAAAAATCCCCGTTGTGTCCGTACTTCTCCACGTGCAAGTATTGACCCCATTCGACGTCGTGACGCCACTAGATGCCATCTGACGCACCTGCTTATCTCATGTCGTCGGCCCGTGGATATCTTCCTCAAGAAGTTTTACGCGCTACCAAATCCTCATTATTATAGAAAAAACACATTGATATTGGTGACGATAAAAATCGATGCACTATGTACATGTTGTCCTACCTGTACACATGTGGGCCCCACGCAACCACATGGCTCTGAAAACTGGGCAATCCTTTATTTGATCCAGCATGCATGTGTATATACATATGCGCAATCACTTCTTCCAAAAAACTCTTGACAACGTCTACCATAAACCATCTTGATCACTTCATGATCCAATCCAAAAACCATAAACCATAATCCGATCACATCACACGGGTGAGCTCTCCACCCTATTTGGGTGAGAAACTACCAATCCTGTATAACCACTTTAGAACATAGCATGACTGCAAAACTTTTGGCAACATTTCGGCAGCATAACCCAATCTAGAAAAAAACCATAAGAAAATATCAACTATAATCCATGAGGGAATCTCAGCCCTTAACCATAATCCACACCGGCTTCCACCATAAAATATCAACCATAATCCATGAGGGAATATCAGCCCTTATCCATAAGTCATAATCACACTGAATCAACTCTCACACTTGGAGTTTGACCCATCTCCTGCAATCAATCGGAGTCTACACACATGTGACCCTTAAGATGTGATTCTTTCATGCATAAAACGAGTCCGTCCAGCACCTAATCATAAATATAAAAATCCAATTTTGACAACATCCAACCATGCAAAGTTGATGCATCACACCTGCACTTCACCACTCTAGCACATAGAGCTAGTTTTGACCTAGAAAGGTAGAAAGCATTCATAACCATGCATATGAGGCATCCTCATCAATCCATGAGTTCCCATACATCATATGATAACATTCCAACACCATAAACATGATGCAAAACAACTCCGACCTTTAGGTCAACCATAAACCATAACTTCACACATATGCAAAAAACAATCTTTTGACATTTTCGGGAGCATGCAAAACATGCAAATGAAAGTATTTGACCTCAAACAAATGCATCAAGTTCAGCTTCATAATATAGACTATCACTCCATCACATCACTTTGACCATATGGTACTCACACAACGAACGATAACCCCAAAAGAAAATCACTTTATTCATATTTGATTATGCGGTTCGGGGTGTTTAACCATATACTCCCACACGAGTTTATGACCATCTAATAATTAAAATCAACTCACCAAAACAAACCATAAAACATATCAAAACGGCTCGGTTAACTCACAACGTCATATGGTATCCCCCCTTGATAGCACTCCTACACACGTAGGTAAAACTGATAATAGAGCGATTAATAGCTCGCATTCCCAAAGTGATAACGGAGGCCTAAATTCATTTATCATCAAGATTTTCAATTGGTTAAGTGGATTGCCCATCCGGTGAATCTATATAGTGGTTCTCCAAGGAGCATGGAGTCAAAAAATTTGGTTGTGTAGTGGGCAGCAATCTGGTTTTTGACCATATCTCTTAGCTCGTGCATGTTTTTCACATGACACTGGTATAAAGGGTTCAAATTGATTCATAACAGTTTGTGATTTATGACCAAAACAATATTCCTACCACCTCTATAATGTGAAACAAAAAGCGCTTTTTATGCACGTGCGTGATCATAAACGCATCATGTGCATAAATCAACGTGTTAGACATGGTGAAATAATCATGGGACAACTTCATATGTACTTGTTTAATCCATGCATGCACTCGTATGCGAAAAAACAATCACTGACAGGATGACTGCGTAGAAAAACGACATAGAGAGAGAGAGAGAGATGATGACTATGGAGTTTAGAGTTTCTTACCATGCTTTAGAATCGGTTTGGAGCTGTTGAAAGGCTTCTTGCTTTTCCGCAAGAGAGCGGTGATGAGAGCTACGTAGAGGTATCCGCCACGAAAGCTTTCAGAGAGCGCGTACATCGTGAAACGAGAGAGAAAATAATAAGCAAGTAGAGAGAGAGTATTCTGAGAGAGAGAGAGAGAGAGAGAAAGAGAGAGAGAGAGAGAGAGAGAGAGAGAGAGAGAGAGAGAGAGAGAGAAGATCTTATGGAGATGGTGATGAAGAGCTTGCACCACTCCGTATAATAGATAGATAATTCTGACGTCAAGGCAAGAGAGCTTCCGTCTCTGAGAGTGTATCTATGTGTGTTCAAAGTGAAGGAAGAGAGGTCTTTATATAAGCTCCCAAGGCCAAAAGCACAAGTCAACAATAGAGTGAGCAAAGAGAGACAAGTTCGTGCACGTTCACGGCTTTTTTTTTCTTTAATTTTTTTTTCTTAGAGGCACGAATTTCGATGTGCGATCTAGAGACTTTAAGAAGAAGCTTGGCTTCCAAGAAAAGAGCTCTAAACTAAGCTCCTCCTCTCTTTTTTAAGAAGACTCTTTCTTTCCTAAAAACAAACCTTTGCTTTTTGGTGGTCAACTCTCCCACTTACCATTCAAATTTTACAGCAAATTGACCATCCGAGCAGTATTTGACCAACTAATGGAAACGGTAGCTAGACTACGCCACACCGTAATATCTTGACATAATTATGACTTTCCAATACTGCCAATCAAGCATCTTAGTTCAAAATTTGACAAAATAGATATTGAAAGTTATTTTTATTGTTTTTAGAAGAGACCCAAAAATTGAGGATCTTATATCTTCTACTTCATTTCTTTGTTTTCTTAAACTTAGTGTGCCTATTTGTGAGCACGGCTTGCTCAAAAAGTGTGATCAGTGTACCACTTATTGGCCACTTCATCAGCACACATCCGCTTAACCTTGGTTAGCCTAGTAAAATTTACTGTGGCAATCCAACCAATTGCAACAAACTTATTATGTCTTGTTTTGGCTTTGAATAGAATTTATGTAGCATGATGTCCCCACATTGAAGCATGTTTAGGGTTATCAGCATAAGTCATTCGGGGATCTTACAAGCTTTGATGTTGGTCTAGAGCACAACTCATTTGTCATTCTAGTCATTCGGGGATCTTACAAGCTTTGATGTTGGTCTAGAGCACAACTCATTTGTCATTCTAGTCATTCTAGCCAATGAAACCAATGTCTTTTCATTGCTCTAGCATGCCTTTGAGAATCTTCAGTACCTACAACTTGGGAGATTTTGTTCTTTAGCATCATGGCTTTAATTTCTTTGGCCTTCTCTTGCATGCTATTTTGGCCTTTTAAAGACTGGGGTGATAGCTCCTAAATTGTGTGAGCCTTCGAAAATTCCGATTGTTGTGGTTCTTGGAGATATTCTCAGTAATCTTAGCTACAAGTGTCCGTTGCTCCTACCATTTGTTTGCTACCTTCTCCTTGCCCTTAGCCTTCCAAACCGCCCTTTGTTGCTCCCATTTCTTATGTTCGGTAGTCTGCTTATTCTCTCCCTTTGGAATCTCTTCAATAATGACTCCCTTGCTTCTAATGACCGCCCTCACTAATACTAGTATTGGTTATAGTGCTTTCTGGTCGATCGCTTTTGGCTTGGGTGAATTTGAACATTGAGTTGCAAAGTAGCCATACTTGTCACATTGGGAACAGTTTAGATTCCCTTTAAAAAATCTCCCCTACCTCTACCCTTGTTAGTGTCATTCTAGTATTTTCCCTGACCAACCCCAATACTTGTGTTGGCTTCATCCTCTTTAGACCACTTACTCCATCTGCCTTGGATGGTGCTTCAAGGATGGTGAGTGCGATCATTGATAGATCCTTTCCTTTCTTGAAATGGTGAATCCTAATTCCACAATTGTTCCAAACATGACCAAAGGATTTACATTAGGTGAATTGAGAGAACTCATTAGACATATGATCAAATGATCTACATTTGGAACACCAAATTTTCATCTTATTGAGCGAGGGTCTGATCCTTGCAATCTCAACTATTTGTCTGGACATTTCCTCTATCTTTCTAGTCCATGATCCCTTCTTTTTCCCTTTACCCTTGTCATCTGATTCATTTTCAAACGTACTGGAACTCGAACTGGACCCAAAGCTTTCTTCAGTAGAAGACTCACTATCGATGGGATGTCTTCTCTTATGGCCCCTTTTCTTCTTTGCTTATTGTTCCAGTTTCAATGCTCTCTGTACCAGATCATTGAGCTCCTTAGTTGACGCTAATACTTCCTGCCCTCTCATTTTTTTAGTCTAAAAGCCATTTAAAAGCTAGGCTCTCAATCGTTTCTCAGAGGGAGGTTCCTGAAGTTGTCTGGTTAGTTCTTAATTGAATTTCTTCACATAGCTCCTTACTGACAACTTGCATCACTTGATCTTATCCAATTTGCACAGAATATCTTCATCACCTCTGTTATCAAAATATTCTAATTTAAATGTCTTGATGATCTTTTTGTATGATTTAAGTCGGAAAGTTAGGTAATGGTAGTACCATTTCTTAGCTGCTTCCTTCAATGTTTGTGGGAAGGATTCCCCCCACTCATCTTCATCAATGTCCTTCAGCTGTGCATATTGCTCTAAAACTTGAATGTGTACTTCAGGATCATCCCTTTTGCCACCTTTGAACACTAGGAAAGAAATTTTTAGATTACTTCAATGTTCATTGCTTTGACTGGCTCTAGTTTTGTGTACTGGCTTTCTGTCTCTGGATTTCATCCAACTATAATCGTCAGTGTTGGCATCACAGTTCTCTGTCCGTGTCTCTGAAATTGTGTCTTCTACTGTCTTCTTAGCTGTCTTATGTGATGGTCAATGACTTCTTCTGCTTCCTTCACTTTCATTAGTATGTTTGTGACCTTTTTGAGACCCATGAGACCTACTCCTCTTAGCCCGTTCAGCCCTCCTTCGCTTGGAATGTTGTGAATCCTGTGATTCCTCAGCAGTGCCCTTTCATGGAGCAACATCAATGTCATTTCACGGTTGTTGAGCAATGTCAAATCCTAGCTTGGTCTCTTTTAGAATCGCACTTGTTCAATCTGAATCGAGTGGTTGGTTGTCGAGCTCCTCTGCTCCTTCTGGGTGCCGTTGCTTATCAATTGAGAGGTAGTTCGTCTATCCTATAGCAACTTAGCTCAAACCACCGTGATTGCCAAAATGGAATGAGCTGGATGTGTTTAGACACTTATTCCAGGTTAGTACTTAAAGTTAGTGATATTAGACTTGGAGAGTTCAAATCAGACTTTAAAATACTAGAAGACAAAACTGGAAATGAAATGACAATAGACACAGATACTGGAACTGAAATTGTCTTCAAAAGAATAATCAGAGTACAATTGGTAGTAATACTGAAAAGTACAAAGTATGCTAGTAAATGGCTCAAGATACAGTAACCGTAATAGGGCTTTGGGATTACAAGAGATAAGATCAAAATGCTCAAGAAGAGAGAGAGCGTAGGATGACAAGATGTTGCCCGAGATGTCCCAAAAATGAATAGTGAGTCCTATTTATAGGTCCTCGCACTATTAGCTATCGTGGTAACTCTTTGGTTATACTGATTCTGGACGTTTCTAGTATCCAATCGCATGTTCGAGATTGTTCTCGCCTTCTACAACCCTCCATACTATCAAACAAGTTTTGGCTCTTTTCAAGTAGACCTAGATGACTACATAAATTGAGGATAGACACAAAATTCACTACATATGGAAGTATTGCTCTCACATTGCATTTGTTCAAAACAATCTAGCGCTTGTTGGCCTTGCCCCTTTAGAGAATACCCTTCAATCAATGTACTCCATGAGAACACATTAAAGGGAGCTCCTCTGTGACACCTTGGGCTTGAGAAAGGGAACCACACTTTGCATATATGTCTACAAGAGTTTACCAAGCATAGTATGATGTTGCAGTAGCACTTGCCTCAAAATCTCATCATGTATTTGCTTTCCTTTGTTGATAGCTCCAATTGTAGCACAAGCTTTCAGCACGGACAAATAGGTGATTGCCTTAAGAAGAATTCCCTCGCACTGCATTTGTTGAAAACATTCTAAATCTTGTTGTCCTTGACCCTTTTGAGCATAGCCTGGACCACGGTGCAAAAAGAGAGCTCCTCAAGGACATGTCGCACATTAGGAAGAGCACCACACTTGGCATACATGTCTACAACAGCATTACCCACTACATTGTCGCACTCCAATAACCCTTTTTCTCAAAATCTCATCATGCAATTGCTTTCCCTTGTCAATTGGCTCCAATCGCAACATATGCTTTTAGAATACACACATAGGTCATAGCAGTAGGAGAAATTGCATTCATTCAAAATAGTCAAGAGCTTCTTGGCCTTGCCCTTTTTTAGCATATCTTGAGATCAAAGAGTTCTAACAGACCACGTCACGAGAACTCTATTCTCTAGAATGGTTTGCACCTGAGAAAGAGCAACACACTTGGCATACATGTCCACAAGAGCAGAACCCAGCACAATACTGTGCTCCAAAAATCCTTTACTTGTTATTTCATCATAGATTTGCTTGCCTTTGTCTATGCCCCATACTATAGCGCATGCTTTCAGGATGCACACATGTGTGACCACCGCATTAAGAGGAATTCCTTAGTGGTGTATTTGTTCGAAGCAATCAAAAGCCTTCTAGACCTTCCCTTGTTGGGTATAGCCTGCTATCAATGGAATAATACCATTGCTGCTATGCATATCAAGTAATGCTTGTGCTTTTTGAAGCTCACGACACATTGCATACATAGTGATCAAAGTGTCTGAGTAGCTTATCTCAATTAATCCTCTTTCCTTAAGCTCAAAATGCAGCCTGGTTCCTCTAGACAGATTATAGCATGCCCATATAAGTGAAGAAGACAAGGCATCTTCAAAGCGTCCATTGCAATCATCCTGCAGTGAAGATCCAGAGGCTCTTGTGCAGCCCAAGGTGGATTGTGGTGGGCTATGCTTACTGTTGCGATGGTAGCTTTAGCGTTTTCTGTCAGTGGCATGAGCAACCCTAGAGGTGTAGATGCCTCCAAGTTCTGACCCCCTACCATACTCGTCGTTGAATTCATTGCATCGGCTGGTGGATTCATGAGGAGAAAGGGGAAAATAAGAGGAAGAAGGAGAGAGAGATATTACCTTATTACTTGGGAAGCCCTATGTGGCGTGGAGGCTGCCACTTGGCATGATCTAATCCATTGCCCTCAACCCAAACATGATCAATGCCAACCATTATCATGTGTCGATTATCGTCCACTTCTTGAAAAGCACCAACAGAGCTCATCTTTGACCTTGCACAATTTCAACCCATCCATGTTCCATAGCTTCAGCCACCATCCAGCACTTTCGACGCCTTCCAAGTGGCTATACCAACCAAGTGACCCTGCACTGCATACTGGCAAAACCCTAATTTTCCATGTGCTTGCCTCTTTTGCTATAGAATGTTGCAAAGCTGCTACTGTAGATATAGATTAATAAGCCCTCAAACAGTGGCTAAGCGAGAGTTTAATAGTAGGAAATTAATTGTAGCTAAAGTGTGAGGACATATAGTTTTTTGGACTACAAGAGCATTTCACTGTAATAACACCATAGACACCATGTTGTAACAACGTGAAGATTTTCATTGTCATGCCACACCACACAAACAATGGCGACTCAAACCCTTAGGCAATCAAACACGTGTATCTATTGAATAAGAAGAGCTTGATGATGTTAGCATGCAGTAGTGCTAGTCATTAAATTTTTTGTCCACTCCTCTACCCACAATTATGTATATCTTGTCACCTAGAAAATAAGAATCTATGAGCCAATATCCTTTGGTGGAATCCGGTACCCCTCTCTCTTGGTTCCCTTACGAGAGCACATCCAAGTTTTTGATGAGCTTTGTGTTCTAAATGTCATCTCTTGAAATGCAATGATTGCAAGATATGCCCAACATGGCAGTGGCAAGGAAGCTCTAGATTGTTTTTACCAAATTCAAAGGGCCTTTCACCAATTTCCATCTCCTAGCTTGCACATGTGAAGACCTAGAACCTTATAGAAGACCTTCACATGGGCACGAAAATTTACGATCATATTCCTAGTCAAGGACTGTTGGAGAAACATGTTGTGCTTGGAAATTCTTTGTTTGATAACTATGCCAACTTTGATGGCCTTACAAAACTTCATAAACTTCTTAATAAGGTTTAAATCTATAATGTAGTCTCTTGGAAGATGCTAATTGCAAGATATGCCCAACACGACTCTGACAAGGACTTGAATATGAAATTACAAGAGAAAAATTCACATGGCTATGGCAAGGAAGAAATATTAACTTTATATTCTACTAAAACCTGTTAAACTAAGGCAGATATGACAGTGGATTTTCTTGTAAGCAGTGGTACGACATTCTCACTTCTTTGTAAGTTAAATCTGTCTCTTGCATCTTTTTATTTGTGTTAACTCCTATTTTGTATGTCACAGAAAGCACATATGTTCACAACAGTGGGGTGTTACAATTACACAACCACGACTCTAGCTCAACAACACCACAAGATCCGTTATCTGCATCCAATTCCCCATGCCTATGCATTTGCTCGATCAACACATAAAGCCTACGGGGCAGGGCACAACTTTCGTTTCTTATAATTTCTCGAGAGATCACAGTGCAAACTCTCTACCATACTTTTGTATGGCAATTCTACATGACATGCATTATACATTTAGCATTTTCACTCTGTGACGCTTCATTGCAAGAAAAAAATGTTTAGCTGTTCACATTGCTTTAATGTAGCTTGACACAAACATTGTCCTCCGGCTTGCACAATTGGACGAAACCCATAGACGATTATTAGGTCAGGAGTGCAGTTTAACTTTTATATTCTATTGATGCTTTCTCTATTTTTTGAGTTTATCAATGCTTCCTTAAGTCTAGTTTTCCTCACTAGTACATGCTCAATCTCAATTATTGTATCTATATATCAAATAGACACACGCTTCTTTTCTCACAGTTGGGCAATTCAACTTATATATTGCAGTACTCAATGAAGTCTATATTATGTTTATTCCTAGGTGGTTGACATCAATCTACATATGTTCTTGTTTGGCAATGCATCTTATATATTGTAGCCCAACATTGCTCTCTTCATAACCATTCTGTAGCACGGGAACAACCCTTTATCCCAATGCTTTCTCCTCATATATGTTTCACACTAGGTTCTATGATCGACAGCCAAGACTCCTTGCTCCCTCCGATTGTGACAACACATAACTCTCTCTCTCTCTCTCTCTCTCTCTCTCTCTCTCTCTCTCTCTCTCTCTCTCTCTCTATACAAGAAATAAGGGAAAATTGACTGTATAGTGAGTCATATATTAAATACACATGCACTTCTTTGTTAAAAATTATCCAATGCACTTTGTACTTGTTTACTTCAATGCTAGCAGATTGTTGTCAATATGTGTATGTCTTGTTATGTTCTATAGATTTTCTATAACAACATCCACCAAGTGAGACTAGTTATTAGTGTCCGGGGAAGACTATTTTGGAAAAACTACCAAAATACCCCTCAAATTTGTGGAAATTCTCAAAATATCCCTTTAATTTGAAAAGTTTCCAAAATACCATTGTGCTATTTTTTACAATGAAATGCTCCAATTCCTCCAAAGAGAATATATAAAGTCATAAACAAAAAGTTGATAGCCAAAGATAATTACCCACATTCCCAAAAATGGTAGCATTTTCGTGTGCTAATATTGAGCTATTTTATCTCTTGAGTCCATAATACCATCAAGAATGTGCATCCTAACATGCTCAACGTGTTGAATAGAGTGCTTTGTATAGAAACTTGTAAAAGATTATCATTTTTGCAGAATTTTGGAAAATTTCAAGGGCATATTGAAAATTCTCATCCAAACTTGAGGGATAATTAGAGAATTTTTCAAATTATAGGGGTATTTTGGAAATCTTCACAAATTTGAGGGCTATTTTGGTAATTTTATTGGCAAAAGAGAAAATTACCAAAATACCACTCTAATTTGTGAATATTCCCAAAATACCCTCAAATTTCAAAATTTTCAAGAATACCCCCAATATTTGTCTTAAATTTACAAATGCCCTTCAAATTTCCAAAATACCCGTGGTTGTGAGATTAAATTTCTCCAAAGATAAAACCATTTGTATCTTTTTGTAAGAAGATTGAATTTCTATCAATACAAGATGCTAAAACTTGAATTTAAGTAAAAAGCTTGAATTTCTATCAATACAAGATGCTAAAACTTGAATTTGAGTTGGTTATGTAGCCTTTGGAGATTAATTGCTTCATTATTTTTAGACATAATTGCCTTTTTTGCGAGGTAATCTGTGAAATCACATGCTACTCACTCAAAAAAGGATCTCAATTGTCAAAAAGAAATAAAAATTAAATCTTGAATAATCCAACCAAATTAGATACAAAGGTATTTTGGGAATTTTTGAAATTTGAGGGGTATTTTGGTAATTTTTCCCTTAAAAAAATAGTACTAGCACCCTATTTAAAAAAAATTTTACTAAGAAAGATTCCATCCACCTACCCTGGATACCCTCTTTCCCTGGACCCTAAGCTACACCTCCCTTGCCAACATCGCCTCCTCTCTATCGACTCCCTTTCCTCCGCCAACTTTTCTTCCCCTGCCTTCTTCTCATCATCTAGATCGTCGCTCCTACCATACCCCTCCCATCTCCGCCTCTCCCCTCCTCCTATCATCCCTTGCACGTAGGTATAGAGAGAGAGAGAGAGAGAGAGAGAGAGAGAGAGAGAGAGAGAGAGAGAGGTGCAGTGCGCACTACAGTTCATGATAGCAGTGGTGTTGCTTGACCTTCTGCAACAAAGCAAGAGGGAGAGAGAAATGTGCATGGCACTGCTAGCTTTGTTGTATCCCTTTAATACCACACAAAATTTCCATGCAAGAAAGTTTTCAAAGCCAGCAGCAGTTCGCACGCCAACTTTTCCTTGGTCAATACACCCTCGCCTTTTCAACCTCAAACTAATCACCAATTTTATGAATAAAATTCACCTGGTACCCCCTACTTGTGAAGAGGTCAAAAAGCAGGTTTTCAGCCTACTAGAAAGGTCTTAAGTGGAGGAGAGACTTAGGCGTACATTCATGTGGGGTTGACATGTGTTCAAACTTTTTTAAAGTTGGCCTAGTAGAACACTTTTGAAATGGTGTTTTGAGATTATATTTAGTCGTTGGTTGGACTTCTTTTTATGCATAAAAGTTTGTCTTTTGCAGTCGTGTGATGAGGATTGGACTATGGTTTATGGTTTTGGATTGGATAATGAAGTGGTTTTGATGGTTTGTGGTAGACTGTAAGGGTAGAGACCCTATACAGCCTGATTACCTTGGAAAGGATTGTTTATGCATATGCAAGCTGCTATTTTGAGTGGACTTATGTGTCATGTACAGCGTCGATACAAGATTAGGATCATTTATATCACTTAACCTTATATGTTATTTTGATTGGACTCATGTATTATGTTTCTCATGACATCATCAATACAAGATTAATATTTTCTACCTCGTTTAACCTTAGATGTTATTTTGATTGGACTCATGTGTTATTTTTCTCGTGACATCGTCAATACAAGATGAAGATCATCTACATCACTTAGCCATAGATAAAAGGGTCAATGACTTGGGGCGTTGCTGGATCAGGGGTGTTGCCTAGATCTTATTCTTCTTTTTAGGCTTATCTACATGGCTAGTGTGTCGAGGGTTGAATGACCTACATGACTAATGTGTCAGGAATCTAAGCTTGGCTTGGCCTAAACACTTAGTGTGGCACCGAAGAGATTGATTGTTGGGGAGACAAGATATTCATAAGCCCCTTGTAGTATTGTAAATGTGTGCAACCTAATGAGGGGATTATTTTCAACCATAGTCAGGGGAAAATGTTCCCTCCATTCTTTTTTCTCCTTGAAATTTGCGTTAATTGTTAGTAGCTAGGCTAATAGAAGCAGCCCATCGAAGATCATATTGCACATTTTTTGTAAAATTCCCATTATATATGGCATCGAACACATTATTTTTATCATCTTGAATTTTGTAATTTTCTTTTTTTTATGGATGTCACTTGAGCCATTAGTGTGTTTAGTAAAGGCTACAAGCTTCTAGATTGTAATTATTCTATTTGTCGGCACTTAGATTGTGGGATTGATGAGCCATGTGGAAAAGGACCAAGTTATACGCTTTTGGCTAACTATAAAGGTCAATTTTTTAATTTGAGCCACAAGTTATTAATGAGATAAGATATCGGAGCATACGACTATTGAGTATCATGTTTGTGTAACCTTTATTTGCTCATTTCTCCTGCATGCAAAGTCACATTCCAATTTTGCTTCATGCACTCTCTATGCATTGATGTAAGTCTATCTCCATGTTCCAATACTTTAGTTGTTGCTCTCTTCAAGTTGTTGTTGGTCATATCTTGAGATTTATGACTCCTATTAAAAAATCGTAAGCATGTGGATGCCACAACTATCAATTTTGATTTAGTAAAATTAGAATTATTTTTTAGTATCAAGTTTTCAATCGACCCTCATTTGGTGGATTTCAGACACTCATATTTGTTTATTTGGTCTTGTCTACCATCCTAGAAAGATTGGTCACAATTTGGTATCGTGTGTTAGGTGAAACGCATGAGATTGACTAGCGACTATAGAATCATTTTTAATGACTTTATTTGAGGTTGAGTATTCAACTATTAATGTGGTTAGAGTAGATCATGGCTATGCTACAAGATGCCACAATTGTTGATCCTGATCTGCTAAAATTAAAAGAATTTTTTAATATCATTTTGAAATTGGCCCTCATTTGGTGGATTTCAAACATTAATATTCGCTTATTTGGTCTTATCTACCATCCTACCAAGTTTGGTCACAATTCGAGTAGATTTAGGAGACTTCTTAAACATTTGGCATTGGTATCCGAGATGTAGCCACCTAAACTAGAGAAAACTATTACCAATAGTCTTTATCTCTAAAAATATTTCCCTAGACTCTATTCTTTACTTTTACATATGTGGTAATTGGGGTTTTTATCTATGTTTGTGCATTTGGTAGTACTAGGGTACTCACCAAAGATAGACTCTTAAGCTCTTGGATGAGGGAAGGGGTACTCACTGAGTCAGTGTAAAAATTGTGTTGGTTGAATTTTTAGTTTTCACCATAGACCAGCATGTAAAATCTTCTTGTGAGTGATATTACTAGAGAAGTCGTAGTCTAAAATAACTCATCAAAGCTATTAAAAGAAAATTTGCACGACTAGAATTTTGCTAGGTTTGTGAAAGATCTTAAACTCAAACTCTAGAAGAAACATCATCCATCTTATCGATCTTCCTTGGATGGCGAATTTATTGATCAAATACAAAAGAGGTTGATGATCTACATAGAAGTGGAATAACTTTCCCAGCAAATACTGCTTGAACTCACTACAACACTAAATGAAGATATCGACGCGCCTATATCGACGGCCATCCCTTTCCATGCGTATATCGATGACATTAGCGGGCGTCGCTATACGCGTCGCAATGTGCGACGATATACGCGTGGAAAGGCTTTATTTGCCACGCGTATAGCGACGCGTATATCGACGCCAAAAAAATTGGGAGGAAAAAGCGAATCCCACGCACAAGGGCCATTTTCGCCTACTCGGATCTTGGCCGAAACCTGCTACGCAGGTATTATGTCCATCTCCACCCTCCCCAACCCCTCTCTCTCTCTCTCTCTCTCTCTCTCTCTCTCTCTCTCTCTCTCTCTCTCTCTCTCTACATCGTGTGTGTGTGTGTGTAGGAGAGAGAGAGAGAGAGAGAGAGAGAGAGAGAGAGAGAGAGCGCGGTGTGTTTGTGTGTGTGTAGGAAAGAGAGAGAGAGAGAGAGAGAGGTGTGTAGGAAATAGAGAGAGAGAGAGAGAGAGAGAGAGAGAGAGAGAGAGAGAGAGAGCGGTGTGTGTGTGTGTGTAGGAAAGAGAGAGAGAGAGAGGTGTATGTGTGTAGGAAAGAGAGAGAGAGAGAGAGAGAGAGAGAGAGAGAGAGAGAGAGAGAGAGAGAAATGTGTGTGTGTGTGTGTAGGAAAGAGAGAGAGAGAGAGAGAGAGAGAGAGAGAGAGACAGAGAGAAAGAGAGAGAATTAATGTATGCTTAGGAAATTAAAACTAAAGAAAAAAAATTAAAGAGAGAAATGAAATGAAATGTTATATTAACGTCTTCGAAAGGCCAAAGTGACCTATGAGACATGAGACAAGAAAGTTACAATGTGATGGATCTGATACAAAGTCAGAGTAAGAAGATGACAAAATAAAATATTATGAAATCCTAAACTGCTGGGTGTGGACTAAACGGCTAAATGAGATAGTTGGGATAGGTAGATCTCCTCCATGGTCAGTACTCTGACCGGACGTTGTGCATGTCGAGCCAAAGTGACCTAGTTAGATCCTCTGATGCAGCCTCTGTCGATGTTGTGTAGTCCTCCGCAGTCGTGGGCGTCTAGATCTCCCTAGATCAGTCGCTCGTTCGATCATTAGAGAGATAGGGAAGTAGAGAGCGAGAGAGAGAGAGAGAGAGGTAAGTAGAGAGAGAGAGAGAGAGAGAGAGAGAGAGAGAGAGAGAGAGAGATAGAGAAAGAGAGTTATATATATATATATATATATATATATATATATAGAGAGAGAGAGAGAGAGAGAGAGAGAGAGAGAGAGAGACAGAGAGAGAAGTGGAGCTCCAGGATTTATGGCAGAGAAATAGGAAAATAGAGAAAGAGAGATAGCGAGAGCGAGATCGAGAGAGAGAGAGAGAGAGAGAGAGAGAGAGAGAGAGAGAAAGAGAGATAGCGAGAGCGAGAGAGAAAGAACGAGAGAGAAAGAGAGATAGCGAGAGAGAGAGAGAGAGAGAGAGAGAGAGAGAGAGAGAGAGAGAGAGAGAGAAAGAGAGATAGCGAGATCGAGAGAGAAAGAACGAGAGATAGGGTACGTAGACAAAGAAGAAACTATGGAACTAAAAGAGGCAAAGGGGTTTTGCCTGCTACATGCATTGCCATGTACACCTGGGAGTGCATGTATGTGTCTACCCATATAGGATTTGACCAATAAAGACGAGATTTTGACCCGGTGGTCCTGATCTCCATACACCTCTGGACCGAGGTGTACGGAGATTGGGCAAGACTAGAGAATGCGAGGTAGTTTACATTGTGAGGAGTATATATATATATATATATTAAAACAACATTCATAATCATTGTAGATGGCAACATCATCAACTAACATGGAGGAAAATATTGCATGCTCATGCACGCTCTGCAAGTATTAAATCATGCGCAAGCGTAGGATATGTAATGAGCATGTGCACAAGTACGGAGAGTTTGCTAGAGAAACCGTACAGAATCTGCGATACGACTCCTACGGAACGGGCATTGATTTCCGTGACATAGCACCTACATCTGAGAGAGAGAGAGAGAGAAAAAAAAGATTATGCGTGAAGGTCCGACCAATATAGAGCCACGGATGGAAGCAGAAAAGGGCTTACAGACAGAAGACGACGGCATGGAGGAGATGCTGGATGCCTTCTTCCAGACAAGCGAGGAGAACGCGAACGAAGCAGCACCAGAAGCCGTGCGCCTATCTCCTGAAGACATGTTGAGAAAGTTGGCACGTCAACCAATCTATGAAGGCGCCAAAATATCTGTGCTTCGTACTTGTCTGGCGTTTTTGAATCTTCAGTCAGTGTACGGGTGGTCAAATGTAAGCGTCAGTGCTTTGTTTAGGTACGTAATTTACAAAAGAGATTTTCCGATTGCAACGGTGATGTGCTCGGAGAGCTTTAATTTTAATTTAATGTGGCTTAAACAGGTTATTGCGGGAGCAACTTCTCCCGGCTGGCAATGAAATGCCCCCCTCCAGGCCAGATGCAAAGCAACTTCTAACCTCAGTTGGCTTGGACTACAACAAGATTCATGCATGTCCAAATGATTGCATTCTTTTTCGCAATGAATTTGTAGATTGTTTGTCGTGTCCTAAGTGCGGAGCAATGTGCTACAAACAAGATGCAGTTGGCGAGACAGTGCCAGCTAAAGTGTTGCGGCATTTCCCTATTATTCCTAAGATAAAAAGCATGTTTCGTTGTGGTTCCATTGCAAAGTTGATGCGGTGGCATTCTACGAATAGATCCACTGACGCAACATTTAGGGTGCCCGCTGATTTGAAGGCTTGGAGGCACATTGAAGATATCTGGCCACATTTTAAGAGTGAACCACGCAATTTTCATTTGGGCATGGAAATGGATGGATTCAATCCATTTGGCTTGAGAAGCTCGTCATGGAGCACTTGGCCTGTGTGCCTTATCAATTACAACCTCCCGCCGTGGCTTGCTATCAAGAAGGGTCATTTGATTTTAAGCTTGATTGTACCTGGTAAGTTCAAAGTAAAAAACATGGATGTTTATCTAGCTCCACTAGTTGACGAGCTCCAGGAGTTATGGCATGGGATCAACATAGCAGATGCGGTTGAACCAGTAGGACAACAGCATGCAGAGGAAGCTGACAGATATACGAGGGATGACGCAGACGAGCCAGAATTGACACTTGTAGATGAAGATGCAATGGATGAAGACAATCTGCCAGAATGAGTTGGGGCAGAGTTATGTTTGCAATTAGAGATAGACGATGATACTGTGCAAGATCTTATCGATGATGCCTCACTCGTCGAGGCCTAGGCCTGTAAGTGTTTGTGTGAACACTTTGATTTAAAATTAAGCTTAAAGTTAATTTAAACAACTGTGTTCAGACGCTTTATTTTACTTTCTTTGTGCAGGACTTTAGTATGGCAGACGAGATTCCAGATCCCGCTTCCATGAGTGCAGATGCATTCATGGGCTTCGTTACATGGATGACGCCTACTCAGATGGCAGAGGCTTCTCAGTACTCGGTTGCCAGAGGCACGGGTACTACGCCTCCGGGCTTCACCCCCGAGGGTCCAACTCCTAGGGGGGGGATGCCTACGGGGTTCAGGACGCCTATGGGTACGACGCCTTCTTCTCCCATCACGGCCGCTTCGACACCTAGGGGTGGGGCAGAGGTGGGTACATCCTCATCTCCGCATCACAGGCGCACTCGCCGATCTCGACGATCGTTAGGTGGAGGTGGTGGTTGCTGTGGAGGAGGATCCATAGATGCTTCAACCCCTCCTCGCTCACGACCCCCGTCTTACCCAGGCACACCTCTCGACACACCTCTTGGCACACCTCGGACACCTTGGGGGGCACAAGATCCTAGTGCCTCCAAGCTCTATACTGTACGGGAGATGGTTCTGTTGACATGGATAGAGTCGGGACTGAGATGCGATAGCAGATTTGCCAGCTCGTGGAGCTGCAGTTTTCGACCAGCATTCTGACCTCTTGGGATCAGCAAGAAAAGGAAAAAGTCACTTACATAGTGGAGACCATCCTGAGAGAGTACAAGCCTGCTCCGGGTTCTTCCGTTGTTTCGGCGCGGTGGATCAAGGGTGTTGCACGGGACACCATCAAACATCGACGAGATGCAGCTCGGAAGGCTTTCAGGACCGACTCGCCGAAGCCTTCGGGCATCCCACACGAGACGTGGCTGCAGATCAGTGAGGATGAGCGGACAACGGCCACGCGGTTCAGACAGCAGCGTGAGGCCGCGCAGGTATGACAGATGACTAGGGGGACATCTCATCTTGGCAGCGGAGGCTTCGACACCTTTCGCTATGAGTTTGTGAGTTTCTAATCCAATCTTAACTATGGCGTTTTTTAAAACGCGATGAATCATGTATTCTTATTACTTTTATTTTTGTATAAACGCAGAATCTTGCGATGCATCGAGCTCCATCACGCGAGGAGGAGTCAAATGGATATCGCAGAGGTATCTATGAAGTACTGAATGATCTTGAAGCTTCAGGAGAGCCTGTAGACTGGGAGGCCTTACAGTCTCGCTGATCGCTTGAGGTGAGACGTTAATATGTGTGAGTTGATTTAATTAAGTCAATATATGTGAAGTAATATCAATACTAATTTTGTGAGTTGTCCTATGTGCAAGTTGCGACGCCTAGTCATTAGTGGACCAGATTTCATCTATATGCTTTGTGAGACACAGACACGCTTCTGTGTCTCTTTTTTGTACAAACAGTTAGTGTTCAGACAGTTATTATTTCCCTTATGGTTATGATTATTGTCATTGTCATTGTATAGACAGTTATTGTTTCTCTTTCTGTTATGCTTATGGTTATTGTTAATTTTGTTTATGGTTATGGTTATCTGCATTATGGTTTTGATCAAAGTGGTTATAGCCAGTTATGGTTTTAAGTTATGGTTATGCTTTTAAGTTATGGTTATGGTTCGTTATGGTTATGCTTTTTAGTTATGGTTATGGTTCGTTATGGTTATGCTTTTAAGTTATGGTTATTCTTTTAAGTTATGTCTATGCTTTTCAGTTGGTACGGTTGTCTTTCATTGGCCTTAAATCTCATGTGAGATCCTACATGGATAGCATGTAGGAGGCGTATACATGATATGGTTTTTTTTTGAAAAGTTTATGTAAAAACAAAGGGAACTCTGCCGAAATTTCTGCGCGCGGGAGCATGGTTGATATTTTGGTGCTGCTCACTTTCTTGGGCAGAGGGCAGGAAGTCTGGTTGTGGCTGTGTCCATCTTTTAGCTGGGCACAGGCCAGGCTATCTGCCCTCTACCCAAGAAAAAAATTTTCTGCTATGGTCGTCGCTATGTGCGTCGCTATCCGCGTCGCTAATAGCGACTGGTTTCACACCGACGCGCATAGCGACGGGCCGCGTCGATATCTGCGTCAATAACACGTTTTTTTGTTGTAGTGACTTAGTAGAATTGAACACTATTCTTAGTGCTCCCCTCTCTATAGTTGAATATCTCTGCTCTGCCTGCTAAATCTTTCACTAGCAAAGTGCACTGGATAATCAATTATCCCTTTGGGTCGAGCTAAATAGCTCCCATCGCCATCCCAGAGGCATCAACATGCATATGAAAAACGATATCCTACTTCAATTGGAAAAATATTAGTTTTGTGCTAATAGTTGCTCTCAGAGATTGAAAGCTGCTCTCAGAGATTGAAAGGCTACTTCACACTCAAGGGAACAAGTAAACTTAACACCTTTCTGGGAGACTTTGTTGCAAATGAATGAATAAATCTCCAATTAAAGTTATTATATCCTAGAAAAGAGCTTAATTAAAACACATTTGTGGGTGCTCTGGCCTGCTAAACACTTTGGATCTTGTTGTAGACGGCAGAGACAGTTTCACTAGGTGGGAACCGGCTCCTATGAGACAGGCAGTGAATCAGTCAGTAATTACTGCGGTAATTACCATGGTAAATCCAAGGCATATAAATAGGGCCCATTACATTGTAATCGAGTTGGCATTTGTTTGCAATTGTACTCGGGTGAGCAATCATTGGCAATTGTTGTCGGTTGTACTCTGTTCATCCTTTTGTTTATAAGCCACATCATCTTCATTGTAATCCATCATCTGTAATTCCAATTACAGCAGTGCAGTATATTCCAGTTATACCTACTATGTACTCAGTTACTATGAACTGAATCTGAATCTGAGTCTGAATATCATTCTTAATACTTAGTCTGGTTCTTATTCCAGTAGATGTATTCCAGTTCAGTTCTGTTCCTCTGTCCAGTCTACTCTCTGAACTAATACATCACCAGTAGCTAAAGCTTCTAACACTGGATTAGCTATCTCAAGAGATTAGCTCCAATTCCATTTTGGCGATCACGGTGGTTAGAGCTGAAGCTCGTTGACTGGAACACTCTTCTCCCAGTTGGAAGTTCTCAGCTACAACAATGACACCCAAAACCAATCGTGGCCGGAAATCAACCATCTGTGTTGATCCTATTCCTGAGGAGTCGGGAAGAGAATCTGACCCTAAGAAAGAGAGGGTGACTGACACTGAGGCTCATGAGGAGCATAGTCAGGCTGATGAGATGCAGGACTCACAGCATTCCAGCCACTCTAGACGCAGACGGGTAGAAAGGGAAGCATGAAAGGCCAAAAGTTCTCGGTCCAGGCAGGGGGATGAGGGTACCAAAGTTAGTAAAGGAAGTCACCACACTTCCAGTAGTAGATAGGCCAGAGAGGACACTGAAACAGAGACAAAAACAGATATTGATTGGGATGCAGATATTGATTGTGCATAAGAAGACTCCAAAATGCCGTTCAGACCCTAAGAAGAGAAGTGGCAGGCCCAGCGGTAATCGGAATGATTACACATCCTCACTGAAAATCTCTTTTCCACTATTCAAAGGGGGCAAGAAGGATGATCCGGATGTTCACATCCACGCTTTTGAGCAGTATGCAGAACTGAAGAATATTGATGAGGACGATTGGGGTGAATACTTTTCGCAAACCTTGAAGGAGGCAGCGAGAAAGTGGTACTACCATTACCCCGCTTGTCAGCTTAGATCCTATAACAAACTACTTAAAGCCTTCAGACTGGAGTATTTCGACAACACAGGTGATGAAGATATTCTTTGTGAACTGGATAAGATCAAGCAGAGAAATCCTGTCAGTCCAAAGCTATGTGGAGAAAATCAAGGAGATGACAAGGCAGTTGTTGCAGGAACTGCCCTCAGAAAAGCGACTACGTGCATGGTTCCTGAATGGATTTCGTAGCAAGAAGATTAGAGAGCAGGAGGTACCAGCACCAACAAAGAAATTCAATGATCTGGTACAGCGAGCACTGAAGCTGGAACAATAGGCTAAGAAGGAAAAGAGCCATAAGAAGAGAAGATCCAGTAGCAGTAGTTCTTCTACTGAGAACTCTGATTCCAATGAAGTTTCCAGCAGCTCTGAAAGTAGCTCCAACGAGAGGTCCAAGGATAAGTCAAAAAAAGGGTCCTGGACTAAGAAGATTGAAGAGATGGCTAGGCAGATTACTGAGATTAGCCATATCAGACATCCAATGAGGAAAATTGAGACTTGGTGTTCAAAATGCAAATCCAAGGACCATGTTTCCAACGAGTGCCCACAGTGTACTTACTATAAGGCTTTTGGCCATTTATGGAATAATTGTGGTATTAGGATTCATCACTTCAAGAAGGGAAAAGACCTGTCTCAATAGTAGCATATACTGAACCAGTAAGAGTGGAACCCGCCAAAGCCTCTCAGGAGGAGAAACCAGGTACCAGTGGTACTAGTCCAGGGTGCGGCAGATACCAAGCGAGTACTGGCCGAGGCCAAGGGCGTGGTAACTTTTAGAGCCGGAGTTTGAATTGCTATACTTGTGGAAAGTATGGGCATTTCGCGGCTCAATGTCCAGACACACCTGCACCTACTGCTACTGAGGCAAAGGCACCAGAGCCAGTTCCAGTACGGGCACTAACACGGAGCAAAGGAGTAGTAATTGAAGAAATTCCAGATACTCCAGAAAAACGAGTCACTACTGAAAGCAGCAAATGGGCTCAACAGAGAGAGGTATGGAAGGCCAAGGGTAAAGAGAAGGTGGTAGATGAATGGCAGGAGCAAAGAGAACTAGCGGCGAAAATCACGGAGTATTTAGCTAAGAAGCTTCCAGAGCAGCCAGAAAGTTCTGAAGCTCAAGTCATTCAGAAGATACCAGCCCAATCTACTGAGAAAGATCAGTCAAAGCCTAGCATACCTGAGACCATGCTGGCTGCGGTACAAGGAATGATTGGAGAATTAGGAGTAGATAGAAGAACTGGAAGCTCTACAAGGGAGGAATGACATTGTGAAGATACAACCAGTTCTTTGAGCTACGACAACCAGTCTGATCAGGAGAAAGAATAAATCCATGTTAAGATCTGTGATAGAATTCAGAAACTTACTGTGGAGTTGGAAGATATCATAAGAACTTTGCCTGAAGTGGCAAACTTCATCAGACAGCACAGGAAAGCTGAAGCAGAGGCCAGAACAGTTGATCTGACGGCTATCCGAGATGATGAAGTGCCGCTCATTCAGGTGGATTACAAGGTTCAGAAGCAATGGGAACCACTTTCAAGTGTCATCTTGGATGGAAGAGCAGGAGTCAATATAATGGGAGTCCATCTCCAGCAAAGGATGGGCATCACAAATCTAAAGCCAGCACCATTTTAAGTGAGAATGGCAGATCACAGAGTAGTACAAGCTACTGGCATGATTGAAAATATGCAGATAAGAGTAGGCAAGGAAAAATTTAAACCCAGCGTCCTAGTTCTTGATGTGCAAGGGGCATATGGGATGTTGTTAGGACGCCCATGGTTGAGAACAGCACATGCTGTTCACGACTATGCAAATCAAACCTTAACCATACAAGGGGCCAGCGGTTCAAATCCAGACAAACAGTACTAGGAGCTGGAGAAACGAGCTGAGGCCTAAGGAATTATGCCAGAAGTACAAGGCAAAGAAGATTGAACGAATGTTAGCAGCTCTGAACATATTTTCTCTAGAAGAAATTGACTTAAATGCGGTTTTACTGAACAAAGAGCAGGCCGACAAGCAGAAAAAGCAAATCCCAGATCAGTTTATTGAAATCAATACAGGAGAAAGATCAGTTTTCGATCGAAAAACTTTTCGAACGAAATTATTTTCGAACGAAATTATTTTCGAACGAAAATTATAACGATTGAATATGTTAGTATATATAGCAGCACGTGACAAGCCTCACACCATCTTTCGCAGTCAGTTTTCCATGTGAGTACTCTCACCAAACGATCAAAAAAGTATTTTTTAATAAAATGAAACAATTTGAATTAAATAAAAATTAATATTCAATAGAATTTAAGTTTTGTGATTCAAATTTATGAATTTGTTTTGAAAAACTTAGTAAATAGTTGAAAGTTTGTATTTTGTAAAGAGTTTAATCTCTCACCTGATACAAATACAAACTGTAATTATAAGAATCACTTGTCAATGTGTTCAATTAATTGACACTTGAAAGTGACTAATTAAAAAAAGTAAGATATTATCGTTGTGTGTAGAGTGTACTCTCACATGAGATAATTAGTTTAAAAATATAATTATAGAAAAATTAATTTTATGTAATTTAAAGTTCGATTTTGATGTGTAGAGATTTTCTCTCACTTCAAAATGAATATAATGAAACAAAATTATATTTTTACGTTTTGTGTAGAGCTATTCACACTGCTATGCTCTCACTAGAGTAAAAATTTAGGAAAAACATGTCCAAAAATATTGATATTCTCTTATCTTTATTTGGACTGCAAAATCTACCGTACAGTGTGAGAGCATACACATGCTCGCATTGTAGATAGATAATCACTTAAAAATCTATGGTAAAGTGTAAGAACTTTTTGTTCGCACTTTACATAGATACGATAATTATCAAGTATTGTAAGTGATTATCGTTTTGACATTTAAAAATGTCACTTATAGCTCTTGTATGTATAACAATTTATAATGATAATCATTTTAATACTTGATTTAATTGTAATTATTGATTATCGTAATGTGTTAAAGCTACAAGCTTGCACTTTAGATAAATCGATGCAATTTATATGTATTCCAATGGTATTGTTTTTTATTATTGTATTTTTGTTCAATCATTGTTTTTAATTATTTTAATTTCGTTCAATCATTGTTAGTTAAATTAATTTAATGTTTTAATTGATTTTGATTATGAAAATGATCATTGACTTTGTTTTTACTAGCAAATTACTTTTGTGCATCATGGTGAAAGGACAAGAGTGGAGTAATGTGCATGAGTTGAAAGCTGAGAGAAATACATCTTGACTTAAATGTAAATCTTGTGGCCACGAGTTCAGTGGTAATGCAACCAGAATTAAAGAGCATTTATTTAAAGTCCTTGGCAATGTTGAAAAGTGCGGGGCACCACCAAAAGATATTCATGAAAAAATTTCCATGTATTCTCGCAAAGTAAAGTTGATTCTTGCAGCTAAACATAAAGGTGATGTTTCTAAAGATATTCATGCGAATATTGAACCATATGTATGCAATGAGGCAACAGAAGAGGTGTGTACCACTCAAGTAAACAATCAAAGTTCTCAATTGAACCCTCTTCATGGACATGCTTCTACATCAGGAGGAGTTCCTAGCACAAGCAAATCCGGCAGAGCGTCATCCAATGGACAGACAATGCCTGAAGCATTAGGTAAACAATGGTTGCTGGAGTTGTATTTAAAATGGACACAAGCATTTGTTGCATGTGGCATATCGTTCAATGCTATGCGCAATCCAATATTTCAAGATGCTTTGATGAGTACAGTCAAAAAAGGATTTGTGCTTCCTGACTATAACGAGATGCGAACTGAATATCTTGATAAAGTCAAAGACAGTACTGAAGCCATTCTCAAACGCACAGTTCTAGAGTTTGTTCCAGCATATGGATGCACCATAGCATTAGATGGATGGACTAACTGTCAAAAAAAACCTTTAATCAATGTAATGCTTATTAACCCTAGAGGGGCTATGTTTGTGGAAGCAATTGATAGCTCATTGAAAGAGAAGACTATCACCTACCTAGCAGGGGTGCATGAGCATGCAATTGCAAAGGTAGGTGGACCAAAGAATGTGACTGCTATTGTCACAGATAATGCGGCCAACTACAAAGGAGAAGGAAGAGCTATTCAAGTCAAGTATCTGGAGATTTCTTGGGTACCATGTGCAACTCACATTTTAAATTTTCTTTTAAAAGATATTGGTAAAATGGCATGTGTGAAGCAAACTTTATTGGATGAAAATCATGTGGTGAAATTCATTAGAGAGCATCAATTTTCGTATGCTCTTTTTCGAACCAAGTCACCAAATAAAGCTTTGCAAATATTTTGCGCGACAAGGTTTGCTACAGCATACTATGTTCTTGCTGCTTTGCAAGAGTTGAAGCCTGCATTGATGGAAACCTTAGCAGACAGAAGATGGGATGGATGGCTCAGCAAGTATCCAAGTTATCAGGAAGTAGCTGGTCGATGTGCGCAAATAGTAAACTCGCCAGTCTTTTGGCATGATGTAGAAAGAATAGTAACTGTGTCAAAGCCATTTGTAGATCTTTTGAGAGCAGTTGACACAGATTCTTTTATTTTTGGTCGGGTCTACTGGTATATGTCAGAGGCTATACGCAAGCTAAGAGAAAATGTCAGTTTTGGTGCAAAGGATAAAGCTACCATGATTACAATTGTTAACAAGCGTTGGGTGCAATTGCATACGCCATTGCACGGTGCGGCTTTTGTATTGGATCCTAAGTTTCAAATGCATCAGCAATCTACCAACAAAGAAGATATGTCCGACTTCAAAATAGTGTGCTCCCAACTCTTAGGGCACGAAGATGGAAAAACAGCTTTTCATCACCGAGTAGATTATGCCAACAGAACTGGTATGTTTCAGGATCCGTGGCATATAGATGCCATTGGCAAAACAAGTGCACCTTTATGGTGGAAGGAGTATGGTGGAGAGAAAGTAGAGTTGCAACACATTGCAGTTAGAGTTTAATCAGTAGGCTGCATCAAGTGGAAGTTGTGAGCGAAACTGGTCAGCATTCGACTTTGTGCACACTAAAAAGCGAAACAGACTTCATACTAAACAGGCTGCTGATTTGGTGTATGTTTTTTGCAATATGAGACTTATTTATAAGCCTCAAAACATTGCAACTAGAGCCGCTCAAAAGAAATATGGAGTCTTCCAAACGCATGAAGCTATTTCTGCAGAAGTTGATGATGATGATGATATGGAATGGAAGATAGTTTCAGAATGCTCAGATATGGACGAAGTAGATGATATGGTTGCAATTTTTGAAGATGGAGATGATTTGTGAGAGTACCATTGTAATACTTACTCAACAAGTTTTTGTATATGATGAAAGAAAGTGTTACCTTGTTGTCGTTCACATCAAAACCTCTCTCTTTCTCTCTCTCTCTCTCTCTCAGACACACATATTCACTCACACTCAAATATAAACTAAAGCACCTGATGTCAGGAAGACTATGTCAAAAATAGACATAAAGCACCTGATGTTTACTAAAGCACCTGTTTACAAAATAGACCATGTTTACTAAAGCACCTGATGTCAGGAGGGCTATGTCAAAAATAGCTAGTGCAAACTCTACCTGGAGCTGCTCAAACAAAGACTTGGTCAGAGTCTCTGTAAGCTGATAAAAATACTCCGGAGCGACAGGATTTAAACAACGCCTAATCCCTGTCTCTTACGTGTAATGAAAGTGTCTCACAATCACTTCGGAGACGAACTTTCGTTGATGTTTTGCTAGCTTCGTGTCTGCCATATCTGTATGACAAAATTATAAAATAAGAATCTTACGAAAAGATTGTACACCATAGTAACATAGTTATTATATAATGAGTGTTAACCCTATATATATTAAATGATGATACAAATTTATTAAACAATATTAAATTATTGCAAATTAAAGAGAAAATCTTATGATTACAAAACACATTGTGCGAATCGACCATGAAAATTAAATTAGAGAGAGAGAGAGAGAGAGAGAGAGAGAGAGAGAGAGAGAAACAAGCCATGAGTGTGAGATGTTCTCAGCAAGAACTGGACCCTTCTATGTGCATAAGTGTGAGATGATGAAAGAAATAACATCTAAAGGGCTGGAAAATCATACATGTGAACAACTCAGCTAGTGTGAGATATTCTCAGCACAAGTCCTGGATACTGTTGTAAAATAGATTGATAGTTTTTATCAATCTAATCCCTGATAAAGTGTGTGGAACTCACAACACAACTATCAGCGGATAAATTAACAATTGTAGATGTAAGGTATCTATCGTATGTCTTTACGTCCAAAACAACACCAAGTCATTTAATGATGAAAAATGATGTTCTTTTGGAATATGAAAACACACGAGTAACCATTATGTCACATTAAGATGAAGAGGGTATGAAAATATGCATCTCTTCACTCTTAATATAACGAGTGGTAATGCTTGTGTTTCTATGTAACACATATGACAGAAAAACTTAATCTAAAATTATAAATTTTATAAGCTACTTCTAATGGAGTGTGTGGAACGCACAACACAACCATCAGCAAACAGCTCAATAATCTCAAATGTAAATCAATTGTTGTATATATCTACGTTCAGAGTAACACCAAGTCATCTGCTGATGAACAATGATGTTACTACAGAAATAGAAGCACAAAAATAACGAAAGTCGCATTAAGATGAAGAGGGCATAAAGTATGCATCTCTACACTCTTAAAATGACGAACGTTAATCTTTGTGCTTCTATGTAGAATAATCAATGATGATTTACTTTAAGATTGTAAATTTTATAGGCCACTCTGAAGTGAGAGGTGTAGCATCATTCCTATTACACTCCACGAGTCGACCTCTAATCCTAACTCATCTCTATGGTGAGAGATATACTACTACACCATACGAGTGAGAATCTAAATTTACCCTAAGCCTTCCCTGGAGTGAGTTATATAACTACACACCACGGGAAAGGAAACTATATTCTACAAACCTCTGGAGTGATCCATATGGCTACACACCACGAAGTGGCCTACGACTTGCAAGCCAACTTTGTGGTGAGAGCCGAAACTACTGCACCACACAAGTTTGGCACAACACAAAAAAACGTTAGTATTTACTGAAAATTAAAAAAAAATATACCTGAAAACCGCTGTAAACCGAAGAGGCTGTCACTATCTGCTAATCTCTCAAAGGCTCCAAGCTCCCCAAACTCCAAAAAAGTCCACAATGCTTTTCGATTGAATACGGCAACGATTGTATATATATACAGTTTTTCGATCGAGATATTTTTCGATCGAAATAGTTTTCGATCGAAAACTGTTTTATACGGATATTCGGTAATTATTCAAAAATACGGCATATATTTACGTTTTATACGTATAATTTTTGTTATACGGACGTATAAATACAACGCAGATAAAGACAAGCATGTCCTAATCCATTATAACAGGATACCAATGTACATGAACATATAAAGGTCCACATATGTGGCAATCAATCTAATCATATAGATGAAATTATAGACAACCATATAAAGACCCAATTACATGGACAAAGATCCATTAATAGCATATGATCATATCCTAATCCATGATAGAAGAGCTAAAATGGGTTGTATGAGCCATATGTCCCATTTTAGCACATAGTATGGCCCTTGACCGCCCAAACCATATCAAATGGCTGTGTGACTTTTTAGGAGTCGGTGAATGGTGCTCACACCCACTCGTGAAAAGTCTCATGGTCATCCAATATGGTTTGGTTGGTCCCGATCCATACTATGCGCTAAAATGGGTTATATGAGCCATATGTCCCATTTTAGCGCATAGTTTGGGTCTTGACTATCCATACCATATTGGATGGCTGTGACATTTTATAGGGGTGGGTAAGTGGTGCTCACACCCATCCGTGAAAAGTATCATGGCAATCTAATATGGTTTGGACAGTCCCAAACATATTATGCGCTAAAATGGGCCGTATGGCTCATATGACACATTTTAGCACATATTATGGGCCTTGACCACCCATCCCATATTTGATGGCTATAAAACTTTGCAAGGGTGATGAAATGGTTCTTAGCCCCACCCGTGAAAAGACTTGTGGCCATCCAATATATTTTGGGTGGTCGCGAACCATACTATGTGCTCAAATGGCCATACGGCCCATTTTAGCACATAGTATGGGCCTTGACCATCAATACTAGTTTGGATGGCTATGCAAATATTTAGGGGTGGGGGTGAGAACCATTTTCCTACTTATGCAAAGTTTCACAGCTTTCCACTATTGTATGTGCTACAAACGGAAGCCGGAAGGCCCTGCAAAATATACTAATAGCATATAATTGATGGTAAAATTAACAGATCCACATACCTGCACAATCACGTACGCAAGGAATCCATAGCAAGTCTGGCACGAGAGAGATAGAGGGAAAGAGAGAGTAGAATAACACGTGCAGATGTGCCTCCTAGAGCAAGGTGCCACACAGGCACCGCAAGAGAGAAGAGAGGAGAGGAGAGAAGAAACACACGATCACTGGCTGCAATCTCCCCCCGTATAAGAGTGAGCATTTCCCTCTTACACGTATTTTATTTATAGATTCTTCAATGCTCAAAATAAATACACATTAGGTGGCCCGCATAAATGACCATAGATCCTAATGATCACTTGAGTAATAGATGTACATATCCCTTATCCATAACAGTATGTGCGTCAAGGCCGATACTGTGCGCTAAAATGGATTGTAAGAGCCAAACAGTCCATTTTAGCACATAGTATGGATCAAGACCGCTCAAATCATAGCGTATGACTGTAAGACTTTTCAAGGGTGGGGATAAGTACCATTTCCCCACTTGTACAAAGTTTCACATCCATACAAACTGGATTGGGCGGCCAAGGCCTATACTATGCACTAAAATGGATCATATGACTCATATGGCCCATTTTAGCGCATAGTACGGGTCAAGACCACCCAAATCATATTGGATGACTGTGAAAATTTATACATATGGGAGTGATCACTATTGTTCCACCCGTTCAAAGTTTCACATTCATACGATATGGTATAGGCGGTTAAGTCCCATACTATGTGCTAAAATGAATTGTATGAGCCATATATCCCATTTTAACACATAGTATGGGCCTTAACTGCCTATATCATATTGTATGGTTGTGTAACATTATTGGGATGAACTAATGGTTCTCACCTCCACCCGTGAAAAGTCTTGTGGTTGGTTTGGGCGGTCTCGAACCATACTATGTACTAAAATGGACCGTATGTCTCATATGGCCCATTGTAGCACATATAATGGGCCTTGATTGCCCATACCATATCACATGGATGTGAAACATTGTAGATATGGGAGAATAGTGTTGATCCCACCCGTGCAAAGTCTTATGGCAAATTAATATGTTTGGGGTGGTCTCTAATCATACTATGCGTAAGAATGGGTCGTATGGCTCATACGGTCCATTTTAGCATATAGTATGGGCTTTGGCCACCCAAACCATATCAAATAGCTGTGAGACTGTTAGCAGTAGCTAACTCATGCTACATAGATTATGCATCAAGTGAGGGATTTGCTATGGATGTGCACAATATTTCCTATCCACATTGTATAAGTTCTTGGGCTCATTGGGAGTTCCAAATTGGAGTTCCAAATTGTATATGCTAGGTAGAGGGCTCAACTTAAATCCATAGTAGAAAGGATTGTGGTGAAAGACTTTATAAGAAATCCTTTATGCAAAGAGGCTTCATTCTTGAGGATTCATTCTTGAGTATCCATTCTTGAGATCTCTCTCTTGAGTGTTCACTTAATGGATGGCCTAGCCTTGAGCTTAATGCTTAGAACGCTAGTGCTAATCCATTGTAATTAGAGAAGCAGTTCTTAATATAATCTCTACTTTCTTCATTAGTTTTAATTTTTCTATATTCCATTATGTCATGAAGTAGTTTCACCTTCTCATTATTCTAGATTTGAGTGTGTGTGATGACTTCTTGCTTATTGACCACTCCTATCCTTCTATGAGCACTCGATTTGCAATATTTAACATCTCTATTTAGGTTGATTAAGTTGGTTCTTAATCTTGTGATTAGTGTATGTGCCCTATTGTTTGCTTGTGTGTGGATGGGTTTAATGAAACTCGAGCACCATTCACCTTGTGTGTGTAGCTTTTGATGAATTAGGGCCTTGATTGGCATCTCATTGGCATGTGGTGATTGGAGAGGCCAACACCAATGCAATTAGTGTGTGCTTGTCAAAAGTGTGCTTTGAGATTCTAGTCTATGGCAAGTGGGACTTTGGTGGGCTTAATGTGTGTAGGTGATTCTTGATTGATGATTATTGTGTGATTAGAGTTATTGATTCATGGCTAATCTCTATTGCATTGGAAGAGCATTCTCTTGAATCCTCTCATTCGACACATCCAATGATGATCGTGCTTACATGCCCTAGCCGGTTTCCAATTCTAGGATTGATAAATTTGTTGGTCTGGGGTTGATTAGATTATGCTACGATTTCCCCCAAGATTTGGCACCTTTGCCGGGGATCGATAACCTAAGCTAGTGAGAGTAAAGGATATTTAGAATAGAGTAATTTCACTACTAATTTCATATATTTTTGAGTGTGCGTAACTCAATTTTGGTTTGATTTGATGATGTGTGTGCAAGTAATTAAAGCTAAATTTTTAGTTATGAATACCCCAAATCTCCAATTTCACTAATTTCATACTAACCCTTACTAATTTTGCATCATTTCCATGCTGATTATACTAATTTCATGCTAATTTTTACTAATTTTTGACTAGCTTTGCTAACCTAACCACTAACATTTGAAGTGTAATGTATGTTCAAACCCCTTATAAGAGGTGGAATCAACACTTTTTTCAAGTTTCTTTGTGCTAATCCATGCCTAATTTGATGATTTGACTGTTTGATTTTTTGCCTACAATTGTCAATTTTTGGGCTAGTTTGGAAGAGCCACACATGTCTGTGCATGGTGGAGAATCATCACGTGGAGCAAGGATTATCTTGGATGAAATCAATTGTAAGTGCATTGGCCTACTCCATTTAATTTTTGGGCGATTAATTTGATTCCAATGTGTTATTAATTTATTGCTAAAATTAGATGTGTAAATCAATTGACATACTTTGAGAGCCTAATTTGATTGTTTTGGAACGAAATTGATGGTCAATATGACTAATGAATGATGTGTGTCAAGATTAAGCTTGATTTGCAACAAGAATTCATGTGTGTGCATAAAAATCATTGTGTGTGTAATGCACCAAAGAGAGAGAAAACTGCCATAAAAATCAAGTGTGTGTGCACCTAATCTTGAGTGTGTGCATGCAGAGAAATTGATGGAATTAATGATATATGAGTATGAAATCATGTGATTGATGTGTCTGCTAGGCTAATTCAATTATTGGATAAGCCTAAATGCCAAAAAAGGGGGCAAAATTTGAGTGTGTGTGTCCAATTAAAGACCACTTGATTTAATGATTGATGGTCAATTGGGGCACCCAAATGATTTTTTATTATGAAATGTGCATCAAAAGTGTGTGCAAGCATTAGGGATTGGCCTAATTGCATTGTCAATTGAGCTAAATTTGGATTTTTGTGCTTAATTTTGGAGTGTGTGCATTGCTTGATTAGGAAAAATTAAGATTGATTTTGAGAAATTAAGCATGCATACATTCATTTATGCTTGATTGAGTGTAAAATTTTTAGCATTGCAACGAGAAATTAATGGATTATTTGCATAAAATTTTGGTCTAAATTTGGGTGTGTATGCCAATCAATGGCATGTTTAAGACAATATGTGAATGAATAATTGGTATTTTTTACCAATTATGATGATGAATTGGCCAAATACTTGATCACAAATCAGCTTTAAAGGTTGAGATAGGTCGCTCAATTAATATTCATTTGTGAATATTTTTTGTGTGTTTTCATGCTAATGAATGATCCATATGATGAACATGGCAATATTTCATTTGTGTGTGTAGTCATACTTAAAATTCAAGTATGGGTGTCATCACAAACCAAAATGACAAATCCAATTGGGTTTGAGTGATTAGGGAGATTGGAAATGAGCAATTGATTTTGAAATGATTGATAGTAAAAATTGAATTAGACCAAGAAAATATGTTCACTCATTTTGTGTGTATGCATTCCCAATTGATGAATTCAAAACTCAAGTGCATGTCAAAGAATATGTAATTCGAAGTAGTATGGATGGGAGAGAGTGTCAAGTGTGAGATATCACCTTGTAAAATTGCACAATTGAGCTCCAAATGTGTGATGATTTCCTATAAGATGGCATCCATTTTGATTATTTTTTATGCATCTGGGTTTAAATTCAAATCTTGCATAAACTAAGAATCAAGCACCGAGCACTACATAGTGTATGCACTTTTTATGAATAAGTGCGAAAGAATTTTGTGAAAATGTTGATGGCAACTCATCATATTGCTCACCATTGTGCCATTCATGGGCGGGCCACAAGATGAGCCTTGGATTTCACGACCTCACACCTAACTTTCCAATGGGATTGAACCCTTGAGTGATTTTTCCAAAAAAAAAAAAAAGCAAAACACAAACACACACACACACACACACACTATGGCTTTTGATGCTGCTGGATCTCGATTTTGGTGCATCCTTCTCCACACACACACACACACACAGTTTTGGGAGGTGATTCGCACCGTTGTCTCTCAGCCAGCTAAAGATTCGGAACCCTCGATGTTGTCCCTGCCCACACACTAAGTTTTTTCCCTCCTGAGTTCTCGCTTTGGCTGGTAGCTTGACATGGATGTTTTTGGAAAACATTTGCACCAGCAGAAATGGCCACGAATTCATTGCCCACCCAATAATCATGGCAGCTACTTTGTGTTGGTGCACAATAATGAAGATACACACTCTATTTTCTTTCTTTTTGGTTGTTGAGCTGCACACCACTTGCTTGCAAAAAAACTCACACACACACTTATTATTATACACTCACCTCTGCCCGCCAGTGTTGCTTGCATGTCATGCCCTCGTATTTCGCTTTGACTCCACTATGCTCCATCTCATTTTGGGTTGCAGACTCTCTCCCTGAACCCAATGGTGATTCCGGTTGTATTGATGGGCACATGACCGGTGCTAAACATGGATACATCAAAAAGGTAGGAAACTTGTAGTTGGAAAGATGACTACCCTTACACAGGCTCTGAGGGAATGTGCAAGTTTGACTCATCCAAAGTTGCGGAAAAGGTAGCGAGCTTCAACACCATTGTGATTGATGAGAAACAAATTACAGCCAATTTGGTCAAGAATGGACCTCTTGCCAACCTAGGTGGGGTGTCTTGCCCCTACATATGCAGCAAATGCCACCTTGATCATGGAGATCTACTGGTTGTCCATGAAGGAAAAGCCATATTGGATGATCAAGAACTCGTAGGGACCCAAGTGAGGTGAGGGGGGCAGTTACAATATATACAGAGGCCATAAGGAGTGCAGAGTCGATACCATGGTCGCCACCACTATTGCTACAGTTGTCTTGTGCTATGGGCACAAGAAATGAATAATAATTTAAGATTTATAGGAGCCTTCTTAGAAGGTAGCTTAACTGCTTATTCAAGGGTCTTACTAATTCCATTCCTGACCCACGCGCCATGGCCGGCCTATTGTAGTTTCATGCAATAACTCCTATTGCTCCGCTTTCTTTCATAGCATCTACCCATGCCTTTGCCACCAAAGAAACGCACTCCGTCATTCACAACTTTACACACACCTTGTAGAATTCAATGGCCTCTGAAGACCCACCATCCCACGCCCTTGCCCCTGGCTGCATCGTGATGCCCTGGTTTTTACCGAGCAAAGAAACATAATGAAACTTCTTCCCACCCTCAGTCCATACACACTCTTCATCACACCACTATCGAGACTCTGAGCCAAAGATAATGGGATCTAGCCTCACAATTAAAACAAATGGATTAAATTTTTTTTTGAAAAAGTTTATAGAGATTTTACAATAGGGATTTGTGATTTTTTGAGAATTTTGAATGACGACATTAGGAAGAAATGTTCATGGATTTTTGTTGTGCATTGTTTTGTGAGCTAATTGAGTGTGCACTTACGATCTCTGAAAGTTGAACTGTTTTCATTGTCATCATGGCTAGAGGCAGCTAACATTTTGATTGCTTCTTGGTAGATTTGACAAAGGAAGTCTATCAAAGATCCATGAATTGAATAACATTGCAGTAGTAGATCTCAAAAAATGGGGCTAAATACTCCCTGCACTAGATGATTAGCCAAATAATGATCATTTGATGGAGTTTAAATTCAAATTCTCTCTTCCTTCTACCATGCTACTATGAATAAGCAAGCATGTGAATATCAATTATATGCACATCCATTATGATGATTTGGCATGCAATAAAAAACACATAGTTTTTTAAACTTTAGTTTCTATGCATGCGTAGCATATGTATCTATGCTCTTTCAAATACACACCCTAATCATGATCATGTGCCAAAGTCAGAGCATAATGAAATACAGTAAAGCAAAATACTACTATCTAGTAAATACAATGACATAGCTAGCCAAGCTATACAACCATGAATCAAATTTTGAATAGCAATAAGTATGCATAGATTTCAAGTCATGCAACAATGACACAATCAGACAAATTAATGACCATGTATCAAAGTTTACCCAAATAATAATGCTTAGTTTATTTGGCTAAGGATAAGTACATAGTCAATCCATGGAGTGCAATCAAATGATCTATTGCAGTGATCTCTCCATGCCTGCGCAGGTGCTTCCTAGTTTCTATGCAGCATGTTGGGTGGGTGTGTGCTTGTAAATTCCCAAGGGATCACTTGGATTTGAGTTGTGGTGCTGTGAAAGTTCTTTTAATATGGTTTGTGGTGCTGACTTTGTGTCTTAAGTGCTATTGGGCGATATTTTTATAGAGATGCTTTTTCTTTTTTTCCCAACAATGTTTTGGTGCCCGACTGAGAAGTTGCTTCAAGTGACCTTCAGTTTACAAGTTTGATTGAAGTGTTGTCTTGAGCTATCTTCAATCTTGGTGGCTCATACATAGAAGTGCAACCATGGTCAAGCTCAGTGATACCTTGTAGTAGAGGATGAATGATATGATCGATAAGTTGAAGCTAAGAAGAATAGCAGAGTTAGACATGCATTACATGAGGTTTTTCTCTCTAAATTAGAAGCTAGAGGTTCTTGAGAATATGGTTCTAGATGCAAAGGAAGAGAGGTTCTTGTTTATTGGTACTCTTCTAGGAAGTTTGGGCATTGAGGTTACTTGCAATGACTTGTTGGGTGTGAGAAGCATTGTTGATTTCTTGAAGCAAGATAGATGGTTAGAAGATGTCAATCAATCTTCTACTTCTTTATGGGTTTCACACAAGAGCTCTTCTGTCACTAGTGATGATTGTAGCAGCGATGATGAGCTTGAGTCAAAGGTAGAAGATGAGGGTTTGTCTCTTGATGATGTAGATTTTAATGAGGAGTTATGTACAAGTAGTATTATGAGAAAAAACCTATGTATGACAAAGAGAGCAATGGAATGACTGATCCCATTCAAGAATCCAATGTTGATATTGATGATGCTATTGATGATACCAAGTTTCATGCTAGTTATGATTTTCATTGTGAGCAAAAGGTTGGTTTGAGCGATGTGGATTGTGATGGTAGTCTTGATTGGGGCTTTGATGATACACAAGCTGAGATGGATGAGGAGATGCAAGTTAATGTATACCATGCATGCATTGTCAAGGGTGAAAAATCTTAGGAAAACCTCACATGCATGTGTGGATGTTGAAGAGAATTGTAACTTGGAAACTTGGGGCATCCATGTCATTGGTCTTTTGGGTGAGTGTGTGCTTGTAAATTCCCAAGGGATCACTTGTTGTTGAGATGTGGTTTTTTTGGGGTCTGGCTCACATTTCCAAGTAACATTTTAACTTGTAAACCTACTTTGCACTAATGGCCTTTTTTCTAGGAGACAAATCATGTAGTCCATGTTTCATATTAAGTGCATCATATTTTGTTTTCATTGCAACCATCGATTTTTTCAATTATGTGCTTCATGAAAAGAAAGAGGTTCCTCTTCATCACATAAACTAGAAACAACCAAATCATAACAATCTAATTCATATGATGCATGGAAAGAACCTGAACGAGTATGACTAGACATAAACACATCCAATTTACTGTCACAGAAAGTATGCACCAATAGTTTAGGCATACTCCTAGCCTCTTCATTCTCAACCCTTTCCACATCAAGTACACCATGTGCACCTACATCAATAATATCCTGATCCGTGACATCTTCAAAAACCTCCATATGTTGTACATATGGCTCATTGGAACTTACATTCAAGTTTCCATTATTAAAAAGAGGAAACGGAGTGTCATAAACCTAATCTGCGGTTACATGTTTGTCTCAAGTACATGATAAAAAGGGGTGAACAAAATCCTCCACAAATACATATCATGAAACCAAGATACAATTTATTTGTAGATGGTACAGCCTGTAACCCTTGCTATTAGGACCGAACCAAAAAAAATGCATTGGACATCGTAATCGTTCAATTTTTTGTGATTCTTTTGTGGTACCAAAACATAATATAAGCAACCAAAGACCCACATATGATTAATAGATGGCTTCTTATCATGCCACGCTTCATAAGGAGGCTTAGACAACAAGGATTTGGTAGGACACCTATTAAGTAGAAAAGTAGCACACATGACAGTCTCAAGCCAAAACAAATGTGGAAAATCTTGATTCTTGACCATACATAGTGCCATCTCTATAAGCGACCTATTTTTCTTTCAACAACACCATTTTGATGATGCATGTGTACATTGGTGATTCATCCCACAACTAGCCAAAATTGTATCAAAATCATAAGACATATACTCCCCCCCTTGATCTAAACGGAGAGTGCCCATAGTATATTTAGAAATGTTTTCACCCATAACCACAAATTTCTTAAAACACATGAACACTTCGGACTTAGCTTAAAGTGGATACACCCATGCATGCTTGGAGTAATCATCAATAAAATCATGAAGTACATGTAACTACCCAATGATGGAGTTTGCATAGGTCTAAAAACATCACTCTGCACAAGTTGTAACCAGCATGTAGCTCTTATTGAACCATCCTTTGGAAACTTTGAACGTTGCATCTTACCCAAAATACATCCTTCAAAAAAATTCATGGAGGGTGCTTCAAGAGGTGGCAAAGAAGCAACCATATTAGATTTCTGCAAACGTAGTAAATTGACAAAATTAAAATGCCCAAAATGTGCATGGAAATTTTTTGCATTTGAAACAGGCTTTGAATCCACCATTGCATTTGCAAAATTCTACTCACACTCGTCAAACAAAGTGAGTTTATACAACCCACAACACAAAATGCTAGATGCAATGATTTCATCACCAAAACTGAGATAATGAAATGTACGTATGTCATCTACAACTTTGACAACAACAAGACTAAGTCTTACAAGTGCAAATACTAAAAAAAGATTATTTTTTATCCCCAGTACATAAAGTGCATCAACATGTGTGAAAGAACTGTCACTTGTAGCAATTAGTACAATCTTTCCAATTATCTTGACCAAATAAGAGACGCTGTTGGCACAAGTGCCCATATTCCCATGAGAAATAGCCTCGAGAGAGGTCATGATGCAAATTAATGGGCTTAAATATAGCATCGCTATCATACCAAACAGGTGACTCTGTAGCAACTAACATACATGCATCATGGACATTACACTAAATGCCCATTTCACATCTACATCATCGCACAATATCCATTTATAGAAGATTATGGAATAGTTGCATGGGTAGAAGATCTAGCCTCTTTCTTCTTGGCTTCTTTTGCTTTCAACTTAGGACATTTCTTTATTAAGTGATCGTTAGTCTTGCAATATTGGAAATTCATCTTCTTCTTTCCTTTTTCACAAGAATTCCCAGATGGGTTGTTTCCATCAGTAGAAGCACTAGACACATGTGGTTTGTTACTCATAGAAGAACGAAAAGAAGTGGCCACATTGTTGTTACCACCTCTTTGAGCATCAACAAAAGCTTGTTCAACTGCATGTGTTTTGCCACATTCTTTCTTGAAAGTGACTCTTGTAAAAAATATGTGAATAATGCATTAAACTTGACAACTCGAGGGTCTCCTTGGGTCATAAGTCTCCAAGTACCAGCAAAAGTATGTTAAGAGTCTAGCAATGCATCTAGAACAGTCTGTATAAGTCTCATATAAGTGAACTATCAGAAACAAAGTCACCTATAGAAATGAATTGCTAATGGATATTCTTGAACCACTAAGAAAAATATTCATGTCATCTTCCTCTTGCATAATAATGGACTCCAACTCTTTACCAAACAATGCAAATCTTGCCTATTGCGACTTGCGTAAAGACTTCCAAGATTATCCCAAGCTTGCCTTTTCAATTTTGTTGAGCAAATGTGAGAAGTAGTGTGTTTCACAAATAATGCAATCAATGCATGCGCCTATGCATCTCTAAAATCCCAACGAGATTGCTCAATTGTAGGCAAAAAAACTCTAGTAGCAAAAAATATGCTAGAACCTACAACATTCTCAACAAAGCATATATCCATAGAAGGCAAACATACATCAATGCCCTACATAACATTCTAGACTCCCTTTGAAACAAGAACATGTGTCATCATGTAAGCCCACATTTGGTAAGTATCCCCATCTAATTTATCCTCATCAACAAAATTTTTAAAAACATCTGAGTTGTTGTTAGCCACAACAAATGACTACTCTATGCGAAAACTGCCTCGAAAGAGGAAAAATAGAGTAGAACTAATACACGCTATATAGCACAACCCAAGGAGGACTGCATGGAGTCTCTTATGCAAAAAATTGCACTGATAAAAAATTTGCACAGAAGAAAGGAAAAAATTGTCTGCATAATACTGCTTGTAGTGGAAACTTGTATTCTATGCTTAGATTTTAAATGCATCAAAATGCCAAGATTTTTATGATATGATTGCTATTGGTCCTTTTGGTTCAGACCTTCTAAACTTGTGATGGCTGAGCTTGGCATGCATTAATAAATTGAATGTAAATATCTCTTTTAAAGCCAATATCTAAAGCCACCTTCAAGCTGCGATGAAATTGCATGTACCTTAGAAGCAGGAAAAGGTGTCTTCTTTGTAGATTGTATTATCATCCACGGAGGTCAAATATGACCCATGGGACCGAGTGCAAAACATAACAGCGGCATGCTTGAACGTAAAGACATGAGATACATATCAGTTAAGGACTGAGGGTCCATCAGCAGGATAAAAAGAAAGGGAAAACCTAAAGGGGGTAGTTGAGGGGAGAGTCCCTTTTGAAGTCTGAAACTCCTAAATGATAGTTTTACCGCCTCGGTAGACTGCCCATTTTCCTTGCTTAAGAGCTTCAGACATCTTCTTAAGCTCTTCCTGCTTACTTTTGAGTTGATTTGTTGTCAACTCCTCGGTAATCCAAAGATTTGTTCCTTTGAGAAGACGGGATTGGCGTAGAAACTTCAACCACTCGTCTTTCTCCTTGAAAGTAAGGACGCTATGCTCGGGACGCACAAGTCGATGTGTGTCATTGATCCAAGCGACGACCTCTGGCTTGATGTTGATTGGCTGAAGAATGACGTTGAACTTGGTAATTGCTTCTTCAAGGGTGTCCTCAACGGTGCACCACGGCAAGGGAAGCCCACCGATGTGGACCTTGAGGGCATTCTCTTCTTGAAGTCTTCGTTCATGGAGCTCCTTTGTTATACAAGTCTTCACTTGGGTGATGGTTTCTTAGTGAGCTTAGCTAACGTTTGCCTCTACCTCCTTTACCTTGTCAGTGACGAGGTCAACCATGGAATTGAAGCATTCTTCTAACTTCTTGATACAATTTCTGAGCTCAAAATTCTCTTCCGTACTCAATCAAGTGCTGCTTGAAGGTGGGTAATGCGCTCGGGGTGTTCACTATGTAAAATTTTCTTATATCACATGCGTTCACCAAAAAGGATTAAAAGTACCCCTTATAGGCCTTATGTACACATGTTTCAATAACTTTACAAGAATAAAAGATCCCTTATGTTGAACTCACGTGCTATGTTACATATACTTTAGTGGACTCCCCGGGGTAATGCGATTGAGTTTGCTAGGGGCTGCTAGCACCACTGCAAAACTCGATCGTGTTCTCGCATGTATCTTTGGGGTATTCATCCCAGTGCTTAAGATGGTAAAGAGATCAGGGAAAAGCTTAAGGGAAACCTTATGGGAACCTCAAACAGTCCGTGAAGGGAGCAACAAAGGAAAATTGTATGGCTTGCACAGGCCTGTGTCGAGCAGCTTGTGCCAAGAAGAGTCGGGCCCACTGGGCCCGCTGTGGAGCGACAGAAGCTTTGGAGCGGGCCTGTACTGCTGTGGAGCGGCTCCGGAGGTCGCGACCTGCTCTGCTGCTGCAGCTGCTGAGAAGTTGTGGAGCGACAGACACAGGGCGCGCTTTTCCTAGGGCAGGGCAGGGCAGCACTGGAACCTGGACACCCTCCCACAGGGCCGCCCTTCGCCCAGGGGAGGACACCCTCAGAGCTGCTACTCGTAAACCCTAGACGAGAGAGAGCGAGAGAGAGATTTTCTCTCTAAGTGAAATCGAAGAGAGAAAGAGAGTTTGAGAAAGAGGGAGTTTCTCCCTGTAGCCTTTCCCTGCTGTATAGCGAGAAAGAAAGAGAGAGAATCGAACGAGGGGTTGCCAAGATTCGAGGAGAGAGAGAGTGATCCATCTGTGTGACCATGCGATAACCAAGAGAGAATTCTCAGCAGGGCGGAAAGAGAGTTACTCTCTCATTTTCTCCTCGCTCACGGCCTACAGAGACTTCTCTCTCCCTGAGACCCATCGACTATGTGTCGACGGCCTCGAAACTGGGTCATGGAGTCCCCGTGCGTGGCGGACGCTCCCGATTACCTCCACATGATGAAGTGGAGGGGGACACTCCCGTTATCGGGCACTCTCAAACCTCCGCACACGTCCGTAGTACCCAACGGTGAGGTGAAGAGAAAATCAAGGTCAGGAGTATGTCCCATCGTCCGTCGTCGTCCCCATACCGGGTCCATAGCACGCCCCGCGGCACCGAGCCATGGTTTGCCATGATCGGGTGGTCACCTTCCACCGTCACCCCGAAAACCCCCGCTCGAGCGGAGTCCAACATACAACCCCCCCCCCCCCCCCCCCCCCCCAAAACCCCCTTTAGAAAACTCTCATTCCGAGAGTAGCAAGTTAGGGCGGGAAACTCCCTGGTTAATGCTTTGGAGGGTGTAGAACTACGTGTGTCTACGAAATTCAAAATGGGCTATTATTCCCTTGGTTTCTCCTATTTTGGAATATGACGGATATGAATCATCGGTTTGCACGCTTTTTTGACGACTTTTTTGTATTTTTTGGACATAATCTGATAATTCCAGAGCCAAAATTTAATTAGTGGAAACTATTTGATGGCTTCCACATTCAAACATCAATTTCATTATAGGTATAGATGGTACTTTCTTAACTTAGCAGTCTTGACTATGTGCTTAATTCTTATTTGCATTCTAGTAGGTTGGTCTAGTATTGAAGGCTTTAAGAAAGAGTATATAATAGCATTTTTAATTAGTGAATCCTTTATGATTGCTGTGTTTTTCATGTTGGATACTTTACTTCTTCACGTTTTTTTTGAAAGTGTGTTAATCCTTATGTTGTGTGGAGCTGGGCTTCTGATCTCCGTTGGGATAAGGCCCCCTGCAAACAGGAGCCTTGTGCAGTAAACCTCTCTGGACGAGCTAGGGTTAACTTTAGAGAGTTCTCGCGAATCTTTCGATGAAAGGTAGTCTCGTGTGCAGGCATAGCCTTTTTTGTTGAATCCGTTAGACAACCTATTTAGAATTGGCGTGGAGTCTTTTGTTGAATGGGTACCTTGCGATACTTCACCTTGCCTACTCAAGTATTGTATAGACATGCAGAAAAGGGTGTTCCTGAGTTGGGTGGAGGAGTTTAGAAAACAACCTTTTTCTTTTCGTCAAGTCTAAGGGGTGCAGACACACTTGCACGGATTCCAGGTGACAGTTACAAGGGTGGTAGGGAAATGGATTGTACCCGACACCCTGGGATGGACGTGGACTCGTCAGCTACCAATTGAGTTGACAGGGAGAATCGTCTTGGTCTCAAGAGAAAGCGTGACAGGTCGGTCTCAAGAAGCCAGCTATAAGATAAGATAAGTCACTGAAACAAAATAAGAGGCCAACCTAACCCAACCCGTTTAGTGTGGTCGCGGACAAGAGACTGCTCTTGGCGGCCAAAATCACTGGGGTAATTATAAAACCCAAAAACAACGTTTAATTCAAAAGACCACTTACAAGCAGCCGTAGGTTAAAAAGCCAAATCACAAGAAAAGAAAGATTTAGCTAAGAAACAAAACGTCAAAAAAATACAAAAATAAAGTCAATTAAAACAACCTACTATGATTGAGGCTAGACAACAAGGAGACGCCCCTAGCCGCGGGGCATGGACGTTTTAAAGGCAAAGCTATATGTGTAACTGACACGTCGTATAGAGAGAGAGAGAGAGAGAGAGAGAGAGAGAGAGAGAGAGAGAGAGAGAGGGGGGGGGAGGGGGAGGGGGGGTAGGAGGAGGAGGAAAGGAGGGGGGGGGGGGGGGGGGGGGGGGGAGGGAGAGGGAGAGAGAGAGAGAGAGAGAGAGAGAGAGAGAGAGAGAGAAGAAGAAGAAGAAGAAGAAGAAGGAATAATCCCAAGAGACCTCAAAAGAGATAGATCCAACAATTCTTGAATTCAAGACTTAATATTCATAGGGAATCGAGATAACCAATCCACCACACTTGCATGATAGAAAGGTTATTGCAGTTTCCTATTCTTATTCACACACACACGCACACACACACACACACACACACACACACACACACACACACACACACACACACACACTCTGAAGTAATCTTACAGATAGTATTCACTTCTATTATAAAAAAAACCCCACGACTCTTTTTTGACAAGTGTAGGACTTCTTTTACCACAAACCCTCGAAAAAATATAAATAAAAAATGGTTTTAAACCACCCGCCCCCCCCCCCCCCCCCTCCCTCCCTCTTTGCCTTTATGGGAGTGGCCCCTTAAAGCATAATTTGGACAAATGCCTTTCAAAGGCGCATTGAAAGTTAAAAAATACCCGTAATACATGGGCAGACAACACTAAGTACTGTAGTAAATGATCTTGAGTGTATCAAGGTGTTCACGTCTGTTGCTTACAGTATATATCACAAAACACATGCTGCATGTTGATGCTCTTCACCTCCTCTCTCCCACTCAGTCTCACTATGGAGCCAAGGCGGTTGCCACTGGTAGCCTTTTTGTGCTTTTTATGTTTGTCGCATACAGTGTAGACCACACACGATTGCCATGTGTAGCCACATGCTACATAATGATGGTCTTCATCTCCTCTCATACCCCCTATGGGGCCAAGGCGGATGTTGCTTAAAGCCTTACACTTTGGGAAAGGAGTTGGTTGTTGGTTTGCATCAACATCAAACCTCTATATAAAGGCGAGGTTGGCCCTGAGCCCCTCACTTAGTCTCTTTGTGTGGTGATTGTTTTGGTATAAGAGAGATTGAGAGTTGGTTTTTGAAGCTTGCTTACTGCCTAACCATGGAGCTTATGACAAAAAAGGGCGCTTCTCAAGTTCGTACTCTATATATTTTACAAGTTTTTTATGTACCAAGAGTTTTGGTTTTCATATGATTTAAATGGTTTGGCTTAGCAACCATATTAGTAAAAAATATGTCCATTTTTAGCTGTGATTTTTTACGTAGGAGAGTTGTTCACAATAATTGAATGTATTTTGTTGTTAAGCATAAAGGAAACTTAAAAAAAAGGGGTTTGTATGGAGTTATGATGGGTCGTTTTCACATACCAGGCATATTGTATGATTGGAATGGTATGGGTTGCCATACACCAGGCATGAACTAGCATTTTTTGAAATTTCTTGCCATCTCTTTTGGTTTGAGGTGAATGGCATTAGATAGTACCTGTTTACATCATGTACAGGCTTGGCATTATGCACATGGCTGTGGTTTTCTGCTCGGTATTCCGCGTATTGACTCAAAACGATTAGGATTTTTTGCTATAGGGTTAGGTCGCTAATGCGAATATAAGGCAATGTACATATAAGGTGTAGCTATGTACTTACTGAGAAAGTTGTGATAATTGGTTAAGGGGCTGAGCCCGACGAGCTTGAGATTGCATTCTAGCTACTAGCATAATCATGATGTCACATTGATGATAATATGTGCTATATATTATGAGTTATATTGCATTCCATGATAGAGATGCCGTGACAAAAAAAAAAAGGATTTCATGGCTTTTTTCACTTAAGGCATGGCTTACCTACACTAGATTGAGAAATTTCAATTTTTTTAAAGTCAAACTTAATGTAGAGGAGTTGATTTGTTTTGCTGAGTACTTTTTTGTCGAAGCCAAGCAACTGACAAATTGTTTAAAAGCATAGAAAGAAGTTTCTTTGAGGGATTTACCTAAAGTTGATAACAGAAGTTACTATGTTTTGACTAATGGTTCTAAAGATGGAGGTACAAAAGGATATACCGCATTTACTTGATCAGTTTTAGGATAGTGATCTGACTAAATAAAAGAAAAGCTATGTAAAAAGTTGATGGAAAATAAACTTTGAACTAATGGTGGTACTAAGTCACTTGATCAGAAGGGTTGGTGGCCTTCTAATCAAAATGATACATAGGTAAATAACTATTTAAGGAATATTAAAAACTCGGTCATATAGAAAACATACATATAATAGAAGTTCTTTTACAAGTTATGTTGAATACATATAATAGAACAGGGTTTATAGTCTTTTTACAAGTTCTATTGAAGTTTTTACAAATTGAAATACATTTATACTTTGGACGTTTGTTTAAGGTTAAAATTTTGTAAGTTGGACATGGATAACAACTGATATAGTCCGTTGACACCTGTAAAACGCATTTAAAACTAACATATCTGTTGCCTTGATTGAATGGATGCAGGTGAGGACTCCATCCTTTCTTGGAATTTTTTGCTTGAAGCAAATGTCTGTCCATGATTGCACTGGCTCATACTACTTGGGAAGTACTTTTTAAGTGGGTTATTATCATTGTATACTAGAATGAGGCCTCATTCTTACATACCATGTACAAAGATAATTTTAAGACTGAGTTGTTTTTGTACTAATCTTTGCCCTTTCTCTAAAGCCAGATATCTTTTAAATGTTAAAGTTCATTTATGTCTTATTATTTAAATTAAAAATAGCTACACACACACACACACACACACACACAAAAGAAGACAAATTTTAACCCCAAAGATCAAAGTATGGGAGTGATGTGGGCCGAAAATGTGATCAAGGAAACGAGTGCGATGTCATCAGAAGCTAAAAAATCGACTAGGATATGATGGTTAAATTCTCAAACTTGCAAGGGGGTTAGTGTTAGGTTTGAAGATTCTAATGGTGTTTACACCAACTAACTATATGCACCTTAAAATACCTTAAATGTATAACAAACCTGCTTATTCACTATTGTGACTAGATGATGATGTGCATTGCTACCATATCTTGCAAGTTGGTGCCAGGATGCACAGTTTTACCTATGGGTAGTACTAAGGATACAGCTTGAGCTAGGTATAGCTCGCAGGTAATAGATTTACAGGTTTACAAGTGTTTTTGGACAAGTACACATCCATAGAGCCACTCGGTCAGATGTGAGCCAGTTTTCCAGGATTTTGGTGGCGTATGTAGACCATTTGTGGATCTGTTTACTGAGACACTCCGTGTCTCATGTGATTTGGTGAGATTTTTTGAGTTTTTACTCAGTTTCTCTGATGGTGTAGTGGTCAAGTTGACTCCCACTCTGGCAGTTATCTGCAGTTTTTTGGATTGCGGTTTGCGTTGAGTTTTGACTCATTTTACAAAGGAAATTCTGTTTGTTTTTCCCCGTCTTCTCGCCATAAAATTTTGCAATGTTATGCCATCTTATACAATGGTCGATATATTCCCACTTTGACAGTGATTGAGTGCTTACTCTCACTTTGATAGATTTTGACAGGTTTTGTCAGTTTGGACATAGTTTGGTGTTCTTGTATCCACTCTCATAGTAGTGAGGATTGGGATTGTGTATGCTTGTGTGGCTATAGATAGGTAGTCCACAAGTTTCATAGGTTTTTTGCAGATATTTTGTAGGCAGTTTCCCTCGTGGGATACATTTTGAGCTAGTTTGCTCTCTACTTGCGTATATGGTTATGCGCTTTACGCTCACTTGAGTAGTTTGTCCCAGTTTATGCTTGCAGAGTTTGTAGATTTTGGAGTTTTATTTAGGCATATGTGAGCGTTAGTTTTGATGCGATTGATCATGCTTTTGAGCATTGTGTAGTGGTCGAGTTACCTCCCACTTTGTTGCCAGTTTGGCATAGTTTATTTATGGTTGAGATTGTACTTGAGTATTTGCTCAGTTTACAAGGGAGATTCTGTTAGATTTTCCCAGATTTCTCGCCATAATTTGGCTCTTAGCCATTCATTTATATTATGCTCGTAGTGGTTACAGGTTTCCTTTGATTTTGCCTCATGTTCTCACATCGACGCATATTCCGAGCGTGAGACTACAACATGTAGGTTACAGGTATTCACTATCGAGCTACTGGTCAGTTTATGCTTGTTTAGCAGAGTGGTCGAGTGATCTTCCAATTTTGACGTGTATGCATTGACGTGATGTGTGACACAGCTGAGTCTACAGTGACGGCTCATGAGAGACAAAGGTCTCGATCTTCCCAACATATGCGATGGTGGTATTGTGGTCACACATGACACATTAGAGGTTGTTGTTTTAGACACATGAGATAGCAGCGGAGATAGATGCGTGATGCACAAACAGTTATGACAAAGGCTAGAGAGATGTCTACGTATGCCAGTGATGGTGATGTCACACTTACCTCTAGCCTTCAACCACGATACATGTTTGACAGAGATGACACTTGCTCCCTGTTGCTGCTAGATGAGTCTGCAGCATTTCATGTCACACCATGGCGTGACTGGTTCAACACATTTGCTAGTGGGAGTTATGGCCATGTTCGTCTGACTGATGGTTCAATGTATGTTGTAGAGGGTGTAGGAGATATATGTCTATTACTACCCAGTGGTGCATCTTATACGCTTACACATGTGCGCTATGTTCCTAGGATTGCACAGAGTTTAATCTTAGTGACATGGTTGTCAGGTACTGCTTCGAGAGCAGTCATTCCAGTTGCAGATGGGTCACCTAGTCATTGCTCGAGGAGATAGGTCTTATGTTGTTTACCCACTACATGTTTTTGATGTACGAGATGGTAGAGTCTCAGTTACTACATTGATGTGTGATGCGCGAGAGACCAGGCGAGTCTCATTTGCGAGTGAGCTCCAGTATGCTCCAGAGAAAAGCATTTAGTTGGGCAGGAGACTCTACAGTAGCAGAGGTGGAGCTGGTTTGCTCCAGTGAGACACAGCCAGGCGTCATCCGAGTTTGTGCAGACAGAGGTAGAGCGGGTCTTCTCCCTAGAGGCACATGTCGAGATGATATTATATGGAATTTTTTGATATGCGTATGCTAGATGTTGATGATGAGTTGCTAGGACAGTGGACACAGGGTACCACCTATGGATGACAGGGACATGCATGTTCCAGTGTCAGACGAGACACACCCATACGTGATGAGTGTTCCTAATGATGCAGTGTGTGCATATAGCACTGAGAAGGCCGACAAAGCCAGGATTGCGCAGATTTCATCAGCGTTTGGGCGTCTCATGTTCGACTTGTTAGTGATGAGGCCCAACTTAGCAGCTACAATGGGAGAATTTGCAGCGGGGATTGCCAGTTCCATTATGACTGATGCTAGCATGACGCTTCGTGGAGCTATGCAGACTTTACAGAGATGTCTGCAGGATTTTCATGCAGGCTCTAGCGTGGATTTGCACGCTCGCCTAGAGTCGATGCCACTACATGTAGATCAAGTGAGTGATCCAGTGGGCGTAGGTTGAGAGAGTCTCTCATCTATCATCTTGTATATACTAGTAGATAGCTAGTACGGTCCACTTATCGCCACAGTTGCTTTTAAGTGGGAGTATGTTGGGGTAAAGACGATGTGCCTCACCTCGGGCCGGGCGCCCAATGTCCGACTGCCCACTGACACTTACCACTGACCCTTATTCTTTGTACATATACAAAATAAGGGGTGTAGGACTGGTTGCTCTCCACTCCACCCACATTTGGTGTCTCCCTCTCTTCCTTGCACGCACTCTCTCACACGCATGCTCTGCACACTGCGCACTCATCATTGCACACAAAGCATAGGTAGAATAACACAAATAGTAGGGCCAATCATATTCCCTACGTCAAAACCCAATTCAAGCCTCAAGAACTTGGAGCTCTACTACTACATTGGCAACTAAGAGCCCTCATGTTTTCACAACTTGACAACATAGATGGTTTGTACCACCAAGATTTGTAGCATTGGCCGCACAAGGGAGACGAAGGGGGAAATGAGCTCTTTGACTATTGTAGTTAAGGTGATCATGTCTATTGCTCGTGGGGTGCACCTCAAAAAAAAATTAGTGTACAATGTGCATTCAAAAGGAGGGGTACTTTAATTCAAAAATATTAATTTAGTATATTTACTTACAAAAGGGGTTTCAATTAAAAATTAGAAAAAAACCCATATATTGCCTCACAATATGTATGTACCAGGGTTTTTAAATTTAATATGATTTAAATGCACGTAATATAGATGGTTTCTTATAAGTGCAATCCCCCAAGGTCTATATTACATTAATTTGGGAGGCAAAGGTGCAAGCAAGAAAGCTACCAAAGCTATTGAGATATTAAAGCCAATTGCATGAAAGCTACCAAAGCTATTGAGATATTGGAGCCAATTGCATTCCAATGTGGGAGTATATATCTCATGAGTTTAATGCACTTAATGGCACTTTAACCAATATGATTACATTAGAATGTGAAGCTCTAATGAAGCTCTACGATCATACTAGAAGCTCTAGGCACTTACATTTTAACATCCTCTTGATTTACCAAATTTGTAACGCTTAGCTTGGTAGCATTTTTTCCAACTCTAGGTGTACTGAGGGATGGAGCGTCTTCTCTAATATAGATTAAGTGATGATGTGCACTACTGTTGCATGAATGTTGCGCACAAGAATAAATGCAAGCAAGCATAGGAGATATTCAATCCAATTGTATTTCTGGTGTTGAATGTTGAAGCTAAGTCTAGAGTTAGATTTATGAGATTACATTAACATTTTTGGGATCTCATATCTTCTTGGATGGCTCACTTATAAATATGTAAGCATATAAGATGGGATCAACAGAAGTCGTTATTTAGCCCCACTCTTGTATACCCTTTTTAAATATAAAAGGGTACTAATCCAAGGGTACATTCACAAATTGAGGTAGATAGAGGTGTATTATATGCATAAAAGATCTAGAGATATAAGATAATTTGTGAACCCCATACCTCTAGATTATATTATATACATAGAAATCCTAGAGATATGGGTTACATTGTGCATCTCTTTACACCATGTTGATTGAGTTGGTTGTACCATCAAGCTTGTGAGCACTTTGAGCCCAAGGTAGACCAAAAGGAGGACTGTGTGTGTGTGTGTGTGTGTTTTGCTACTTTTAGACTTTAAATACTTATACACAAAAGAATATAATTGTTCAAAAGATAGGTGGATTTAGACAAAAGATAATGATTAGCACAAAAACAACTCAGTCTTTGATTTATTCTTGTCCATCATAGTGAGAATGAAGTGTCATTCTAGTGTTTTATATATAAGATAGTCAAGAACAACTTATTATGAAGTGAAAGAGGCCAATTCAACAATGATGGACAACAGCTAAGACAAAAAGATCCTGAGTAAAGATAGAGTCCTCACCTGCATCCATATAAACAAGACAATACATCCGTTAGCTCTCAATACGTATTACAGGTGTCAACGAACCTATCAGTTGTTATTCATGTCCTACTTAAAATCTTTTTAACTTATACCTACCATCCATATAGTGTTAAATATCAGCAAGTATCCATTCTTAGAACAATAAGCTCCATATAAAAGTTACATGTGTGTGTGTGTGTGTGTGTGTGTGTGTGTGTGTGTGTGTGTGTGTGTGTGAGAAGTAGAGAACTCCTAATTCAATTCAAAGAAGGCTAGAAATCCATAAGTTATGTATGTGAGAAAATCCAAAGCTTCTTATCAAAGAAGATCTACAACCTCTTGCAAATATACATATTTGTGAGAAACTCTCAAGAGGCCATGTTCTGCATCACTTTTAGAAATTCAACTTGATTGAATGAGTTGTACCATTAAACTTGACTAAGAACTACTAGCCCAAGGTATAACAAAAGGAGGAATATGTGTGTGTGTGTGCATGCAAGAGTGAAGTAGAGCACTCCTTTGTAGTTTGAAAAGAGGCTAGCAATTCAAAAAAAATGTGTGTGAGACAATGCCAGGCTTTGTATCAATTGAGGATTTGCAACCTTTTGCAAATAGACATGTTTGTGAGAATCTATCAAGAGGCCATGTTGTGCATCACTTTAGAAATACAACGGATATTGTTATGCCTTGAAGGGGAGATAGCATTATAAGAATAGTGGCCAAGCTTTTTTGTCACAACAACTTGCAAGTCACATACTAGTAGAATTAAATTAGCCTTTTGGTGTATCATCAAGAACTGAGAAAGGTAATGCATAGAAGAGCCACCCTACACCACTTGGCTGACAAATACAATACACACCCAAAAAATTAAGAGGCCACATAAATGGTATATTTTAATCTTTCACCACCCTTTTAACAATCTATTTTACTAGGACTTGTATAAGCAATGACAATACACACCCAAACAATTAAGAGACCACATAAATGTGTTTGAAGTGTATGCTATTTGTGTATCTATTCAAGTTTTCCTAGTCTTCACCTTGTTTTTACCTTTCCCTTACTCTTTTTTTCTCTTGACGGTTACAGTGAAGACTAGAGTCTATTGTATGTATCCATTATTTATTGCTATAATCATCATTATGTTTCATCGTAAGGAATTCGAGTCGGATCCTTTTAAGTGCAAAACTACCTATTTTAAATGCAATGAAATATAAGGGATAGGGTTATGACAAATGAGAGGTACAAGTGGATGATTTTTTCTGAGGGGGACTCAATAATGGATATCTGCTAGCACCTAAGCGTAAGGGGGGTAACACATGGAAGATAAGGAATATTTTACAAAGCATGGTCCTGTACATAGGGATAACCTAGGGGCATTTACTACATGCAGGTGATGTGTTCTTATTATCAAGTTAGTGATGACTCCCTCGAAACTTTCCCACTCATATTCACTCAAATTGGCAAGCGGATGTCACTATCTCATGTGTAAGTAGAAAATAGGGATCATTATTGATATGAGAGCATGCAATGCTGATATTAGTTTAAAAATTTCCTTTACAGTAGTGTATTATCTTGCATATAACCATATGGGGGTATCTCTTTTGCTAAGTTTTAGTTTTGCAAGGTTAGGATATTGACACTTCAACCGCTGATAGAGAAGAAATTAGGTGTCATTCTAGATCCTTCATCGTTCGGAATATGTTTTTATCACTTTGGAAAAATAAGACTTCAATAGAAATGTGTAAAATTCAATAGTATAAACCTTACAAACGAGAGATTTTGGGCCTGTAGTAGACACAATAAATATACAAGCCCTCTCTCTCTCTCTCTCTCTCTCTCTCTCTCTCTTCTTCCTTTTAGTCGTGAGAAATGTATCTAAACATATTTATGTGACGTTCTACGCCAAGGTAATGGTGTCTTCTCTTTAAATATATTGTCATCTTCACCAAACTAACCGGAGGAGCTCTCCATCATGCATACATATACTCTTGCTATATTGTTCACAACTTTGATCTTCTACCCAAGAAAACTTGTATTATGCACTTGCAATATGGCTCTTCTTATGGACAAAATTTTGTTGAGCACTCTAAGTTGTGTATGGGTAACTCTTCTAGGTACTAGCTTGTACGAATCCTAGTAGTAGATTGTCAAAAGGGTGTTGAAAGCTTAAATATACCTGATATACACAACACCTTTGTGCTAGACTTTCCAATGTCAAGAGACTTTTCAATTTCTAGACTATTACCCAAGGGGATCCATCTTTCAAAAATACCTATAGCACGTGCATTCAGGCTCTGATACCACTTGTGAGGCTGGGTAGTCTTGTGCTTGTGTGCGTGTGGGACATAAACCTGTAATTATTTTAAGAGTTTCATTTCTTGATCCTTTTGTATATGTAATTATATAACTCTTTGAAATATAAAAACCACCTCAGAGTGAACTCACATGCTACTCTTATATATTTTGAAGTGGATCCCACCAAGACTATTACCCTTCATTTTTGTATTTTAGATGTTTTGAAAGAGTTTTCTTTAAATTATTTCTTTGGAGATTGTAGAGACCTACTATGGCTCACACTCTGTTTTATTCATTCATCCCAAGATTCCTCAGAATCCAACCTTATCTTAGCAACGCATACCCCTCAATGAGGGTCTCCCTCTAAAATGGGGTAGGAGAGTCGAACACAAGCGTGCAGTAGCTATCGCCGCTTTATGAATTGTTGTAGACCACAACCACACTCACGCTCGCATGCCGACATACGCGCATATTCAATTTTTCAAAATCTCAACAACCCAACACCCCCCCCCCCCCCCCCCCGCCCCCCCCGTGGGCTTGCGGCACTTCTGCCGCTCACCCCGCTCCCTTTTCCTCCACCACGCCTCTGCCCCACCTCTTCCTCTACCTTTATACCCTCAACAGCTCAGCCTCTACGTGCCTCCTCTCCGTCTGCTCATCACCCTCAGCTTTTGTGCGGCCCCTGCTCCTCTGTCCGCCAACTCGTCCACACACCCTACTGGGCTGACTGTCGCGTCGCTCGACAAAATCTTCTTCAATTTCTACCTTTGTCCGTATCTGAGTTGATTCCTTCTAATTCCCGATTTGATTTGATTGCCCCCCCCCCCCCCCCCCCCAAAAATACCTACCTACTACTACTAGATGTAACTCCCTGTTGGATGATTTGGATAGATACCCACTAGTATAATACATGTAAGACTTGTGATTTGTCCATGAAATATGAGCAAGAAGCACCATTGCAAATTTAACTAAAATACATTTAGCTATCAACTGTGTCCAATACATAGATGATTTTTATTTCAAAATTGTTTTTAAAAAAATTGACGAGGATATCATGTGAGGAACGTCCAAGAAAAAAAGATCGAATAGGAAAAGGGTGTGTTATGATCTAGGACAATCCAGAGATAAGGAATTTTCATAATACCCCTTGAATGCACATGATATAGGTGTTTTACAGAGTTATGATAGATTTTGAGCACTAATGCCTATGCGTGACTAGTCGAACACCCTTCAAAGTTTTGGATAAAAGGAATTGGAGGGTACTCACTTGTGCCACATGGCAATAAGGGCTCCAAATTTAACCTGATGGAGCTAGATTGTACAAAGCCATAAAATGGATGACATATAATTATCAATTACAGAGAGGCAACATGCATGGTATCAAGCAAGAAACAAGAGAATACACTCAAACTATATGCCATCAAGAAGAGGTGCTCTCTTCTGCATCAAGGGGAAAGGCACTACCGTTTTGCATCAAGTACGAGACAGCAAGCTTTGTGTTGTGAAGGAAACCGTTGTCGGAGGGGAACTGATGTGTATGGTGAAGAGGAAGGGAGCCATAATTTGAGATGGAGGTGTGGGCTTGCTGCAACCACGCCCGGCGCTGCGCGAGATTCATACGAGCAGTGGTAATCTCATGGCGAAGCTCATCCTCCTCTGCTTGAAGAATGCTTTTGAGCTTGGAGCGGCGCAAAGCCAGCGACTGCATGTAGAGGGCTCTGCTTTGCATGGCCTGCATGTCGGCATACCGTTGCGAGAGGTGTGCCTCGCAGGACTCATCGAAGGAGGCGAGGGTCATGAGCTTTCCATACTCACGGATCTCTTCAAGCTTGCTGTTGCGGGCTGCTTCATATCTCCTTTGCTTGAACACCCGATCCTCGTTCGTGGGCAGTCTCTTGTGGTGCTGAGAGAACGTGTTCATATCTCTCTCTCTCTCTCTCTCTCAAGTGGATGAAGAAGTAGGCGAGACAAGGTCCTGGAGACGATGTAATGAAGGTGGCAATCCAAGCAGGAAAAGGGCAGAACGTTCTCCTCTCTCTCTCTCTCTCTCTCTCTCCACCATCAGACCAAGAAGCTCCCCACGCGAGCCTCATCAATACAGCTCTAGTCTTCTTGTCATTCCTACACTCGGCCTCCTGTCAAAGAAAGAAACACGGCACATTACAAAAATATACCCCAAATTTTAAAATTTCTCAAAATGCCTTTGTTCCGATTTCGATTTAATTTTCACAAAGTTTATTGTTTAGTATTAAAAGGTTCTATTAGGTCTCCCCAATCTCAAAGATATAATTTTTTTTTCAAAACACATCAAATGCCTAAGTGAAGGGCGTGTTTAGGAAATAAAAAGACAAATGAAGGTGGAAAATCAAAAGACAGATGAAGGTGGAAAGTCAAAAAAACATATGAAGATGAAAAATCAAAAGACCTTTTGTGCTCATATAAAGAGGTGGTCAACTTCACATTGATATATTTGTATTTGTCTTCTCTTTTATTTTTCCTTTGCGTTTTTTTCTCTTTATAGTGTCCTCTCTCTCTCTCTCTCTCTCTCTCTCTCTCTCCTCTTCCTAGCACGCAATGTTGTATCCGTATTTTTCAGCTGATACTGTTGTAAATCTATGTGCTTCATCATTGCCCATTGCTATGTACTATAGACTAGCGCTTCGATTTTGTTGTTGTCGAGAGTATCTTTGAATTAGAAATACCTTTTAATTTTTTTTGAAGCCATTAGGAATACCTTCAAGTGTCCTGGACCAAAAAAATCACTTATGTGCTTGCAAATAGCACATTTGTGACTGCAAATAAAGACTTGTTTCGTCCTATGAGTTCACATTATCACTAAAGAATTCCTATTTCTTCCTCTTCCTTTCACAAGAAGATTTAGAAATTTTCTCATGTAGGAAAACGGAGTCTTTTTCATACAATGCATAGCATCATGAGCTTCTGCTCGAGAGGCACCGCATACCTAGCTAGGTACAATTGGGGACAGTGGACCACCAGGCCAATGCCCTGGACCAAAAAAATCACTTATGTGCTTGCAAACAGCACATTTGTGACTGCAAATAAAGACTTGTTTCATCCCATGAGCTCACATTATCACTAAGAATTCGTATTTCTTCCTCTTCCTTTCACAAGAAGATTTAAAAATTTTCTAATGTAGGAAAACAGAGTCTTTTTCATACAATGCATAGCATCATGAGCTTCTGCTCGAGAGGCACCACATACCTAGCTAGGTACGATTGGGGACAGTGGACCACCGGGCTGATGGTCCTTGCCCCCAATCGTACCTAGCTAGGTATGCGGTGCATCCCTCACAGAAGCTCATGATGTTGAAGAAAGTCACAATGTGGGAATTATTGTAAAAATTTGTCAAAAACTTCTTGTGTTTGAGGGAGAATGAATCTTAGTATGAAAAAGCTGCAAAACATAATGTCTTGCAAGGTTTATGGAAGATTGATAGTAAATACTCTAGGAAGATTGGTAGAGTTTGCAAACATGTTGAGAGTTTTTAGCAGAATTTTTGAAATGTGTAGGATATTCTGAGTACTTTTTTAATTGAGGTTTTTTTTAAATATTTGCACAAATTTAAGGATCATTTTGTTAGAGTTACACCACTCTACCGCTTCATTTAGGGTTAGGGCATACTTATATATGACTAGTATGCACCCAATCTCCCATTCATTTTATGCTAGGTTGCATTCGGTCTAGGCCCGAACCTTTTTTGGCCGATCGGATATTCACTTTGTTCAAGCGCCAACTTTGGACTATGACTAGCCTCATAAGATAACAAAGCTCCACATATGAGAAGGTAATCATGGTAGAACCAATCTCTTTAGGCTATCATAAAAGGACTTTGGGTCTAAGGAGAGAAAACTTTGTCTTCTCCAAGATGTCACCATTAGTGTAACCACCATCCATGGAGTAGATATGGTTGCTCTCTTGCTCCTCTTCTTCTTCATGATTTGCCTCTGCTATATTTGTTGTTCCCTTTAGCTTGTTTCTCTTGTTGCTATTGCTCCTCGTACTAGACTACTTTATTGAATAACAATTGGCAGTAATATGACTTGTCTTTCTTCAATACCAACAATATTTAATGGTGGAGCAATTCTTTGCAAATTGCCGATCTTCCATATCCCTTACACTTCTTGCTATTGTTTGATGAAGATGCAACTAGCCTCCTTCCTTTGAAGGTGTGTCCCACTTGTGCTTCCTCTCTTCCTCTTGCAATGACTTCAATACATCTTGAATGCCAAGTATTGGTTTCCTCTTTTGAAGAATAGTGACTAAGTGGTCAAATGATTTAGGCAAATCACCCAAGAAACTTGCAATCATTTTATCCTCAAGCACTTCACTCTTGATGTAGTGATCATGCTTTTTAGCATATTCACCAAGCTTGCAATAATTTCCTAACCTTCATCCATGTTGAGCTTGCACAATTGATTCTTAAGGCTACTCTGCTTTTATTCACTCCTACTCCAAAGTTCTATTCAATACCTTCCAAATCTTGATGTGCATTCTCACCGTCATCAATACAATGTACATAGTTATCATGAAGTGTTGTTATGATTATCCCTAGAACCTGCTCATCCTTTGCTAGAAGGGTTGAGCTCTAATGGTGAAGGATGAAGCTCTAGTTTGTGCACCATCAAGCTAGGGTTGTCGATTTAGAGGTGCCTTGCCGTAGCCCATAGGTTTTCACATGCCTGGTACATTATATTCAAATTGTCTAGAGATGGCTTTCTAAAGTTGTCCCTGGAATTTAAGTGCATTAATGCTCTAAAGGAAGTTTTGAATTGCTAAAGCAAATATTTATGCTAGTTTAGGTCATTTTATTGGATGCCTCCAACATTATTTGAGAGCTCATCTTTATTTCGATGTTGTGTAGATTGCCTATTCTTAGACTCAACTTTTAAAGCTTAGAGGTTAGTGGAGTTCTAACAATGCTAATTCAGCTATCTTAAAATTGTACCATGATCTTTCCAAGGTTTAAAGTGAATGACATGGCTCATTGTATATGGAGCAATAACGACTTTTTACAACATGCACAACAATGAAAGATACCTGGCAATTTCATGACAACAAGCAATTTCTAACACAGTACCACGCAAATACACATGCAACTCCAAATTACCTAATGTAGATCTTCACCCTTTTTCAAGCTCACTTCTCTGCATAGTTACTTCACATTTGCAACGGTTTGGAGAATACCAAAGAATGCAATTTGCATGCCAACAATTTTTATGTCAAAATGTTTAGCCACTTCTATGCATCAGTAGTCTCATGAAGCAGGCACAATTTTTACCCAAAACACAGTCATAGAAGCATGCACCCTTACTCTAATTCCAAGAAACACCTCCAGTGTTGAAGGTGGCGGGTTGTTTCTACTGACAATGGAAGAGATTGATGAGATCCGCCAACGACCAATGTTGGATCTCTTGTGATCTAGCTATCCCAACTAGCTACTTAGCACCTAGCAGTTTAGGATTCCATAGTATTTTATTTTATCATTTTGTCATCTTGTTACTCTGACTTTGTATCAGATCCACATTGTAACTTTTTGGTCTCATTGGTCACTTTGGTCTTTTGAAGAAGTTAATATAACATTTCATTTCATTTCTCTCTCTCTCTCTCTCTCTCTCAAGTGTGGTAGATTGGTTATGCCATTTCCCTCTTGAATAACAAGTCTTGAGTTCAACTCTAGACGAATAGATCTTTGAGGTCTCTTGGGGTAGCTTCCTACGACGTTAAGATTCTCTTCTTCTTCTCTCTCTGTGTGGAAAAAAACTAACCGTTATTTTACTCAAGTGGTAAATTGATCTATTGATCTTCCCATACCCCCTGTTGAGTATCAAGTCTTGAGTTCAAGACCCATCGTCGGATGGATCTTTGAGGTTTCTCCCCCCTAGGAGCCTAGGAGTTCTCAAGGAAAGTCTGTAGAAAATATGTTACATTCTCAGAAAAGCTGTTTGCAGAGGGTAGCATGCTTGCAAAGTAGACACTTGTACGTGTGGCGTGCAGGCAGGCCCTTGGGAGTTTCCCACAAGTTCTTAACCTTGGCTGTGCATCGACTTAAAGCTTAGTGGTAAGGGTTGCCTTTTTCAATGAGTGCAAGCACAAGTCTCTAGCAGATTTTATAATGTCTGACAAGAGGTCAAAACTTACCTCAGTGCCCACAGAAAACGTCCGTGGGCATCAAATGAATGCAAAATGGAAAACATGAAAGACTCGTATAACCTGCTTCAAAGGATCCTTTTACACAGTAAGGCTGAAATAAAATAAAACACTACATCATTCTACACTTGAAGTCGGTAGAGGGACTGATTATAACACAATGACTATCTAAAGAACCATTGACTATTATATACAAAACCATAGTTGTGGTATCCCTACATGTGAGAACAGTAACAATTTCCTATAAACTGGATTCTTCGGGGCTGCATTTCGACTCCAAATAAAAAGAAAGCTGTTCTGGCCATCGACGGGCTGTCGTTTTGTAATTTGTACAAATTGTGACGGCATCCAGAGTTCTCCCAAGAACCATGAGTTCCTCTTAGACGAGTCCTACCAGGGTACTATACAAAATGACCTCGCAGATCCATATCATGCCTGCATTTAAGCTGCCGTTAAATGTAGCAGTCCATGAAATCTGTTTCGCACGTGCGTGCGTGCAAATGCTCGCCCATGCACGTGTGTTTGTGTGTGTGTGTGTGTGTGTGTGTGTGTGTGTGTTTTCTTTTTTTTTGGTGGGGGGGGGGACATCTCATCCACCTTCACCAATAAAATTTTCCTTCAAAGGTCCAAAAGTAAATGAAAGTGCTTACTGAAAAACAAAGTCAGGAATTGTTAGCTGGTCTTGAGGCACATATCTGAACAAAGCAGACAGCGTCTCCACATATGCCACCTTTCCCCACACCTACAAACAGATAAAATGCCATTGATTTCCTTAACACATGAAGCATCCTCTGATGGAAAGAATATTCTCTATTAGCCAAAACCAAAAATACACAAACACCTGTGAATCTGCAAGTAATCTCAACAACAGTACGCTCGCTTTTAAACCCAGGGACGGGTGAACCATGTATATTTTCTACAAGACAGTGTACAATTATAAGTTTATATAACCACACTTTAAAAAATTCAAGCACCATGTAAGCTTACATGTAAGTTAGACTTATGTCTGGGTCCCATGACATGGTGTATACGCCTCATCCATCCAGTATCTGGGACACTGAAGCATGCAAAATAACAACACATTCAATGCTCACAACATTTTACATGTAGAGAAAAACAAGGTACGGCTAACGCCTTGAAAAGATAATACTGGGTATAGCTTGTGTTGTCAAGGTAGAAGAGATACATAAATGAGACTGCAGGCATAGTGAGGCTGCAGGTATAGTGAGGCTTATATAGTGACCAATTATCACATATATGATGAACTGTCAGCCTCATTGAACTCTACAACTACCCTTCATCTAGCCAACAACTTCGACAACCAGCATTCAAAAGATTGTGTCAAAGCTTGTCACAACATGGTGATGTGGTATCAACATACCCGACCCGAGATGGGTGGGGGCAGAGGGAAGAGCCGATTGGAGCAGAATCCAATGCCCCTGCCAGCAGCAGCCCAAACTTCGCAGCATGATTTGCGCGGGGCTGTACAGTTAGGTGCAGACGCAGCATGTACAAACATGCCGATGTGCCAGCTGATGTGGGCAGTTATAAGCTTGGATACTCCAAGCAAGAAATTGAAATCAATAGCCACACACAAACAAAAACTTCAAAATTACTGAACTTTACTAGAGAGAGAGAGAGACAGAGAGTAGACACGGCACGGCGACTTTTGCGCCCAGAAGCACTGGCCCCAAAGACTGGCGCCCCTTTCGGTATTTCTTTATTATTGCTCACTGCAAAGTACAACTCCCACGGGTCCTCTGCTCTCAAACTCTGCGTCCAGATGCTTTGCAGAGTGAGAGGCCCAAGGGCTCTTTTAAACTTACAAGGGATGCCCAAAAGCATCAGTTAAAAAAGCAATGTAACCCAAAGAAATTGTTCTCAAAAGCTCACGTAAAAACTGCCACGTCAGTAGCCAGTGCCAAATGCGGAAATCCATACACCTGCCAAGTGGCTTCAGCAACGCAAATCGCGCAATCCTGCCACGTGTCATGCCAGTGCGTTTTACAAGCAGCTAGGCCAAAGATCAAGATTTTGATTTCTAGGGTTTTAGGCCCCACGGCCGGTGCTCAGGAGTTCTTTAAGTTGGTCCGCTCAGTTTCTCTTGTCCACTCGACCATTTCTCCTCCACTTGGTCATGCCAACACCTTGTAACATTTCCCCCTCTAGAAACAGGCATAATCACCGTCGATTACGCCTGCAAAAATAGACAAAGAAAAAAAACTTACTTCAGTAGACACTGGCTCTAAGTCTCATGCACCAGACTCCGCCAATCTAGCACTTCTACAAAGACATCACTCACTGATCAATCACATTTCTCTCGCGGATCTCAGATACAAATCCTGATCATTGTAACCATTTAGCAATCACATCCAGACCATGTTGATCTTTTCACAGATATCTTGATCTACTAAATCCTGTCACTATTAGATTCATATCTTTTCATTTCACATTTCAATCAAGCAAACCATGCCCATGACCATCCCCACAAGACAGTATATCCACATAGCATGCAGTTCACAAAATCACACAGTTAGTTCACATTAAACACCGTATTTTCAATCATTCAATCTAGCCATCTCATTCCGTCCAAAACTCTTGATACACCTAGATCACTATACAACCATCTCATCCTTCCGGAACTCTTTGATGCACTCACAACAGTATAGATTTTGCTCGGTTTGCAAGAGAGACTCTCTCAAATTTCTCCTAGGACTTCTCGCCATAGTTTGGTTTCTTACTGTCACAAGACGGGCACCACATGCCAATAGAAAAGATAAGACTGAACAGACTTTTAGCACTTCAATAACAATTGAACTGAGAGAGAGAGAGAGACCTCAGATGACACGTGACACGGAGTGGTGGAATTCCACCCCAGACAGTATTGGCCCCAAACCTTGGCGCCCCTTTCGGTATTTCTTTATATTGCATCAACACAGTACAAGCCGGTACTCCAGACTCCGCACCTTCTCCAGGAAGCATGCCAAAGAATGAGCCCTTAGCACATATTTAAAGGCCCTTGGCCTATGAAAAGCAGTTTACATTCAAACTCAAAAGCTTCTGGTCCAAATGCAATGTCAAAAAGCTGTCAGTGTAAATCACGAAATTCCGTACAATTGCCACGTCAGCACTATCAGCGCGTTTTGCGGAAATCTGCCACGTCAACATTGTCAACGAAAAATCCGAAAACTGCCACTTCATCAGCTACTACGCATGTGTGTGTGTCCTCCTTTATTTTAATCCATATGTCACTTGGGGCCCCATCGGACAGGGTCCCCATAAGTTGGTAAGACTTCTTCTGTTACTTGTTCTTCTTAGGGTTTAGGCCCCTCGGCCGGCATCTGCAAGTTGGCTCCATTCTTCACGGCTTTGATACATCAGCAGTTTGTGAAATCTCCCCTTCTTGAAAGAGAGTAATCGTACACGATTACAGCATATCTACAAAACAACTCAAGTTAACTCAAAAATTTCCGAGGGACAATCAATTTGCTCTTTTTGTTAAGGAGTTAGCTTCTCCTTTCAGCTCTTTTAACCAAGGAGTTGGCTTCTCCTTTCGTCCAGATCGGAACTCTCGATATTCCGGCGTAGTAAAATTAGCCATCACACCCAGACCGCACTGATCTTCCACGGGTGTCTTGATGCACTAAAATTACATACCCGAGCAATCTCATCCAATTAGGAATATTCAGTGGTTGGCACATCACAACGCAACACAAATGCTCACATATGCTTGTTACAAGACATAGAAACATAAAGCCCTCGATGAACACCCCCCCCCGCAAATAACCATCCAGGTCCGGGCCATGAGCTGTTCAATGACTCCCTCATCACTCCTCCCGCAAATAACCTAAAAAAGTCCGAGCCATGAGATATAGAGGCCTTTTACAACCAAGCGCCCCCCAAACCGCAGCTTGCGTCGTTTGGAGGTGCTAAGAGTAACCGCTGCTCAGACTTCTCAATACTCCTCCCGTAAATAACCATGCAGGTCCGAGCCATGAGTAACAACAACAACACTCCCCCCGTAAATAACCACAAGGGTCCGAGCCATGAGTAAAAACAACACTTTTCAATCATTCAATACTCCCCCCGCAAATAACCACAAGGGTCCGGGCCATGAGTATGATCAAGCATTCTCAAACATCATTTCTCACCCTCCACCCGGGAGTAAAATCACCAACCATTGAAACCATTATTAAAACCAGAGTCAAACATTTCAAATTAGCACCAAGACAGGTTCAAAACAAATACCATCCATTTTAAACAAATTTCAAACAAAGTTTCAAACAATACTTTCTCAAACAAAGTTCAAAAGTATCTAGCTATAAAAGAACTAGAGAGTTCATTCAGGATTTTGTTCGAACAACCGATGACTGGCTTGCCCTTCTGCATCACGGTGATGGTTCGGTTCCGAACCTGGAGAGTCGCATCATTCTTGTCATGCCAAGGCATGCCTAATAGAACTTCACAATTGCCCAACTTCATAATGTGGAAATCAGCTTTTCCATGATAATCTTGGATTGTCACTGGAAGAGCACCAATGAGTGGTACAACTTTCTAAGTTTGCCCTGTGGCTAGCTCAACTTTAATTTCTCCACCCTCTGCATCAAAATCAAAGTCCATCTGCTTTAAGAATTCTGGATGGATGAAGTTCTCTGTAGCTCCTGGGTCAAAGAAAATTAGGGCTTTCAAACCGTTGACTTTGCCATATGCTCGACACAATTCATTTGTACTTTCAAGGCGTATGCCATAGATATCAGGTACTAATCCAATGGCCGGTTTAGCTCGTTTGGCTGGAGATGGTCCTGGGTCTCTGTCGACCGTCGACGCGGAAGTCAGCTCCGCAGGTCTATCAGTGCGTTGGGGACAACCAAAATAGTTATGTCCTGTTAGAAAGCATCCAAAACATCGGCCTTCTTGTAGTAAGGTGTCTCGTTGTTGAGATGTCAAACGAGGCCTTTGTAGTTTCACGAGACTCTCGAGAATTTGTTCTTTGTTGGCGAGAGTTGTGGTTAGTGGCCGGAGGTTCTTCTGTGGTAAACTCTAGCTTTCCCTTCATCAATTTGTAGCCGACTGCGGCATGGTCCATAAGCTCTTGCATAGTAGAGACTTGCTTGGAGAGACAATATTCCTGCAATGGTGATGGTAGTCCAATGCTGTAGCGCTCACACTGGTCTGCAAAGGAAATGAACTTAAAGAAGGACACCGGAAGGTACACGTCGAGAAACCTTTGGTTATAGTCGTCCATGGTTTCGGTGGCAAGCATTTTCAAGTTGCCCCACTCTGCCAAAATCCGGCCTTCAAACATAGAAGTCATGTAACTGCGTGCAAAAACTGTCTTGAAAACTTACCAAGAAATGAACTTAAAAAAAGGACATGGGAAGGTACACGTCGAGAAACTTGCATTGGTCCACCAAGGAAATGAACCTAAAGGACACCGAAAGGTACACGTCTAGAAACCTTTGGTTATAGTCGTCCATGGTTTCAGTGGCAAGCATTTTCAAGTTGCCCCACTCTGCCAAAATCCGGACTTCAAACATAGAAGTCATGTAACTACGTGCAAAAACTCTCTTGAAAGCTTGCCAGGTCCTTGGAGCATGCGGTTGTGTCGCGATTGAACTCCACCATTGCATAGCATTATCTTTAAGAAATCCCACTGCTCGAGAAATCTTGGATTCTTCTGTATAGTTCCCCAAAGCATAGATGTTGTTTGCTGTAGGAACTGCAATGCTTTCTTGCGATCTTTCACCCCAGAAAAAGTGAAAAATTTGACTGTCATGCTACCATCTTTGAAATCTTTGGAATGGTTAGGTGCAGATCCTGGGTATAGATAATAAGGGTATCCATACGGGCTCCAACCATTGTAGCCCGGTGGCGGTGGTGGTGGTGGAGGTGGGGGCAATGGCGGCAAAGGTGGTTGCACTGGATCAAGGTCAGATGACTGCACCATATTCTTGAAAACACCCCCAACCGGAACAGACGGCTGAGAAGGTTGCCAGTTGGAAGCTCTTGTACTTTCTGAGGTCGGAGGAGGAGGTACCACCTGGGGCATCAGAGGGGGTAACATGTAGTTCAAAAATTGTTGAAAACTTTGCAGCATCGGAAGATTCTGCTGAGGATGCCGCGAAAGAATGTCGTGAAGCTCGTTGAGCAGAAACTACAAATATTATGCTGAATCCATGAATTCCATGTCTTGGGTTCTTTATGGCTTATGCCATGTAAGACATGAGCGGTGAAGACGGGAGTGCGCCTCATGCGCGATGAAGTAACGGTAGGAGTGGCTAATAAGTCAGGGGTCGAGACCCGAAGATACTTCAAATAACAATTTCTAGTAGTCTCTGGTTTGCTCTGTTTGCTCTTTTGTAGGATCGGTATGCTTTCAGAAAAGCACACGCGTGATGCTCCGATACCACTGTCACAAGACGGGCACCACGTGCTAATAGAAAAGAACAGATTGAACAGACTTTTAGCACTTCAATAACAACTGAACTGAGAGAGAGAGAGAGAGAGAGAGAGAGAGAGAGAGAGAGAGAGAGAGAGAGAGAGAGAGAGAGAGAGAGAGACGCGACACTGTAACAAACTTGGACACTCCAAGTCAAGAATCAATTGCGACAGCACCAAATAACCACTTTAAAACAATTCACAAATCACAATAGATTTTCACTAGCCCGCGGAGTTCCGTGCCTAGAGATATTGGCCCCGAAGACTGGCGCCCCTTTCGGTATTTCTTTATGTATTAATCAATCATCAAAGTACAAGAGAGCGGTTAGGGTTTCACTCTCAGACTTTGCTTCCAGATCCTCAGAGAAGTGAGGCCCTCACCACATATTTAAATGTTACAAGGGATGCCCAAAAGCTTGAAAGCAAAAGCAGATTCTCATTCTCTCTCAATGAGAGTAAAAATAAAGCAATTCAACTCTCTCTCTCATCCAATTATTTTCATAGCAAAAAGCCAAAAGCTGGGATTTTGCGTTGCTCAAAAATATTTTTTAAAAAAATAATAAATATTTTTTTTCCCCATCTCCGTGATGTCCGGGAATTAGGGTTTCTGGCAGAAATTAGGGTTTGCAAGAATTTTAGGGTTTTGGCAGAAATTAGGGTTTCTGTTGTCGGTAGCCACGTCATCACTTTGTGACATACCTCCTCTTGAAAGCATTGTAATCGACCGCGATTACGCCTGCAAAACCGACAAAAGCCATAAACCGTCTTAGCAGACACTGACTATTAGTACCTACGTACTAGGAACACACATCTAGCACATGTACCAAATCGACAGTCACATCACACGACATCACGGGACATCACTAGACATCACATGACATTCAACATTCATTCGAATCGTAGACCATGATTTATCGGCAACGTAGCTAGCAATCACATGTAGGTCCAATCGGGACCTCATCGATGTCCGATTGACTAACCCCTATTGCAACCATGTCTATTCGAGATCAATCAGACCAAAATGCTGCAGTCATTTCGTCTATCAGTTTCTGCACTTAAAAGAAGTCAAGACCAAATCAGTATCATAATCAGGAATTCCATTTCATAAAGTCATCCAGCAGAATACTGTCAGCTCTCAATATCCCTGAAGCTCAAAGAGACATTAGTGACTTTAGTATCAAAATCAAGGCACATGTTGACAAAGGAGCGGAGTAACTCCCCTCTTGTGCATCCCACTGCACCAGATCTTCGGCCAAGCTGAATTCGGGGTTCCGTTTGGAGTAGACTATGCTAAACCAAAGCATCGAGGTAAAGTTTCACAATCTGAGTTTCTGCTAGGTCCTCCTCCTCCATCCACTTCGCATCCAATGCAGGATAGTTCTTGAACTTAACCAAGAACCACCTTCGGACTTTACCTTTAGTCTCCGTATCCTTATGTGCCAAATCTGTTCAGGAACAAGGATCTCCTCATTTTCTTCCACTTCTGGTTGCTCATCAGGCTCCCTATCATCAGCCACATCACCCTTAAAAGGTTTCAAGAGACCCACATGAAATGCATTGTGAATCCTCCAAGTATCTGGCAGTTTCAATCGGAAGGAGACATCATTTATCTTTTCAGTAATCTGGAAAGGTCCGTAGTATCGCATACTAAGCTTTGGAAAAAGCCTCTCCTTTCCCTTTTTCTTTCTTAGGCGTGCCTTCTCACAACGTAAGAGCACCCAATCATCCTCCTTCAATTTCAAGTCGCGACGATGGCGATCCGCTGCCTTTTTCTGTCGTTCTTGAGACTTTTGCAAAGTCTCGCGAACCTTGGCAAAAGCCGTATCCAAATCTCGCGAATATTCATCCGCTTCAAGTATCTAATCTTTCGTGCTCAGGAAGGATGGGACCTTCGCAACACTTTCAACAATCTCAAATGGCGTCTTCCCCGTCGAAGAGTGTATCTTGTTATTGTAGGCAAATTCCACCAAAGGTAAGTTCTTTTCCCATTGAGTCTTCTGATCCGAGATACAAGACTTCAATAAATCTAAAACCACTGAATTGGCAATCTTAGATTGTCCGTCAGTCTGCAAGTGGAACGATGACGAGAACTGCAACCGCGTGCCAATGTTCTCCCAAATTGCCTTCCAAATCAAACTCATAAATCCGGGGTCTCTGTCGGAGACAATCGTCTTAGACGTGCCATGTAATCGGAAAATCATCGTGATCATTTTGTGTTCTCGGGAGATCAAAAATGAAATCCATTGCAATACTTTCCCAAGGGTGGGTGGGTATGGGTAAAGGCTGTAACAATCCATGTGCCTTATGCCTATCAAACTTGACCTTCTGGCATACTGCGCACAAACTCTTCCACATCCTTTTTGAGTCTCGGCCAAAAGACTTGTAAACAAGTTGATTCATTTGTGCAAATTCCAAAAAGGGAACACAAAGTAAGAAAGGACACGTGATTCGTCAAAACTGGTATTGTGAAAACCTGCTAATGTGGCACTTGCTGACACGGCAAAATTGTTGAGATAAATCTATACGGAATGACAACATGAACACAGTAGAGAACGTGGGATCCGTACAGCTAATGATGTGGCAGCATAGGTTGAAGTTGAGGAAGCCCCATGTGGGTTATTTTTCAAGCCAAGTTCCTTTTAGCTAGTCAGTTGCAAATATAGATGTCTTTAAGTTGCTTTTAGAATCGCTTTCGAGCCTCGAAAGCTACATGTGGCCAAATCTGCGAGTTGTAACTCAAATTATGTGACTGGTCTCACTCAACTATGTACACACAAATGTTGATTGATACAACAAAGGCAAAAAGGTAGAGACACCCATTCAAGGGCCAACACTCGCTGATAGGTTTTCTGCCTCCTACATCTTCTCCAGGTTCAAGTAAGAAACTGTATTTCCAATTCTCTTCCGATTGTGTTATAACTCTGTATCAACGTTTTCCCACTTGGCATGTGGTGCAGCCGGTTACAGTGGTATCAGAACTCATGAATTTTCTATTTCGGCAAGAAAATCTATCCTCAAATTTGTTACACAGTTGCGGCAAGCAAACCTATGCTTGCTACAAAGTTGCAACATGGAAGCAAAACCATCACCGTGTAAATGAAAGAAGAAGAAATTACAAAGCCACAATCTAAATAACGTCAATAGAGGAGAAGCAAAAGACTCAAGTGATTTCTATGGAGAATCGTAGGTTTTTTAGGTATAATAACAGAGGACAAAGGAAGCAAAGAAGTAGATTTGACTCCTTTAAAGTTTTTGACAAGTTTGACCAACAATGACCAGAAGCTGACCAAGGAGCATTGCAAACATCAAAAATCATCTATAAATTGTTCCATGGCTAAATATGGTCGTTTTTGCCATAGAAAGCAAGGAAAAAGAAAGGTTTTTTATGCTTTTCCAGTGATTCAAAATATTTCAAAACTCTCAAATAGGTCAGAATTTGAAGATGTTGCAGAAATCAAAGAGGATCTTGTCAATGAGCCCTGCACATTGATGCAAACAGATTTCAATTTTGACAACTATCAAAAATGAGGGTTTTCGGCAGAAAATTAGGATTTTTGCAAAAACTTCAACATATGTTCAATTGGTATCTTTGAATAATTTCTTTGGTTGTTTACGGATAACAAATAAAAAGCTTTCTTGGACATAGAAAGATGGGCATGCCACATACAAGCACTTTGGAAGAATATGGAGATTGAGATCCACCTCTATGGAAAAGTGGATATGTCTGTATTTTGAATTGGTTGGATACCTGTTTGAAAATCCGTTTGGATTTATTGTTCGGGCTTGCTTGAACTTGTTTGATTCTGATTAAACTTGTTTGGGCCTTTTGGAATCCGTTTGAACTTGTTTGACTGTGTTTGAATTTGTTTTGGACTTGTTGGATGATGAGACTCACTTTGAGCGGTGTTCCATGGTTCATTGACCCATCCTAGACGGTCTTATGACCCGCAAAACTCGTAGACAGACTTAAGACACAGTTGTGGCTAAGTGGTCTAGACCTGTTGTAATGGTTGGATGTTATCCACAACCTATTATAACCGTTATTGTGAATGGGTGGATAACATTCTAGACCCACAACCTACTGATGTCGCACTTGCAGACACCACAAAACTGCTGATGTGGACCTGTACAGACTACCAACGTGAAACCCACTGTAAAACGCGACAAAAAACACAAGATCCATACACTTGATGACGCAGCATTGTAGACTGAAGATGTGATAGCTAGCTACACCCAATTTTACCCCTAGTTATTTCACATGGTGTCAGCCACCTACAGGGCTGTTTAGTTCTTTCAACCATCGACCAAAGCTCAAAGTGTATATATCAATCATTCATGTTAAACGTTGAAGGCGATTCTCCACCTTGCAATGTTAAACAAACACATCCTTTAAAGCTAGCATGGGGGAGGGGGGGTTGAGTTTAAGCGCAGCTACCACAGGGGGGCAAAGGAATAGAGAGAACTCTGTGTCAAAACTTGAATTTGAGTTGAAAGGTTGCAGACTAAAGAAGTGAGGGAGTCATCTACTATTTGTAGTCTTTCCTCGTTGTGCTACATTTATGCGATTTGGAAGAGCCATAAAGAAAACACGTAACTAAGAAATCCACAAAAAACTTGTAGATCTGTAAGCCTTACTCACAAATTTAGCTTTGCAGCAGAATGGAAGTACACAATGCTGTAACTTTCTTTGATCAAAGGTTCAAATTCCTGCAAAACATCACACAACACCAATGAAGCCAAGCCGGAAGCCAAGTGAAATTGTGTTCTAATGAAAACCTGAAAAAATAAAAAAGTCACAAAAAATATTGTAATGTTGAGTTCATTTTAGACCGGAAAAACCTAAAGCATGTGAGAGCAAACATCCTAGCATTAGTGAACTGTGAAACAAACTTCCAATTGTGATGGCAATGATCAATCAACCTTTTACCATTTCTAGCCCTAACCAACCACAGACAAAAGAAAGCATGGAGCTTCACCTTGACAACATAGAGAAGAAATTGCTCCAAATCGAGGCATCTCAATAAAAAATGTGCCCCAACCACAATCATTACTCGATGTCCCTCATAATCAACTCCACCAGGGTACCTACAAATTGCATACAACTAAACTTACAATGGGAAAGCATCTAAACTTGAAGACTATCAGCAAGGACAGAACAAGTAAATCAATCTCTCTCTCTCTCTCTCTCTCTCTCTCTCTCTCTCTCTCTCTCTCTCTCTCTCTCTCTCTCTCTCTCTCTCTCTCTAGTAGATCAGCTTGGAAGTCAATTGCAAAGCACACCTCCCGGCAGTTGTACTTTGTGATCATCAATCAAGAATGAAATACCAAAACACGCACGGGTGACATGCACTGGGAGCGGAACTCTCTCTCTCTCTCTCTCTCTCTCTCTCAGCAAGAGCTTGGCCAGAAGGGGCTTCGCTCCACCTTGAAACCCTAGGGTTCGCAGGTGCCTCCATAGCTTTGAACCGCTCTGCAAGCTCCTCTACGCGCAGAAAGTCCTGTCCTACGCGCGCCCCGGCCACCCCCTTTTTTTGCATTTATCTACGCGTAGAAAGTCCTCATACCTCCTACGTTAAAGTTTTAAGTTAAAGTTTTAAGTTAAAGTTTTAAGTTAAACTTTTAAGTTTTGCCCTATTCTCAGTCCCTCACCCTAGTACCCTAGTACCCTACCCCACATTTGTGGCTCGGGTTCGATGGATCTGCCTACCGAAGGAGAAGGGCCGGGTGTAGATAGCTACACCACCCAAAAAAAAAAAAAAACAGCTACATTTAAACGGAGAAACAGAGATACTGTACTATCACCAGGATCCTTACGAGTTGGGAAAACCTCCAGGATACATGATGAGCTAATGATGGAGAAGGTCGAGGTGATGCTCAAATCAGAGCTAAACTATATGAGGGATGACATAAGGAAGGAAATGCACGCGAGCGCTGAGAGCTACAGGAACTCCATGTATGGAGACATGATGAGAGAACTAAGGAGAGAGATCCGCAGGATACAGAATGAGGAAATTCAGATCTTGAAAACGGAATTACGAAACCTAATCAAGGCCGAAGTAAATGTAACAGAATGCGTTATGCAAAAGAAACTCGATGAGGCAGTAGCAAGTTTTGAAGCATGGAGAACAAATATGGAAAAGCACATGGGGGAAAAAGATGCAATAATCGAGGAGCTAAAAGGAGAACTTGCGGCTTGCAAATCTGCAACTAAGGAGAAGGGAGACGACCAACCTTCGGTGCTGAAGGAGCTCGAGGACATGAAGGATCAGATGAAAGCTCTAGGGGAAGGAGATGAACAGAAATCGAAAACGGCATCTTCATGGGCGGAACGTCTTTTTAAGACACAAGAAAAGGTTGATGAAGCAGAGAAATGGATTGAGGATGCGAAGAAAGGGAAGGCCTAGATGCCCGAGACCACACCTACCTCCACCATTATTAATATGACCATTGAGGAAGAGCAGAAAAGGAAGAATCGGGCTCTGCATGTGCGGGTCACAGGAGTCAAAGACAAAGAGAATGTAGATGAAGTAGTGAAGGAACTGCTACAACGCATGGGCATCACACAGCCTACTCACACAAGTGCATGGAGAGTGGGCAAGAAAGGAATCGATGAGAAGGGAAACGTAAAGGATAGGGCACTTATTCTCCGCTCCCGAATATAGAAATAAGGAAAGAATTTCTAAAGAAGAGGCCAACTCTTAAGAAAACCGGTATTTTCCTGGGAGATGACCTTACATTGGCACAAGTGGCACACATGCAAGAGTTGATGCCAGAGATCAGGGCAGCAAGAGAAAAGGGGAAAATCGCCTTTTATAAAGGAGGGAAAGTAGTGGTTCTCGAAAAGCGCTCATCATGACGGTGCGAGACCTATGGGGCGACGCTCCGGATAGCGGCGTGGAATTGTAATGGATCATATAGGCTAGATGTAGGTGCCTTTGAAGACAGCTTTAGGGACAGAGACATAGTTTTCTACTCAGAGACACACCAGATACCGGGACAGCTTATGCCACATGTGAAGGGTTATTTATGGGAAACAGCTGGTCGACCAGACAAGAGATCTCTACGGGGTAGCCAGGGTTTAGGAGGAGTAGCAGTCTTATTTAAAGAGGAGCTGAAACCACTACTACAGATTATTAGGAAAGATGAGCAAACAAGGTATATGTGGGTGAGAATGAGAGCCGAGACAGGTAGATTTCTATATATCGCTATATGCTACTTCCCTCCAAGTACATCAGTCTACTCCTCACCTAAAGGACAATCCCCTTTCTCCATATTGAATAATGACATATGGGAGTTCTCTAGAGATGGAGACATTGTTCTCTTAGGAGACTTTAATGCCAAAACGGCCAACTCTCAAGCAGTATTCTATGATACTTCTGAGGAAATGCTCAGAGAAGTGAATTTATCACAGAGGGGGCTTACCAGAAACTCACAGGATAAAGAACACACTGAATATGGGAGACATCTCATGGAGATGGCAACTATACATGGTTTGGCCATACTTAATGGTCTAGAGAATTTCCCTTTATCTGGGGGATTCACATGCTTCCCGCACAGGCATGGGGCCAGTACAGTGGATTATGTCATGACTTCACCAAGCTTTATTTCTAGTATCGAGGACTTTAAGGTGGGACTCAGACCGGTTGGGATTGCATTCGATCATGCTCTCTTGACCTTATCAATCTCCTTCCAATACAATGCCTCTCAAGTACAAAGGAAGAAGACACACACAAGATATACTTTCACGCCAGAGACTGATTCAGTCTAAGTGGAAAAGATCTATAATAGGATGTGGGCAGCCGAGCCAGTATATACTGTAGAGGAGATTACTTCTCAGTTAACAGAGATACTACATGGAGCAGCACAAGAGGCATACCCACATACTCAACCTGATCAGAAGAGAGGATCTGGGAACATGCCTCAAAACAATTGGTATGACGAGGAATGCAGAGAGACGAGAACCCAGGTCCAAAAAGAGCTTACACTTGGGATCATCACATATAAGCAGTCTCGGATTGCTCTTCGGCGTATAGTACGTCGCAAGAAAAGGGCATTTTTGGCCAAACTGGAGAAGGATTTATATCAGCTCTTCTTGACTCAGGACTCACATGAGGCCTGGCGTTTATTTCACGAGCACTCACCGCCTCCGACAATTACTTCTCCTGAGATTTGGGGTCAATATGTAACATCATTATATATGGTATCTGGACAGCCTCCATTACAAGATCCGCTAGAGCCATGCCCTACTACTAGTACTTTCTTTACTACGGAAATGGTGAAAAAAGCCATTGATAAGATGAAGACAAGAAGAGCATATGATCATGATGGTTTAGTAGCAGAACATCTGATCCATGCCAGGGATCTACTTTTAGAAGTCCTTGCATGTCTGATCTTGGAAATTATCTACTATCGTACCTATTTTCAATTCAGGGGATCCTATGATACCCGGGAACTACTGTACCATTATGGTAGGTCACACATTGACCCGACTGTAAGCATCCATTCTTGAACAAAAATTGAGTAGATGGGCAGAGAATGAGGGCATAAGGGCAATAGGACAAGCTGGATTCAGAAGGGGTTATTCCACTTTAGATCATATTCTTACGCTCAGAGCCATTATTGAGGAAGGAAGAGCAAGCGGGAGAAGGATGTATTGTTGCTTTGTGGATTTTCGGAAAGCTTTTGATACAGTACCAAGGGCCAGATTGATGCGTAGGATGCAAGAGTTAGGGGTCCCCAAAGAGATTATTTGGGGGATCATGGCCTTATACGGGTCAGTAACTGGTTATGTACGTACTCCAGAAGGGGATTCCGACATTGTTCATTCCACTGTTGGAGTAAAGCAGGGATGCCCATTGTCCCCTACTTTATTTGGTATGTACATAGATATCAGATTACATTGATAGAGAGGGTGACAGAGGTGCTCAACTTGTAGGGTCATGGATCCCTTTGTTGTTGTATGCAGATGATATTGTATTGATAGCAAAATCACCAGATGGAATGCAGAGGCAGCTAGATGCATTACATAAATTCGCGGAGGACAGTGGACTGTCGGTAAACTTGGGTAAAACCAAAGTTATGGTGTTTAACACCACACCGCAGTGGGTTAGGAGATCGGCACCTACATTTGCATATGGCTAGGATACAGTAGAGTACACAGATGCATACACACACCTTGGTGTGGTATTTGCAGGACCGAAGTTTACTCTTAAGAAAGCAGCGAATGCTAGATCGTCCAGAGCCTCTACGGCCTTGGGAGGGTTGGAGAGGATGTGTTCACAAGTGCAGTTTCAGGAACCACGAACAAAACTTTGGCTCTTTGATACTGTGGTGGCTTCGGCTATGCTTTATGGGGTCCAGATTTGGGGACCATCTGTGGATCAGGATAATTGGAAGTCAATGGAGAAACCTTTGGTATCTATGATTTCCCGAATGATTAGAGCCAAGACCTCCGTACCACACGCGATTACCCGAGCGGAACTAGCTGCCCCTCCGATAGAAATTGAAGCTCTTACCAGATCAGTGTCCTTTATACATGGTTTGTGGGATACAAATAATTGCCGATATACGAGACTGGCCCTCGAATCCTCTCGACAATTAGCAATGAAAGGGGATACATCATGCTGGCATGCGCAACTGTCCTCATGGTTTCAGAGGCACGGGTTCAGTATGGAAAGATTACTCCCCTTCCAATTCTCTCTTGAGGCTCCATCACTGGCAATTACACGAACGGAGATTAATAAAATCATCCGTCAGGATCTTATACAGCTGGATACTAAGAGGACATGGGTAGACCCTACACAAGAATTGGGCACGAAGATGGCCGACTAAAAGAAAACTTCTTACAGCTATCTGAAGATGGATTTGTGATTCGCCCGAGCTACATGGATACCCACCTGTTTCATGGTTTGAGATGTCCTGTTGGTCAGATTCATACATCCTCACACCATCTGGAAATTGAATTTGGCAGATTTAGGGGAATCCCACCTGAGAGCAGAATTTGCAAGTTATGCAGAATGGAGCCGGAGACAGAATTACACTACATATGCCAGTGCACCGTATACTATGAGATACGTGGGCGTTTCCATTGCCTATTTAAAGAAGGCTTTGGACCTTTAGATAGAGTCATGCAATACCAAGATCAAAGATGCTTAGGCTTGTACCTACTGGAACTACATCGGCACAGGGATAATCTAATGAGAAGACAAAGAGCACTACAGCCTCACAGGCAGATCACAAATTTCTTCGGATCGAGAGAAGCAGGAGTGGAAGGAGAAGCAAGAGGCCAGCAGCCAGCACAAAGGAGTACCCACATTCATACCAAAGGCACCCTCATTGACAGGGCGATTGAGCTTAGGAAATCGAAACGACCACGACCGAGATGCAGAAGCACACTTCACCGGAGGAGACTCCAACAAAGGATTACAAGCATTCTAGCCAGACACCCAGAATGCTCCTAAGAAGTTTATTTAATACTTTGTATTTAGTTTTTCACATTTATTTTCACACTTTCACACTTAGTACTTTAGTACTAAGGTACCCAGACATTGTAACAGATTCACCACTTTTGTATCAGTTTGGTCTCATAGGTCATTCTGGCGTTTTGAAGACGTTTATATAACATTTCATTTCATTTCATCTCTCTCTCTCTCTCTCTCTCTCTCTCTCTCTCTCTCTCTCTCTCTCTCTCTCTCTCTCTCTCGTACCTGTTGCTGCACCACCCCGCGTACCTGTTGCTGCTGCTGTAGGTTCGCGACCAACTGCAGCTCCCTCCCGCGTACCTGCTGCTGCTCCACCCCGCGTACCTGCTGCCTTTCCCCACCCGCTGCTGCTGCTGCTGCAATTGGCCCCTGCTGTACTGCTGCCCACTGCCTACCTGCGTGCTGCTGATAGCTACAGTGCAGTGCACACAGAGCAAAAGAAAGTGCAGAGAAAAATACATATAGAGAGACTCTCATAGAAGATACCCGCCATGATTCAGCTGAAGTGAAGGACACAAGGAAGTGAAACAAACAAGCAAGAAAGATGGCGGCACACTTCATGGTCACAAGCAAGAGGATGACAGCCATTGAAAGAGAGTTGAAAGAATGCAAAGTTCACATGGAAGAGTGGAAGAAAGAGAAGAGCTCACTTGTTGAATGGAAAATGAGGGAGGAAAAGGCGAGGGAACTAGAGCGCAAAGAGTTCCGGGCTGAAAGTCAAGCTCTAAAAGGTAACATCTCAGCACTTCGGAAGGAACTGCCTGCGCTCCAGAAGTCCCAGCTGAATCCTTATCTTTGGTGGCCTGTTCTGACCCCTGTGACGCATCAGGAGCCGTTTTCACAAAGGGCTTCTTCGCTGAATTTTTCTTTTGCTGCCCTCCTTTATCACTGCTCGGAAATCCACTGTCCTCTCCTTTCAACAAGGCAAGACCAGTGTTCGCAACTTCCATAAGCTGAGTAAGGGTAGCCACTCTATTCTTTGTACAGTAATCGCGAAGCCCTTTAGGCAGCCCACAACAATACTTCTCTATCTGCTCTGTCAATGGCACAAATCTGTAGGAGGTCACTGAGAGTAATGCTTTACAAAACCTCCTATTGTACTCCAGCAAGCTCTTGCACGAAGCTGCCGTAAGCTGGTGCCAATCTGTCAGGACATCGGCTTCAAATTCATTTGATAGCCAAGCAGATGCAAACATTTGCTTGAAGTAAACCCAAGTGGCGGGTGCCTGTCCTTGCATTAACAATGTCGTCCACCATGTAAGCGCATTGTCCTTTAAGAAAGTGGCAGCTTTCCTGACCTTCGAGGCCTCTGTAAAATTCCCTCCCGCATAAGCTGTATCAAACTGCTGGAGGAAAGTGAGTGCCTTGGTCTTGTCCTCGAAACCACTGAAGGTACTGAACTTTACCGCTGCACCACCTTCTTTGTAAGCCTTCGGCTTCTCTAGTGCCCCCAAGTTGTCATACGGAATGGTCTGCAACATGGGCACTGTACTAGGCATGATCGGCACGCCTTGGCCATTCACATTTTGAGTAAGAGGTGCGATATCTGGCTGCTGTCCAGAAAAACCAGCCATGCCAAAATGACCCTGTGGCACCCCAAACTGGCCCTGGTTGCCGTGGAAACCTTGCTGCATGCCGATAGTACCATACATGGGGTTTGGCATGATGCCTTGCATACCCCCGAACACTGTTCCTGGCATGTACGGCTGACTTCCAGACGCATAACCAACCATACTTTGGAACACTGATCCACCCCCGAAATACCCAGGATGTACCGTGGGTGGTGGAAAAACTGAGTGCATAGCCTGGTATCCAGCTCCCTGTCCATTCAAGACAGCATGCTGGCTCTGAAAGGTGGCGGGCTGAACTGGCATAACCTGTGGATTAGGCGTTCTAGCCACCTGTTCAAGCACGGGAGGAACCTGCTTTGGAGCCCCCGACTCCGCAACATGCGAGTGTTCCCTTTCCTCCTGCGCCTCATGAAGTACCTGGGCTTGAGCTTCAACAAGCTCTGTACGCGGCGTAGGTTGCCTATTTTGATGTTGCACTGGTGGCGCTTGCAAGAATTCCATAAACCTCGGATTCTACACCAGCTGCGAAAAGACATTCACCGCGGCAACTAACTGAGTCTTAAACGCATCATCCTCAAGTTGCCCTGTCATAAAGCCCTGTACTACTGGAGGGACATTCACGTTGACAGGAGGTACAGACTGACGTGGCCGTGAGCTCTCGCCAATCTCAAAAACCATAGGAATCTCTTGCCTGTCCTTTGGAGAGGAACACTCTTCCATAATTCCCTTCCCCTTGTCGGCCATAGTGTAATCCCCGCGTTCTTGCACTGTGTGTCTTTACCCTGAACAATCCAGGCTCACTCTTTGAGGAAAAAGTGATTGATATCCCGGCAATGGAACCATGTAACCGGCCCGTAGGGCGGTAGGCGTTGGCTTTCACCCGAAATTCTTTACTTTATACACACACAGAGCACTTTGCAAAGAGAACCTGTAATGGGAATTAACACTTAATCACACACACAGCTCGGAAGCTAGAATGCTCCGAGCAGACGCCGACAACCTGTAGGCCCCAAAATTGGCGCCCCTTTCGGTATTTCTTTATTCTTTAGGAGGGTAAATTACAAGGTAAGGTCCTGGGAATCCTTCACGTGTATCCACCTAGATACCATTTGATTTGGCCAAATTTCGGCAGCATAACAACCCCAAAAACTTGCGCGAAACCAATTCCCCTGCTGGAACTCGCTTGCACTGTCGTATACCCTCTGATTCCTGTCCAAAAACAGTAAATTCAGCACGTTGTATTTACTGGTTTTTGCCCTGTTTTCAGCCCCAAACAGTCCCCTAACTGTCCTTTGCCAGTGGGGCACGATTCCCAATGATCCTGGCGTCCGTATGGCTGAAAAACAGTGAATTTACAGCGCATACACAGCGCTGATTTTGCACCTGTACGGTGAGGTTATGACCCTCACCAGTGCCTGCTTTGGAGCAGCAGTTAGCTACCCCTGTTCCTGCTCAAGGAGGCTCTTGCCTCAGCACAAAAGCATGAACCCACACAACTGTACATCAGTCAAATGAGTAGCCCTCTTGTGGGGCATCACATAACTGCACGTAGGGGAGAGAGAGAGCAGTGTGTAGTGTGCAGGGCATCACTCCTAGCACCACACTGTACATGAGAGGGAAAGAAAGCACTCCATAGCTCTTAACCTGTGACAGGTTGCAAATGAGGCTTCTCCCAGCATAAAAATCAGCGCCCATTTTTTTGCAAGAGGAAAGTTCACCAAAATGTGACACTTGGCGCATTTTCAAGCATTTTCCCGTTTCGGGTTTGCCGCTTAAAAATATCATGACCGGTTGCCCAGTTGACTTCGCGGCAGAGCTATAAAATGTTCCCCTAGTCATACCGGAAGTAATGACGTGAACACATTTCACGGCCCAAAATAGCAGTTCCCTAAATTTTAGGAGATGCTTTCGTTGGGCTCCCACTGGTCTTCTGACCATCTATCCTCATTGGGACCGCATCCAAAAGTGCAATGTGGCCCAACTGTCGGATACTTTTTGTTGGAAGTCCCACCTTGACTTTACGCCTTAATTGAGTTCACTTCCTAGCATCCACCAACTTGCTAAGTGCGACGGGGGGACCTATATGATCTTGCTCTGAGCCTAGACATCCTCTTACCATACGAATTCCAGTGCCGACCACTTCCCGTCTGCGGGTGAATCTACCGTTCACATTGGCCATACAATGTCCGACCGTTTGCTACTTCAAAAAGAGGGTCTCAAAACAAATAAAATAAACCCCATTGGAAAGAAACCAACAACCAAGGTTAGCAGTTGCCACATCTCTGTGACATGGTTAATAACTGCCACGTCCTCGTGACAGAAGTCATTGAATATCTGCTAGAGGAATTCATGGTCATACATAGGAAATCTGTTCCATACCATCCACAGGCAAATGGACAAGCTGAGGCCACAAATAAAACACTATGCACGGTTCTCACTAAAATAGTGTCAGAGTCAAGAACAGATTGGGATCAGCAGCTACACTCAACACTATGGGCATACAGGGTAGCTTACAAAACATCGATAGGAACAACACCGTACAACATGGTGTTTGGCCTAAATGCTATACTACCCATAGATTTTTTAATTCCAACTCTACGAGTAGCGAAACGCTTAGAATGGACAGGGCATGAGCTCTCTTCAAGAATAGATGATCTTGAAAAGCTAGATGAACTCCGCTTGAGAGCTGTAGCTTCAATCTATGCTAAAAAGAGAAAACAAAAAGAGTTTTTTGACAAGCATGTGCGCACTAAAGCGTTCAAAACAGGTGATTATGTACTTGTTTATACTTTGAAGCAACATACCAAGAAAATTAAAAAGCGAGGCATGGGACCCTTTGTGATTAGTGATCTATCACAAAGTGGAGCTGTCAAGCTTGCTACATTAGCAGGTGAAGAAATGCCGAACTGGATTAGTGGATGTCGATTGAAGAAATGTCATCTACCACTTTCACAGGATATGCTTCAACAAATTCATCAAAGAAAACAACGAATGAAAGAAAAACAGAGAGTACGAGAAGAAGCTCAAGCAGAAGCAAAAGAACGCATTGCAAAACGAAGACTTCTGTGACAACAACAACACAGTGGAGCGCCATTGCGAATCAATGCCGTTCGAATAACGCAGTTGGATGAAGACACAGTGGAGTCAATAATTGCAGTCAAAGTGGGTACCAATCAAATTGAATCGACAGCATTGCTTGATTCGAGAGCTCAAGCAAATTTGATCTCTTACGGATTATACCAACAGCTCAAATCTGCAGACCAACTTCATCCTACTCCTCAAGTGCTGGAAAGTAGTATATCACACTCGTTGACAACATTGGGCTGGACTATATTGCATGTACAAGTACATCAATATATTTACCCACAAAAATTCTATGTGGTGGAGGATGAAAGCACACAACACCCAATGATGTTGGGACAACCTTGGCAAAAAGAGTACAATGTGCAGACAGATTGGAATGCGAATGCAGTCAAAATTCAGCATGCACAAGAACACCAGGTGATAGCCTTTGTTCAACAATACCGGAATAATCAGCTGTGCAAGCAATGCAATCACTGGAAAAAGAGCCAAAAACAAGAATGCCACCAAAGAACAACATGATACCCAAGACCAACAGACAGGTAAAAGCACATACATACGAAGTCACCGACTGCAGTGCAAAGATCTAGGTTACCAAAACAAGGAAAACAAGTATGGATGCGGAAGGATAGAAATGACATGGCAGACAAACAACAATGCAACGAAAGAATTCAACCGAAGCAGATAGTTCAACCAAAAACCAAGGGCATAAAACAGATATGGATCCTAAAGAAAATGCTCAGCAATAACTCAAATGTCACTCGCATTTGGATACCCAAAAAAAAGCAAAAGGAACTCCCTTCAGTACAAGCAACAACCGAAAACAGACAGCTGCGTTTGAACAAGGACAACCGACTTATGTGGATGCCAATCCGCAACAAACCAGTGGCCACAAAGGAAGTAGCACAACATCTACAAAAACCGGCAAAAAAAAGCTACCAATGGAAAGCAAAGGAAATACGGTCCACGGCCATTCGGGCCAAGCCAATCCTCTCCATAGAAACAGCTACGACTATATCAACAGTAGCGGCAAAGCAATTGCCTGTGGCAAAAAAGACAATTAAACAGAGAGCACTAGAGTTACAGCTGTTACTTGCAAAGAAAACAAGAAACCTCGACGACGAATGCCAATAAGCATCTTGCTTATTCCCTTCTCTTGCACAGCATTAATTTTTCCATGCATTGACCGAGTATGCATAAAATAGGGCCACAATAATCGGCCAAGCATTAACACAAATTTTTCAACCTATGCACGGCACATACCCGAGGCGATACCTTGTCGTCCGGGAGGACTCCGGCTAGGAGGGAAGGAGGCATTCTCAAATGCGGAACCAATAGAAAAAAGAGCAAAAAAGGGCATGATTTTCGACTATTTTAAGGGGGGTTGTTCGATTGCGAAATTTTCTGGACTAACCCAAGTATATATGCCCTTATACAGCATGTATCTATAGGTATATGGGGCCAAACGCCAAATCAAGCCCCTAGGTGTGTGTACATAAGTAAAAATAGCCATTTTTCGGGCAAAATATTGGTAAAACGGAGAAATCCAACCATAAAAAATGCATGTGAGTGTATATAATGTTTTGCGGTGATGTTTGTAATTTATTATGATTTTTGGAGATTTTCTGGGTTTGATTTGCTATTTTCCTTTTAATTTTGCTAATTTTCGGCAAAAAAACTTCAAAAATACAAAAAGCAGGTGAAAAACGGTCGTAATGGAAAACAAAAAATATGGGGATGATCAGTGACTATAGGACAACCTATGGTACAGTGGGAGTGCAATTATGAGACTAGAGCGGAAAACGTGTTTTGGCTATGTTTTGACCGAAATGCCAAATTTCTAGTAAGAAAAGCAAATGGAGTCCAAAATGGAGTCCAAATCAAGAAATTTTTGAGCCTAAACCGCATCTCACAAGATCTCGGGAACACATGTCAAATTTCATGAAAAGTGGTTCGGGAACCTCCATTATAAGAAATTTTCACCTCATTTTTAGCTCATTCTCACTATTGACCTTTTGAAGAGAGCTTCTGCCACCTAGAGCGAACGGAACTTCCAGCAGCTTCTACGACGCGCACGACTACCCAACGAGCTTCAGACATGAGAGGTAGGCTCACCACCTTGAGCTTTTCGCGCACGTTTGTCGTTTTGTCACGAAAACTAGCGTAGGGTTCACACACAAAGCGGGCGGTAGAGACCTACAAGTAGATATGGCGACCTAATGGCTAACCCAAAAGCAACGAAACTTCATCGGCAGCTTACCCTAGCATAGGAGACCAGTCTTGGATATCCAAAGGCAGTAGAAAACCATCGGAAAAAACCCTAATTCCTAGAATCCCGCAAGAGGCCACCAAATAGGAAATCGGCGAAAAGGCTCCCAAATGCTACCAAATTTCATGGGTAGGAGCATCTCGACATGCTCGACAAGTCTATGTGACGCACATGACCAAAAAGTGACTCGAAGCGGCACTTAACTTCAGAAACGGCATTAGACACACAAAGCGTCAAATTGCTCTCGCGGCCAAACCGTATGCCCGTTTGCCACCAAACTTCACGAGCGGCTTTTCTAGACCATCAACAACCAAGTCCTACGGTGGTAGAACACCACAAATCATCGAAAATATGTAAACGTAACCACGGGTACTTCTAGAGCGACAAATTGCCAAATGAAGCTCCGGTGAAGCCAAAGTCGACAAAAACCATACGACAAGGATCCCCAGGGGATCCGGAAGCTATGGAGACCAACATTAAGAAATTTCATCGCCAAAAAGCACTTCAAAAGTCAAAAAACGGCTCGGAGGCTCTGAAGTCCACACAGGGAGTTATTCTCTATCTATTTGACTTTTTTGTTGAAATTAGGCTTGAAAGGGACTCAGGGGGACTAAGGGCAGGCACTGGTGGCACAATCCATCAAAAAATCATCAGGAGATATCCTACGCGTAGGATGTCTCAAGGGCATTTCTGGGCACAGATCCCAACATTTTTCATCATACACATTTTTTGAGTGACCTTTACATGCTATCCACCAAGTCTCATCACATTTGGACCAAAATTGACCTCATCTGCATGAAAAAACGCAAAGTTAGGGCATAGAGGCAATAATGGGCCATAGACCTACCAAATCTTGTCCAAATCACACGAAACTTGCACAACACATTCACAAGCACATCACCAACCAATCTGTGTGGTCAGAAGCAAAAATTGGTAAAGTAGACATCCTACGCGTAGGATGTCTATTTGACATTTTTGGCCTACAGAGGATGTTTGTTCATTCCAGATCCAATCCCATCATCATCAAGAGCTCATATACCAATTTTGAAGCCATTCTAATCATTTTTGACCCCCAACACCTTCAAGATACACTTTTTGAGCCCAAAAAACACTACACAGGCTCTTACAAGCATCAATCCTTGTCCAAATCCAAATCTAAGAGCATAGCCATGTTCCATAGACCAAGGACTACCCACAGAACAAATCTCATGTCATTTTGATGAAAAAGACATCCTACGCGTAGAATGTCTCCAGCATAATTTGGACCTTCTGTGCAAAGAGTGACATCATGGAAGCCAATGCCATGGTGCAATGAGCCCATATACTAATTTTCAACCCATTTGGACATCAATTGCTAGCTGTTATGGACTTTCTACCCAATTTGTGACCTAAAGTCTGAATCAACCCAAAACATCCACTTTTTGATATCCAAATCCATATCCAAGCACATAGCCATGTTCCATAAGCCATGCAGTACCAGCATGTCAAGTATCAACTAATTCATGATGAAAAAGACATCCTACGCGTAGGATATCTAAATGGAAATATTTGGCCAGATTTGCACTGTGAGCACATGCACTGTTTCACTAGTTCCTTTTAAGCTTTATTTTCAATTTTCAAGTCATTTGGATAGTTAAAACTCAATTTCTCAGCTAATCTGGAAAAAACGCTAACTTCGGACTACTGAGTGCAACAGGATCTATGGCAGCCGCGAAGTCACCGGCAAAGAAGAAAAGAATGACCATTAAGGACTACCTAGAAGAAGTGGAGCCCTTGTCATACCAAAAGGAACACTAAAGCCCACCAGCACATGGATCCAGGAAGATCTGTTAGAGTCCAACGACCTAAAGATCTACCAAGGAGTGTTCAAAGACACTGAAGGGAATGTGATCGAGCTACCAATGCTGCCGCGAGAACTCAATAAGTTCGTAAGAAGCAAGATGGCCGGGTACTTGGAGAAGATTGATCTCCACAACTATTTTGAAGCAGTGCCGGTAGGGGTGGACATAAAGAGAGTCTGGGTGTTTGTAACAACAATAAAAGAAGATGGAGTGGCTAGAGTAACCGATCTACAAGGCAGGCCAGAAACAGAAATAATCATCACTGAGCAAGTTGTAGCAGATGCACTAGACCTCTCCAACAAGGGGGATAGTGTAACTAAAAGAAGGGATGATGTCAAGGTGTATAATGAGAAGAAAGGAAACTACACTTTTGAAGATATTGTCAACCCAAGAGTGGCAATCATGAGTCAGTTGTATAACCAATACTTCCACATGTGTACGAAGCGGCCATAAAAGTGCAGAATGCCGCCAGGTGCAATTGCCACGACATTCACTTGGGCAATGATGAAGAGCACTCCAAAGATAATCAACTATGCAGCATATATACATGACAACCTAGTGAAGATGCGTAACAAGAAGCCAACGTATATTGTGCCAGGAGAACTAATCACTAAGGTGATTTATGAGGCATTGCACGCAAAAGGAAGATGGCCTGACCCCCCGTCTCAGAACGACTGGCTGAGGCTAAAAGAAGACAAAGAAGACGAGCCACAAAGAGCACCAAGCGTGGCCACAAGACTGAAAAGAGGGCTAGAGCCTGTTCAAGAAGAGCAGCCAGAACAAAAGAAAGAATTTGCCCCAGTGCCTGCAAAAGAGACAAAGTCACAAAAAGCGGCAAGACTAGAGCGGCTGATGGAGAGCTTCCGAGCACAAAGAGCCCTTAAAGGTGATTTGAGTGAACTCTGGAAGCCTTCTCTAGAAGCAATGTCGGGATCCTCCCGAAGAGTGCAAAGGGACAGATTCGAGGATTATATCAAAAATTTTGAGATTCTTGATGCCGCATCAGAAAATATACCGCATGTACCTTTCACATAGGAGGAAATGGAGCAAATACGGCAGAAACTGCTAGAAGAGCAAGAGAGCCAAGAGAGAGAAAGAAAAACAAAGGCAGACAGAGATCTAAAGAAAAAGCCTACATCTCTACCGGCCAGCCCACAGCCCTCACCACCTCCTAGCAGCCCTCCACAAGAAGATAAAGACGCTGAAGACAAACCAAAAGAACGAGAAGAGACCAAGCAAGAGCAGAGCCACTAGCCTAAACCAAAGGAAGAGGCTAAGCCTCGAAGTGGGCAACAAGAGCCAAATGATTCATATAACACATTTTTTGACCTGCTAGCTGCAGGATACACAAAAGAAGAGGCTGCCACAGTCGCATTCGACTTGGCAAGCACAGGGCCTAAAGAACAAATGCAAGGCATCAGGTTAGTAGAACTAAAAGAAATGGCCACAGATACAGTGGACCTGCACCCGCCCTCCAACGATTGGGATGTGGTGATGACGAAGCTAACCGGGTTAAGAGCGCAGTCCATGGCTTCAAAAAGTGAGATGGCATCCCTCAAGGCCACTAAAGTGAAGATAAAGATGGAAGTAGACTCTTTGCAAGGACAAAGTCAAAGGCAGAAAGAGAGAGAAGCGCAGCTACAGGCCAGCCTAGCAAGGGCATTGCAAAGATGCCAGACAATGAAGGAAGAAAATCAAGCAGCAGGACAAAGAATGCAAGGAGTTGAAGAGGAATGTTAGCAACTCAGCAAATCACTGATAGATGCCGAGAGGGAAAGGGATAACCTGACCCTACAGCTGGCTGAGGAATCTAAAGAATTTGAAGCCATGAGAAACGCCAAAGAAAAGGCGGAGATAGATCAAGAAGCCAGCTAGGATGAGGTCCTTGAGCTCAAGGACCAGCTCAAAGTGAAAGATCAAACCATCCAGAGGCTGCAGGCATCCCCTGCCAGAGTCAGAGCTACTAGCTCGACTCACATCTCTACGGAAAGTCAACTTTATGAAGAACACATGCAAGAACTTCAGAAGAGCTGACTCTAGAGAAAAAGCAAAGATTGATAATGGCAGAAGGGTCTATTGTCATGCAAACACGAATGGAAGAAGACCAAAAAGCCCTGCAAGAAGAATTAGAAAGTATCAAAAGAAAGCTCGAGGAGGCGGAGAGGATAAACGCCGAATTGAACGACCTCCTCGTAAATATAGGCGAAGAAGCTGAAACAGAAAAACAAAAACTCCTAAAGCAGATTGAGGAGCTGAGAGGACAGCAAACCGGAGAACAGGAGGGCACAGGGCCAGCAGCCAATGAAGACATAGATCTAGAAAATGTGGCAGATCCGGTAGACACACCTATGCAAGAGGAAATCCTAGAAGGATCCTCTCAAGAGCCACAAGATCTAACACAGGAGGAGGAAGAGAAGCTGCGTAAGGCAATAGAGGTGGAAATCAGAGACAACAAAGGAAGCCTTGGAGTGGGAGCAGAGGGTTTTCAAGTCCATGACCATCCAGAAGATTGACGCCAGCAACCTCAGGCGCGAATGGCTTCAACCCTCTCTCCCATATCCTTTGTTGAAATATGAAGCAGCCACCATCAATAAGCGGATAAGAGAAGAGCCGACCGTACCACTCTACAACGCAGATACCTCCCAACCAGAAGGGGTCAGGCTAATTGTTGACCCTCAACCAAAATGGAGGAAGGCTTGGCTAACAAAGTACCCACAATACCTAATCCATTTGGTAGAGGCACCGAAAAATATCAGAGACAACCTCAGCTTTTGTCGTCTACCAAGGATCAGGAGGTGGAAAGCCCAGGAGATCTTACAAAGGAGCCAACCCACTTGGCTGAATTACCCTAAGCTGCCGGGCTTGAAGGCAGGTGAGAGAATAAGTGTCCAATACATGGTGAAAACCCTAACGGACGCCATCAAATTGTTCACTGGCTCACCTGACCTTATGTGCATCATGATGAAGAAAATTTGCAAAACCCTTTTAGTAGTATTTGAGACATTCAAGCCAGGCCAGGTGACAGACAGTATCTTCTTCTTCCAAGATACTTACAGATGCGCCTATGATCTGTCTGGTCAGCCTTCCAAGGAGGTGATACATGCGTTGTATCAAAGGATAATGTTTTTACCATCCTATCACCTCCAGGCCTTTGAAGAAGCGTTCTACACTGGCTTCTTCACAATAAACACTGATATTTTCGGCCCAACAATGATGAATCTGCATGCAAGATACGAATCACTGATCAAGATGCGTGAAACCATACGATAAAGAAGCAGCTCAGCGGCCATGTCGGGGACGACATGAGCAAGGAGGGGGGGAGTGTTAGAAGCTGGACACACTCCACGGCAACTAACTACTCGGAAAATTATTATTTTTTGTAATTATTCATTTATTGAGGAAACCTCATTTTTCACTTTGTAAATATTGGGACTAACAGAAGTTTCCAGATTGTATCCCAGTTTTGATAGTTAGATAGAGTAGTCGGTTGATTTGGAACTTTAGGGTTTGAGAATTATAAGGTATATATACCACTTTTTGGCATTTAATGAAAAACCTTTTTGTCATTTTTAAAAAACAAGTTTTGAAGTCTGCGAGTGAGCGTACTGTATACGAGAGAGAGTGTAAGGTTCACCTTGACGCTACGTGTGCACCGGTGGTCGGAATCGAGTGCTGAGAAGTGCAGCGTGTTGCCCCCGACGAGAGCTACGCGCCGATACCTACATTGCGCGCGTACGGTCCGGTTTTGCGAGCTCCTTCTACGAGCTTCATTTGGTGATTGGGTGAGCATACGTTGTCCGATTTTGCATTGCAGCATATCCACGCGTTCACATTGAGTAGAGCTACACATTAGGCACTTTAGATTTTGGAAACGAAGACCTGTAAATTTCGGTCAGACATCCTACATGATTTTGCACCGGCTGTTTTGGGTTGGGATTTTGGTTCATAGACCTTAGGAAGAGCGACCTATTGGTGTTAGTAGGATCTCCTTCAAGTTCTATGGTGTTTCGAGATTGTTTGATGGATGTTCGACTCTAGACAGCGTTGTAGGAAGTCTCCTCTTATGCACTCTTGAAGGCTGTGACTTAGACAATTGGTAAAGACCTCTGTAGGAATTAGTTAGGAGCCGGTCGAGTGTAGGTTGACACTGTAGGTTGACACCTTATGCTTGCTTTCACGCACCTGTGGGTCGAGCTTCGTCCTTAGCTGACATTATATGTTAGGTGAGTTCTCGTTGTGCTGACGTCCGTCGCGGCGTATCCGTCCAACAGCGTGTGTGTGCAAAGAGGTTGATTCTATTACTTGAAAATCTCCCCGAACGCCCAAATGGTGCCTATTTTGAGAGCAAGTACATCACTGTTTACATAAAAACCTCTCCTAAAGAGAATAAAAAGTGCCCTGGAAAGCTAAGTGGAGAGGGGATGTCAATAGCCTCTAAGAGATAGGCACTTCGACCAAAAGCCCAATCAGCAACTGCAAACCAAGAACCGGAGCCACCAAAAGGCACCAACAGTGAAGATGACAGTGAGCAACTGCAAGAAGCTCAGTGTCGGACAGACGTTCGCCAACTGGTAAAATGTGAGAGTAGGAGGTAATGGAGGCACCGGGGGGAAAGAGCCTTTGGGGAGATGAGGGCGAATCACCAAGAGACTTCAGTAGGAGGTCACAAGGTGGGTAGCAAGGCACTGCACCGGAGCTGACAAGAAGCCTTCATCCAAAAGATCTAACAGTTCACTTATTGAAGGTGGCTCCTCAAGACCATGGTTGGAGAGGGAACGACCGAGAGAGAGTGGAGGAGTCTTTGATACTACATCCGGGTGGAAACCTACCGAAGAAGCTTGGTAGAGAGAGCAGAGATGAGAGCAGCTAGCTGACCTTGAGCAAACCCACCGCCATCAAGCAACAATAGAAACCAAAACCCCAAAAAAAAACAACCCATGCCAACGAAAAGAAGAGGAAGGAAAACAAAACAAACAAAACTATATAATTAAAAAAAAGAGAAAACAAACCTAAAGGACGGGCCAGGATGTAGACACATTGTGGTTCACTTTTTTGATGATACGCAGTGCCCACCTTGCTATGTACACATACATGAGGACTCCTGGACAGAGGAGGTTGCTTTACGCACGGCTCGGTCTACTTGGGCTTGGGCTAGGCACTCTTTGCAGTCACGCTTATCTCGAGGACGCTCGGATGCGGATTACTCCCCATCCAAGCCAGCCTCGAAGATAGCACGTTTGGTGCTATGGCAGCATCTGTTCTCTCTCGCTCTCCATGAGGATCGTCTCATGGAACGTACAGGGATTAGGTGGGCCCCAATTTCAGCGTCAGAGGGCCCGACTACGTCAGGAGCTTCAGCGCTGCCTTGTGGGAGGAGAGATTGACCTTCTTATGCTACAGGAGCATCAACTATGTGAGAGCCGCATTAGACGTGGTGGTCAGCTTTTGCGTGGACGATATGATACTTGTTGGTCAACTGCTTTTGGACCTGGAGGCATCCAGGGCGGGCTATGTATGACTATTGCGGATTCTTTGCAGCACGCCTTTGTGGGCAGAGGGATTATTGTGCCAAGCAGGGCTCAATGGATCACTGTGCAAGTTCAAGGTTGTATTGTGGGCTTCCTGAACATTTATGCGCCCAATGTGGCAAGTGCACGAGCAGAGTTTTGGTCACAGATTATTGAATCTCTCCTACAAGCAGAGCAATGGTGCGTAGGGGGTGACTTCAACATGTTGGAGGACCCCTCTGACAGGATTGGTGGTAGCCATGCTAGTGTGCATGGAGTTGAGCTGGCAGCTTGGGAGAGGTTTTGTATGACTCTGAGGGTCTCGATGTGTGGCAGCATTCTAGCTTTGTGAGGCCCCCAGACAACATGGCCTTCTCTCGTTTCGGACCGTAGAGTGGAAGGAGTGAATCTATCGCGGATAGATCGCTTCTACACTAATGACCACTTCTGTGACTTGGGTGGGACAGTTGGCATTCTGGCAAGGACTTCCTTTTCGGACCATGCACCAGTGATCCTCACAATGACAGATAGGCAAAGGAGGGGGAGCACGATGCTACGCATCCCTGAGAGGGTCTTGCTGGACTCTACGCTCAGAGAGCGAGTAGAGGCTCGTTTGACAGAGAGCTTAGATATGCAGGATTCTCCTGCTGACAGAGTGGCTTCGGGACTTGCTCAGCTTAGTCGATTCTTTCTTCAGGAGTTTTTGGCTCGCCTGGCTGCAGCGAGAGAGGAGCAGCAGCGTCTCCGACGGGAGTTGCTTCCTTGCAGAGGATGCAGGAACAGCGTCCAGATAGTCCTTGGTTGGAGGAGCAACTACAACAGGCTCGCCAGGAGCTTGTTAGCACAGAGGAGAGGCGCCATGAGTTTGCTTTCCATCGACAGGCATCTCAGTGGACCCAGGTGGGTGACAGAGTGACAGGTGCTTTCTTTGAGGCAGTGGGACCTCGGCATACACATGCCAAGGTCAATCAGTTGAGGAGGCCCGACAGGTCAGTTGCTTCAGAGCCAAAGGACATGCGTGTAGTTATTGACTTTTACCGTGATTTACTATCTGCAGCGCTTCAGTCAGAGCGTCGGGCTGCATGCAGAGAGGGTGTGGGCACAGATGCCTAGTCTTGTGACTGAGGAGATGCGTCAGAGGCTTGAGATGTCTCTTCAGCTAGAGGAGCTGCACACGGCTCTTAGTGTACTCCCCCGTGGTAGCTGTCCAAGTCAGGATGACTTGACTCCCAGTTTTTTCTTGGAGTACTGGGACTTTGCTTGGCCCAGATCTCTGTAGTGCTTTTCAGTACATTCTGCACACAGGAGAGATGCCTGACAGCATGAGTGAGGGCCTGATCTACCTCATTCCCAAGGAGGGTGCCTCCTTGGATGACATTCGACAGTGGCGCCCCATCACCATCCTCAATTCAGCCTACAAAATTCTTGCCAAGGCTCTGAGTTTGAGGATTCAGCCACTTTTAGAGAGCATTATACATGGGACTCAGACAGGTTTTGTCAAGGAGCGTAGTATCCTTGACAACATCTTTACTTTTTGGGAGGCTTCTGCCCTAGCGCGGCTCCGTGGTGAGGATCTGGTGATTCTTCTTCTCGATTTTGAGAAGGCATACGACAGAGTTGACTGGGACTTTCTGGAGGGCACTCTACGCAGGATGGGCTTCTCAGATGCTTGGATCAAAGGGGTGTCAGCTTTGTACAGACAGGCACACAGTCAGGTACTTTTGTCAGGAGGTAGAGGTGATCGCTTCACGCTCACACGTTCGGTCAGACAGGGCTGCCCTCTTGCCCCCTTCCTCTTCCTGTTCTATGCTGAGGCGATGAGCAGGTTTCTGGTGTCACAGCAGGTTGGTTTACGTGGCTTAGCACTTCCTATTCGGGGAGATGAGCTACTGGACGCTGAGTTTGCAGACGACTCAGCCTTGTACTTGGATGGCCAGGAGGCCAACTTTCACAGGTGTGAGCAGGCTCTTGAGACTTTCTGTTGTGCATCTCGCGCATTGATCAACTGGAGAAAGACAGTGGCTTTCTCGGTTGGTAGTGCTCCTATGCCCAATTGGATGCCAAGTAAGGGTTTCAGGTGGATTCCCCCAAGGACTGCAGTTCGAAACTTGGGCTGTCAGGTTGGTTTGGACTTGTCTCCCGAGGAGCAGATTGCTCCCCTTCTCCTGTCTATCAGGAGGAAGTTGTTACATTGGAGCTCCGCACGACTTGTAGTGGCCAACGAGGTGTTGTTGGCTACTATGTGGTACATCACTCCTTGTTGGATCTTCTCGAGTTCTTGTATCAGCCAGGTAGAGAGGCTTATCAGGAACTTCCTCTGGTCAGGGCGTGACACTCAGATAGCCCGGGCCAAAGTGGCTTGACAGGTCATCACTCTTCCGTGCTCACAAGGAGGGCTTGGGATCATAGACCCAGCACAGCAAAGCAGAGCCCTTCTTGGGAAGTTCACCGTCAGAGGACTTCTTCCAGGTGAGGAGCCCTGGAAGGAGTTCTTGCTGCAGCGGCTTCGTGCTAGGGTGCCTCTGGCTGGAGGCCCCTGGCGACCTTCGACCATATGGATTTTCACAGAGATACGAAGAGTTGGCTTGAGCAGGAGACTGGAGGACCGCTTCGCTGTGAGTTTGCTCCCATCTTGGGAGCATCTCCGGCGAGGCTTGGAGCAGCATCAGCCTACTTGCACGGAGGAGCGCCTGAGACAGCCCCTTGTCTGGAACCCCATGGTTAGCACTCAGAGAGGCCACTTGGTTGGTAGTCGGCCTCATGTTTCCTGGGGTCCCATGGCAGAGGGTCCAGCACGCTCCCTAGGTGACTGGTTACAGTTTTCAGGCTTGTCTGAGGAGCTTCAGGGCTTTCAGCTACACGGCATGATAGGGGTGCAGAGCATGTGTCAGGACATCTTAGAGGCAGTACCAGCTAAGTGGCTCACACCTCTCGAGTCAGCAGCGCCCAGATAAATGGGAGCCTTCACACGACAGGAGGTTCTCATCTCAGTTCGGGCTTGCTCAAAGACTGTACCCTCCCTGTTTTTCGAGATACAGGGTGAGAGACGTTTACACCGAGTTGCAGTAGAGTTGTTTTCAGAGGATCCGAGTGGTGGGCCTCTGTGGGAGGCCTGTGTCATCGATCCAGACCCAGCAGCTCTAGAGACTGGACACTGGAGACTGTGGGCTTGGGAGAGTTGTTCACTGACACGAGTACAGTGGGATCCTGGAGGGTGGCTTTGGAGGGACCCTTTCTCCTCTGTAGACCACCCAGGTGTCACTTTCTTTCAGTACACTGTTCGCCTGGGACGTCACATACTGGCAGCACAGAGAGGCTCGTCCTGCTACAGCACGTCACTGGCAAGAGGAGGGTCTCACAGCTGAGTTCTTGGCAGTTTTTTAGGAGAGGTTGTGGGACTTCAGACAGCCGAGACGAGTCACTTTGTTCCAACGGCTGGTTGCACACAGAGCTACAGCAGTTGGGAGATGGCTTGTACATAGCGGTCTCTCGGCCACATGTGCAGCTTGTGACCATCTTGTGGAGAGTCTCAACGTCACTATCTTTGGGGCTGTCCTTTGGCACAGCAGGTGTGGCTTCGTGTTCTTCGACTGATGCCAGCTCTTTCCACAGCTCGGCAGTACACTTGGGGGGCAGCTGCTTGGTCCACTCTCACGGGCCCGGCACTTCAGTTTGAGCTATCTTCCAACCAGCAGGATGATAGTGATGCAGGGGGGTCGACCTACACTCCAACCTGCCACCACAGAGCTTACTCCACAGGAGTGGTGCAGTGAGAGAGAGGAGTGCTGGGAGCTCATCAGTGGCCTGACACTATGGTTCATCTGGCGGGCCCGCTGCTTTCGCATCTTCGAGGCCCGCCCTGTACCACCAGCACAGACTGCTCGGGTTTTGTGGCTAGAGCTGATCCATACTCTCAGAGGACAGCTCGAGAGACTCCAGGGCAGCTCTAACAGCATGCGAGAGCGCAGAGAGGCTTTCCTTCGACTCTGGCGGTCGAGGGTGTACTCACATGGCATTACTGTCCACCTGTCTGGCTCTTCCCTCCTCCAATCTCTTGATTTAGCCTCATTGTACATATGCTGTTTTTTCATTGGGAGAGTCTCCCCATCATGATTGTTGTAGCCCTCTCTTGTAGAGGTGGTTGTAGCCCCATGGGCAGTTTCATTAACTATTAGAAGGATCTTTTTCTCGGAAAAAAAAAAAACAAGAGGATCCCTGTAGTCGGTCAAGAATATCATCGATCCTTAGAATCAAAAATCTGTTCTTGATGGTGATTTTATTGAGAGCTCTATAATCAATGCACATTCTCTAAGATCCGTCTTTCTTTAAAACCAACAACACAGGAGAGAAGTAGAGTAAGTACTTGGCTGAATAAGACCTTCCAAGAGGTCTTTCACTTGGTTCATAATCTCTTCATTCTGGGCTGGGCTCACACGGTAAGGTGGCCGGTTCAATGGAGTGCTTCCAAGTATTAGATCAATAGTATGATCCTCAGGACGAGATGGTGGCAACTCGCCTGGCAAGCCCTCAACAAAGCAATCGGCATGAGTGTGGAGAAAATCTTGGCGTTCTTTATCAAGTTCGTTCTGTGTTCATCATTTAACTCTTTCAAATAGATCGAGTAAACAAACAGACTGGATTTCATTAATTTGGAAACGGCCGAAGCCGATACAATAGGGACAGACTCGACCTTGAGTTTCACATCAAGTACAATTTTTTGGCCCTTTTCATTTGTCAATGTCGCTTTCTTCGCCCGATAATCGACCACAATATTGTTCTTAAGGTACCAAGGGACTCCAAGGAGGACATCACAACCTTCCAAGGGCATTATGTAAAAGTCCTCATGCCGCAAATCCTGACAATGCAACCGAAATTTGCCAATGACAAGAGTAATGGCTATGTCCCGTGCGGGTGCCGCTAGAACTGCCTCTGCTGGTGGTCCCATCCGATCGGGTGTAATCTCGAGCCGCGCCGCCAATTCAGGTGAAATGAAGTTGGCCTTGGCTCCTCCATCAAAGAAAATCGGGGCTTCTTGATCTTTCATTTTGCCCCAAGCTCGGTAAAGTTATGTACTTTCATCAATCGTGCTTGGGTCAGTACCCATGCAATTTGGAACCAATCCTGCTTTCAACTTGCCTTCTCTGCCACATTCCTCAGTTGCTCTCGAACTCACTGGCCTGTCTTCATTCTGTTCTTGTTGTGCCTTTTTAGGGCACTTCGCGGAGACGTGCCCATGTCCCCCGCATCCAAAACACTTCCCCTCTTTGATGTAATTGGCCCTCTCTCAAAGAGTGAGCCGGGGTCGTGAATCCTTGTCTTTCTTTTCTTGGAAACTCTCTTTCTACTTTCATTGTTAGAAGTATGTTGGGTTCTCTGAGTCGAGATCTCATCAGTGGGCTAAGTCGCAAAACCCCGTTTCGCACGACCCATCAATTCTTGAATAGAATTTGACTTTTGTTCCAAGCAGTAGTGAAACGTACTCGAGGAGTGGATCTCCCGGCTACACGGACCGCCTACAGACACGCGTCGGACGAACCACCCGACCATAGCCACCATCCGGCAGCTCCCTCGTGTTGGGGCCAGCGTCCGAGGACGTAGGCTTGCACCTGTAAGACCGAGCGTCCCATACCACCAAGCCTCACCTCCTCGAGGTGACCTCGCGCACTCCTAGTCTCGCGGGCGAACCATTGGCACTCTGCCAGTGGGGGTCGATAACTGCAAATGAAGCCTTGGCCTCCCTTTTATAATAATGGCCAACCACATTGACCGAGTTCACACTACGTCCGTTCGGACATTGGACGCCCATCCTGACGGCGTCTGGGCTAGATCCCCTCTCCCATGAGCGGGACATAACATACTTCCCCCCTTAAAGAACCATTGATGTCCTCATCAATAAAGTGGGGATACTGAGCTTTCAAACCCCTAACTGGTTCTCAAGTAGCAAACCTTTCAGATTGACCCTTCCATTTAATTAAGTACTCGTCATAAGCCTTTTGGCACAAATGACGGGTACGATGATCTAAAACTGCCTCTGGTTCTCGAGGAATATACTCAGTTTGCATATCTTGCCATACATTTTCCTCGATAGGCACAACAACGTCGGCTTCGCCAATTTTACTTTAAGGCCGCTGATATGAAACACTGGATGTACACTAACATCCAAAGGAAACTCTAACTGTGGAAGATACCTTTCCCAATGAGACTGCCTGTGAGAGACATAGGCTCTTAACATGTCTTCTAACGTCTGATTCATCCTTTCAGTTTGTCCATCGAACTCGGGATAGTCAGAAGACGACATACTCAACTTCGTCTGAAGATGAGCAAACACATCTCGTCAAAATCGGCCACTGAACTTAGTATCTCGATTACTGACGATATCCTCTGGCAGACCATACAGCTTATAAAGTTGATCGACAAATAAAACCGCCGATTCATGGCTTTTTACTGTCGACTTCGTTGCTATAAACTTCGCCATTTTTGTGAGTCTATCGACCACAAACCAAAAAACGTCATTGCCCCGACTCATATTTGGCAAACCAACGATAAAGTCCATGGAAATACTCTACCACTTGGCATCTGGGATTTCCAATGGATGTAACCGTCCAGCTTTCCTAAGGCGCTCTGCCTTATTGACCTGACACTGAGCGCATCTCTTCACATGGCTCTCTATGTAAGAGCGCATCCTTGGCCAATAGAAATATCCCTTGACCAAAGCCAAAGTTCTTTGAATGCCTAGGTGCCCAGCGCTAGGAACATCGTGGCATTCACACAAAATCCTTTGTCGAATCTCATCGATTTCCGGCACACAGACTTTTCCATTTCTGAACAATAGTCCACCTTTAATGGAATATTGTCGTTGTCTAGTCTCTCCGACACGACTCACTTGGGTCTCCGGATCATCCAAGCTTGTACGCGAGTCATGCCCCGCTTCGACCTCGTTCCATATCTTGCCAAAATGGCTATTGGAACGACATAGCCCTCGGAGAGAGAGAGATAGGAATCCGTTGAGATTTCAGCCATAGACAAGGCATTAACCTCAGGAATCCTGCTGACCGCATCGGCAACTCGATTGTTGGATCCTTTTCTATAACGGATCTCAAAGTCAAACTCTTGCATAAGCTCAGCCCATCTAGCCTTCCGGCCTCTGAGATCACCCTGATCACAGATATAGCGCAAGGAGTGATAATCTGTCCATGCAACAAACGTAGAGCCATACAAGTAGTGCCGCTATTTCCTCAAGGCGTTGACTACTGCGTAAAGCTCCTTCTCATACGTTGGATAACGCATCTCAGCGTCAGAAAGTTACTTACTTTCAAACGCAACAGGACATCCATCCTGGTATAATGCCGTATCAATAGCATAATCACTAGCATCCGTTTCAACCACAAACGGTTTGCTAGGATCCACAATGTGCAATATTGGCGCAGTAGTCACCAAGTGCTTTAGTGTCCGAAAGCTCTCGTCGAGACGCTCATTCCAAACAACAGGGGGGCCTTTACGATGAGGACCCGAAGTCTTCGGCCCTTTCACCCCTCCTTTTAGAAGTTGCGTAAGCGGAGCAGCAACTTTAGAGTAATCCTTCATAAACTTGCGAAAGAATCCAGTAAAGCCTAAAAAGGACTTTACTTGGCCCACATTCTTCAAAATGGGCCAATTTCGCACTTTATCCAACTTTTCAGGGTCCACGCGAATTCCATCACGGGTAATGATGTGACCCAAATACAGAAGCTCTTTCTTGAAGAATTCACACTTGGAAGCCTTAGCATAAAGCTTCTCACATTCTTACTTGGTCCACATTCTTCAAAATGGGCCAATTTCACACTTTATCCAACTTTTCGGGGTCAACGCGAATTCCATCACGGGTAATGATGTGACCCAAATACAGAAGCTCTTTCTTGAACAATTCACACTTGGAAGCCTTAGCATAAAGCTTCTCAGTTCTCAGTACTTCAAGAACAACGCGTATATGCGCCAAGTGCTCAGATAAACTTCGGCTGTAGATCAAGATATCAAAATACAACAACGAAGGTGCCTAAGAATTGTCTCAGCAATTCGTTCATCATCTGCTGAAACATAGCTGGAGCATTTGTCAAACCAAAAGGTAAGACCAAAAACTCATAGTGACCATAACGCGTATGGAAACCTGTCTTAGGAATATCTTCCAGTTTAATACATATTTGGTGATAGCCTGATTACAGGTCTATCTTCGTAAAATACAACGCTCCGTGGAGCCGATCTATTAGATCGTCCATGCGTGGGAGTGGATACTTATTCTTAACAGTGATTTTATTCACCCCTTTGTAATCCACGCAGAAGCGCATAGTGTTATCCTTCTTTCAAGAAAGTAATACTAGCGCTCCCCAAGGGGATTTACTTGGCAGAACAAAACCCCTGTCGAGATAATCTTTCAGTTGTCGTTGAATCTCGTCCTCCTCGGTTTTTACTAAACCGATAGGGTTGCTTTGAGAAGGGCTGACTACCAACCACCAACTCAATGCCATGATCTACTCCTCTCGAAGGAGGCAAGCCAAGAGGGAGATCATCAGGAAAAGCATCCTTAAATCAGTCACGATTTCTCGAATAAGGTTGGATTCGTCGGAATCCCCAAGTTCAACAGAAAAACATGAAACATTTTTACGAAATTCACTGACAGAGGTACCAAGCACTAATGAATCGAACCAAGCAGATGGTACACACTGATAAATGTCAACATCAGAAGATTTTGTATCTTTATACATTTCCAAAGCAGTAACAATTGATATAGCAAAACCATTATTTAAAGAATTCTGATTACAAAGCGACACAGATACATGAGGTATATCCTACTTAACAAAAACAAGAGAGTGATGTACATAGTCTATATACAATGAGTCTTGTTTATCATAAAACCATAGAATTCCTAAAATAACATCTGCTCTGTCCAAGCGCATGATGTGGAAATCCAGGTTCTCTTTGTAATCAACCAACTCGAGCGACAAATCTGGAACCATCCGATTCCAAATATCCGTATCCTCGCCACGAGCCATCTTTACGCAATACTCATGGTCACTGTCACGCGTCCGCAGGCTCAGTTTCTGCACCAATTTTGCATCCACAAAATTGTGTGAGTTTCCATTATCAAGGAGTACGGTCACGTCGTGACCATTGATCTTCCCGAGGAAACGGAGAAGATCGTGCTTATCAAACACTTTGGTGCTAAAAGTACAATTAGTGCATGAACTGTGCGCTAGATGATGAATTTCAACTTGAATGACATCAGAGTTACCTGAGATCTTGTGAATCTGAACCGAAGGACGACCTTGTGGTTTCTTTGTCTTCTTCTTGGGGCAATCCTTGATTTGGTGACCCGTCTGGCCACATGTGAAGCAAGCCCCTTTCTTCACTGCATCAGCAACTAAAGCATTTTTGGCTTTCTTCTTCTCCTAAGAAGATCTCGACGGTGATTTCGATTTATGCTGGAATCGGGGTCGCTTCCTCGAAGCGCCCTCCCCGGATTGATGGTATAAAGTTCTTTTCTTCTCATAATTCCCTCCATTTATAAAATGGAACGTCCTGGCCTTTGCCACTGCATCCTAGACGTCAGTTGGGGCTTTGTTCTTGATTAAGGCCTAGCGGTAATCTTCATGTAATCCCAGTAAGTACATGAGCACAGCTTGCATGGAATCCACCTTGCAAAAGATGAGCGCTTCTTTGAAAGCTGTCGTATACTTATCAAACGACAGAGCAGAGACTCTGCAATTTGGTGTAAGCCTTCAAAGGATCCATTTTGACGAAATCCCTCTTGAGTTTCACACAAAAGTCAGCCCATGTCGTAGGCTTCTCTGTCATGTCGCGCCACCAAGTAAGCGCCTTACTGCGCAGATAGAGAGGAATCGTCTGAATTCTCCGTTCATCATGCTCCCCATGGAGGTCAAAATACGTGATCCACTGAAGCAACCAATTATTTATGGCCAGTTCCGTACATTCCTTCTCCTCCCCTGAGAAATTTGTGGTTTTGTACGGAATCGTGGCAGTTGGACCACCCTGCGAACGCCCAAAAGTAGCAATCTGCATCCGCAATTGCTAGAGATAGGTTTCGCCCTCGGAAATGCGCGCACTCGCGTCGACTGAGCCATATTTTTTTCCAGAGCGATACGTCGGGAACTAAGCCCTTGCACGACCCCTTCGAGAGAGGCCAAGCGAATGTTCGTCTGAACGTTCGCATTTTCCAGAGCGGTAACACGCTGGTCGAAGCTCTGAAAATTATTTGTAATCCATGTGTATAGAGCATGCGTGAACGTAATTTGAACATTACCTGGCACGTCGTCACGCTGCACATCCGAGCTGGAGAAATCCATGGCGAAGTCCCGTGAAAATTGAAGGTTTCACACGAAACTGGGACCTTTTCTACACTTTTCGATCCCGAAAAGTTGTATTGTGAGTAGCTCTACGCGTTGGCGTGAGCGTCTGAAGGGGATCAGGTGATGGCAGGAGTGCGGGAGCGCGAGCAGGTGGGAGAGAGTAGGCTTGAGAGAGGAGTAGGAGAGCCAAAATCGAGTTCTCTGTAAGTTTGTGTAAGTTTTTGCAAGTGTCTGTAAGTGAGTTTTTAATAAAGCACACGTTTCAGACCATACTTAAAACAAACCCCAAGTGACCAGACCACTTGAAATAAAAGGGGTATCAATAAATAGAAAAAATGAACTTTAAGAGGCCTGAAGCGTAAAAAAGAACTTGACGAATGGCTTTCCAACATTCGAGCTGCGCACGTGACGTGTGGAAAAGAAGGGGACGCCCGCTTGCTTGTGCCCACCCGTGGTCGACACACGAAAAAAAAGCCACACCAGATGCCAGCACTATCCGGCCCTCCACGTTGGAAAAGCCAGCACTGCCATATCTCCCTCCTCGTTCCCCTGCAATTCTCTCTCTCTCTCTCTCTCTCTCTCTCTCTCTCTCTCTCTCTCTCTCTCTCTCTCTCTCTCTCTCTCTCTCTCTCTCTCTCTCTCTCTCTCTCTCTATGTACTTCGCACAGAAGAAGGGAGAGTCACACAGAAGAATGTATGAAATTACTGTATGCTGATTTTTAATGTAAAATTAGCAATTCAACAAAGAATTTACTGATTTTCATCGAAAACCAGGAAACTTAACATAAATCTTCTAATTTTCAGCACTTTCACCTGCTAATTTACTGAATTTTATCAAAAATCAGCGAGAAGCAAATTAAATTTCACCTGCAAACATGCTCATGAGAAGAAACAGTGATTATCCGACTCTAACCAGCCTGTAGGTGTGCACATGGTCCATTCCGTACCCAAGCCGGCTCAGATCAAGGAGTGGATCTCCCGGCTACACGGACCGCCTACAGACACACGTCGGACGAACCACCGACCATAGCCACCATCTGGTAGCTCCCCCGTGCTCGGGCCAGCATCCGAGGACGTAGGCGTGCACCTATAAGACCGAGCGTCCCATACCACCCGACCTCACCTCCTCGAGGTGACCTCGCGCACTCCTAGCCTCGCGGGCTAACCACTGGCACTCTGCCAGTGGGGGTCGATAACTGCAAATGAGGCCTTGGCCTCCCTTTTATAATAATGGCCAGCCACACTAGCCGGTTCACACTACGTCCGCCCGAACACTGGATGCCCATCCCGACGGCGTCTAGGCTGGATACCCTCTCCCATGAGCGGGACATAACAAGTAGTCTCGGATCTCTGTAGGAAGTCCGCAACAAAACCACTCAATCTGTTCTTTAAACGAGACCTTCTTAAATGAAGAGGCTAGTATAAAAGAGTTTCAAAATCTCTCGCGATAAGCGTCCAGAGAATCTCCCTTGGTCATCCGAAGATGATTCCAAGCAGTTCGTATATCTCGTTTGCACTCCCGAGTCGGCCAAGAAGAAATAAAAAGCCTTTTGAATTTTAACCATTTAACTGGAGCTTCCTTTCTCAATAGAAGGGTGGACCACCATGTTCGAGCATTTCCCTTTAAGAAAGATGTAGCCCGCCTAATCTTGGAGTGCTCTCAGTAATGCCCTCTAGAGAAAGCTATGTCAAACTGTTGTATGAAGGCCAAAGCCCACGGAGCATCTTGGAATCCAGAAAAAGAGTCAAACTTAATCGACTGTCCACCTTCTTTGAATTCTTTTACTTTCTTGCTTTTATCTTCGAGAAAGTCATATTGGTTGGCTTTGTAAAAATGCTTCTTCTTTGCATAAAACATGTGATCGTCAGAGTCTGAACTATCTGAGGATGACTCCTCTGTAGAACTGTCAAAAATTGGGTGAAATCTAGGCTTCTTTGCCTTTTTCTTGCCCTTTCGGAAGCTTTGCTTTTTGCTTCGCTTTTTGCCTTTTCTGTCTTCTTCGCTCGAGTCAGAAGAGCTAGAAGAACTGGAAGAAGAAGAAGAAGAAGAAGAAGAGCTGGGTAGTCCTTCAAATCGTACATGCTTCTTCTGCTTTCTTGCCGATGCAAAAGAAGATTGACGACCCAAATAACCCAGGAAGTCAGTTCCTTTCTTGTGCTTTTTCTCATGCTTTTTGGATTTGTTGTGTGCGTCCAAAAGCCGGCTGATCTGTGTCTAAACCACCTCTTGTAATTCTTGCTCTGTAAACATCCTCATAGAGGGAGGTTTCTTGATTGCCGGTTTGATGGGTGGCTCTGTGGCCTTGTGCCACTAGGTGTGTACTTCTGCGAGGGATTGCTGAGACAAAAATTTTGCAAATTTTGGATCCTTCGCAATTTAATCATCTGCTTTGTTGCCTCGTCAACCAATTGTCGACATTCCATCTCTTCAATCTCGAATTGAGTAGGCCGAGGTGGGCCGTACTGTTGGGTTAAAGGCACTAAATGACCTCTACTGTATATTTTTATACTTTGTCCAGGTTCACATTGAACCTCGACACATTTTTTAAATGTCACTTATAATAAAAGTGGGAAAGCCCAAGCCGGTTGCTCGCTGCTGCTCCCGCTCTCCCCTCGCCATGGCTACTCCCCTCCCCTCCCCTCCCCTCCCATGCCCGTCAGCTCACGCTGCCCTAGCCCCTTCGCCCTTACTGCCTCTTGCCGTCGCGCTCCCGCTACCCCAGCCCAATCGCCCTCACTGTCCCATTTCGCCCTTGCTGCCTCTTGCCGTCGCGCTCCCGCTACCCCAGCCCAATCGCCCTCACTGTCCCATTTCGCCCTCGCTTTCCCCAACGGCACAGCCCATCCCTTGCGCCACTGTCCGCCCATTCGCAACTGCTGCCTGCTGCCCAGCCTCTGCTCCACGCCCTCCCCCTTCCTCCCCAAATCCCCCCCCCCCCCCGGCTCACTGTCACGCCCATCCTTTTGCATGTGGGCTAATTTTTCAGCCTATTGGTAATCGCCTTCGCCCCCTTTCCCTTGCCGCCCGCCAGCCTTACCTATCCTGCTTATCAGGCCACGCGAGGCTCTAGCACATTCGGTGTGCTTGGTCCAGCCGGAATTGCCCCTTCGCGTCGTCGTTTCTCCGCCTTTTCTCCACAGCAGCAGACACAGATGGAGACTCACGCTCCACCACAGAGGAGCTCCAATGAAGTCCCCTCGCCCGACCCCGACGAGGCCACCATTCGACTTTCTCTTTCACCGATAGAGCAAGCAAGCCTAGCTGCACAGGTAGAGCGCCTGCAGGCGACTTCTGTCATCTGCAAGATTCTCGGCACCAGACCTAGCAGAGGAGAGCTGTGTGATCTTCTCCAGGCCTGCCTTCTCCCAGAGGTGGGCAAGATCTTGGACGTTCAAATCCTCGGACGCAGCTACTATCAGATCAAGTTTGAGACCTCCGAGATGGCGTCCAAGGTCATCGCCATGAGCCCCTTGACCATTCAAGCAGTTCGAGCCCACTTTCGACAGTGGAGACATGGTTTTGACCCTGCTTCAGATGTTCTGGTAGAGGAGGCAGACATTCCCATCTCCGTCGGCTTTCCTCGTTTGCGGAGAGAGTACTTACCGCTTTTGTCCAGGATAGGCTCAGCGATTGGGATTGTCCTAGAGACACCTCGCACGGCAGCCTCAGTAACTGCCAAGGCGGCCGGTATTTCCTCAGTTCGCGTTCTGGTTAGAGACACTCACACTCTCCCGAAGGTCATCCTTCTTCCTCGAGTGAGTGGGGGTTGGTTTAGACAGAGCGTGGAGTATTCGGGCCTCCCGAATCAGTGCTTCATTTGTCGACAGATGGGCCACCTTGCGAAGGCCTGTCCACGGAGGAGGCCCCGACCTACACAAGAGGCCCAGCCCCAGCCTCCAAGGGCTGGCAAGCAGCAGCAGGCAGAGACACAGAGCACACAGGCAGAGCCACCCTTTGAGCCTGGGGCTCCAGCGGAGGAGGGATGGCAGCAGGTTCGTGGTCAGCGCAAGTAGGGGCCACAGCGACGACAGCCTGACACTCAGAGTGGTCCTCAGGCGCCTGCCCAGCAGCAGTGGGTTCCCACGGGGAGCCGGTTTTGTTCTCTTAAGCAAGACGAGGTCCCTGCTCCAGCCTCCACCTCAGCTTCACCCTCGACAGCCCCCCGCCTCCTGCTCCCTCTGCCTCTCCTCATTGCCCCCCTACCTTTGCCAATCCCCCTCGCCCCTCTTCTCCCCTCTCTCCCCCTGCTCCTTCACCCCCCCCCCCGCCCCCCCCCCCCCCCTCCCACTCCAGTCCCAAAGTCGACCCAGGGGACAGGGCCATCTCCGGCTGCTAGTAGATCTCTTGGCAACGCCTTTGCCACGAGTCGCTTGGCGAGAGAGGGACAGCCTTTCTTGCGATCCCCTCTACAGGTACAGACGTCTTCCTTTGCAACAGTCCCTCGTGGTTTGACGAGCTTCGACATTCGGCACCGATGGGACTTCTTTGCCTACGACTTTACACGCTTTCTCGGCGACTCTTCATCAGACCTTGAGGCAGTCTGCTTCAGGGTTCATGTTCTGTTCCTTGCAGCTAGGGGGTCAAAATTCTTTTAAGTTTTATTGGGTAGGAGTGATCCTATGAGGAAGGCAACGATGGCTCTCTGTCATCAGAGATGGTCGTCCATGAAGATGCCTCTTCCTTGTTCGCGCGCTTTTGAGGCTACGTACCCTATTCCCCTCCTCTTCCAGGATGCCTCTGTGTTTGTGTGTGTGTGTGTGTGTTTGTTTGTAAATATTATAGGCTTTCTTCATTGGGGTCTCTGCTTGTGCTTTGTGTGAAGGGGCCCAAGCCTGTGATGCATAAATCTGATGATATTTTTTACTCTTGACGGCCTCCTTAGCCGCTTGATGATGGTTTTATCCAAAGATCTCTGAGGCCCTACCCTTCCTTTTGTCCAAGTGCTTTCTTGATTCTTTGATGCTTGTCGCTGTGGGTATTTTCAACCAATTCTGTTTTTTTCCAGAACGAGATAGGAGTATCGCTATTTTGAAGGCGATCGGACTTCGAGAACACCCTAATCATTGAAACTCAGTGTTGGAATGGCTACATACGCAGGCCCTAGAGTTCCATCACTACATGGGAGACCTAGGAGTTACAGACATGCTTCAGACTCTGTGGCCATTGGCCAAGTTTGATGTGACCCCTCCAGATGCAACAGGATGTAGACACATCGTGGTTCACTTCTTTGCTGATACGCAGTGCTCGCCATGCTATGTACACATTCATGAGGACTCCTGGACAGAGGAGCTTGCTTTATGTACGGCTCGGTCTACTTGGGCTTGGGCCAGGCACTCTTTACAGTCACGCCTATCTCGCCTTTAATGCTCTTAAGAAGTTTCATGCTTTTGTCACTACTCAAAAGAGTACTAAGCTTAAATGTCTCAGATCTGATAATGGAGAAGAATAAGAATTTGCTGAATTTCAGCATTTTTGTGATGAAAATGGGATTAAAAGGGAGTTGACAGTCCCTTATAATCCATCTTCTAATGGTGTGGCTGAGAGGTATAATCGTACTTTATGCGAGAAAGTACGTTGCATGTTGTCCACCGCTAATCTTTCCCAAGAGTTTTGGGGGGAGGCATTGAAAACTGCAGTTCATATTTGCAATCACTCTCCTAATAGTACGCTGAAAAATGACATTCCAGAGGAGAGGTTTGGTCTGGCAAACCTGCCTCTTATGATCTTTTGAGAGTATTTGGCTCCGAAGCTTTCGTTCATGTAGCAATGACTTGAGAACAAAGCTTGATATGAAGTCCATTAAGGGAGTCTTCCTAGGTTATGGGGAAGAAGGTGAAATGGGCTATAGAGTGTGGTTACCACAGTTTAGAAAGGTAATACGCAACCGAGATGTAGTGTTCAATGAGGCAAATATTGCTTAAGAATGCTACAAAATCTGATGCTGACAAGAAAACAGTCAGATTTCAGCCTTCCGTGCCACCCATTGATGTTGAAAAAGAGTCTCATGATGCATTGCCGCAAGCTGAAATTGATAATTAGCCAGTTAACCTTGAGCCAGAAGAGGTAGGACATGATATTGATGCTCCTAGTGAGGATGGACAGCCACCTGAATTGACTGAAAATGATTTTCAGCAGCATGATAGAGCTGAAAATGAGTTGCCTTATGATGTAGAACCGTTGCCTGAGAATGTAGATCATTGGGTACGCAGGTCAACTCGTTTGAGAAGGCAACCGTAGAGATTTAACCCCTCTTTGGATCATGTAATGTTGACAGATAAGGGTGAACCTCTTACATATAAAGAGGCCAAATCATGTAAGTCGAGCAGTAAGTGGGAGCTTGCAATGCAAGAGGAAATGAAATCCTTGTAAGCAAATGATACTTGAGATCTTGTGCCATTGCCTAAAGGGAGAAAGGCTCTTCCTAACAAATGGGTGTACAAGATTAAGATTGTGGATGAAAAACCCAAGTACAAGGCAAGATTGGTTGCGAAAGGATATGCACAAAAAGAAGGAATTGATTTTCAAGAAATCTTTTCCCCTGTTGTAAAGCTTACAACTTTACGTGTCCTTTTTGCTCTCGTTGCGGTGCTTGATTTGGAATTGAATCAAATGGATGTAAAGACAGTGTTTTTGCATGGTGACATTGAAGAGGACATATACATGAAACAACCTGAAGGTTTTGTAGTTCCTACACGTGAGGAACTTGTATGCAAACTAAAAAGGGCTCTGTATGGTTTGAGACAATCATCACGATAGTGGTATAAGAAGTTTGACACTTTTATGCTGTCTCAAGGCTTTAAATGCAGCCATGCAGATCATTGTTTGTATACGAAAAGGGATGAAAATGGTAGTCCTATCACACTTGTTCTCTATGTTGATGACATGCTGCTTGCCGAGAAACATAAGACTAGTCTTGATACTCTGAAACGTAAGCTAAATTCAACATTTGCTATGAAGGATTTGAGTGATGCAGAGCATATTTTGGGCATGCGTACTAAAAGAGATAGAAAGTTGAAATTGTTGTTTTTAAAGGTACATTGCAAAAGTACTTGACAGATTTAATATGGCTGATGCTAAGTCTCTTGGAGTACCTTTACCTCCATACACTAAGCTTAGCAAAGCAGATTGCCCAAAAGATGAAGTGGCATTGAAAGCAGTGAAGGGAATCCCTTATGCATCAGCTTGTGGTTCTCTTATGTATGCTATGGTTGCCACTCGTCCCGACATTGCTTATGTAGTGGGAGTTGTTAGTTGATACATGTCGAATCCTAGCAAAGCGCATTGGGAAGCTGTCAAATGCATTCTGAGATATTTGAAAGGTACACAATCAAAGTGTATTTGTTATGGAAAAAGTGACTTAAAGTTGCAAAGATATTGTGATGCAGACATGGCAGGTGACATGGCTACCAGGAAATCTACCAGTGGATATGTATTTGCTATTGTTGATGGTGCAGTCTCTTGGTGTTCTAGGTTGCAGAAAATTGTGGCATTGAGTAATACTGAGGCTGAATATATTTCAGCCCCACAGAGGCTTCAAAGGAGGCCATTTGGTTGGGCAGACTTGCAAAAGAACTTGGCATGCCTGCTCATGCACCCGTGTTGGGTTATGATAGCCAGAGTGCTGTCTACTTACCCAAAAATGCTATGTTTCATGCGCGTACCAAACACATAGATGTGCGGTACCACTTCATACGTCAGGGATTGGAGGATGGTCTAGTCACCTTGACTAAGATCCATACACAGGATAACCCTGCAGATGTTCTCACCAAGAGTCTTGCTAAGGCTCAACATCAACATTGCATACAACTAGTGGGAGTTGGTTAACTTAAAGGCGTCATTTATGCCTTTAAGTGGGAGGTGGTTGGTTTAAATGTCCTAAATGACCTCTATTGTATATTTGTATACTTTGTCCAGGTTCACATTGAACCTCGACACATTTTTAAAAGTCACTTATAATAAAAGTGAGAAAACCCAAAAACTCACTCAATTGAGTTTTCCCCAAATCGTACGAGCTCTCTCTCTCTCCCTGCTTCAATCTCTAGCGCTAGCTCTCTGTGCACTCTTGCCTCCTGCTTCTTGCCCCAATCCTGCACTACATCGCGATGCGCACCTACCGGTACCCTCTGCTTCGCGCTTTCACGTACTCTTCCTCTGATTGCTCATGAGAATCTTCTTCGTGATCTCCTCCCGCATTCGCAGATGCAGAAGAAGTCGATTGTTTCTTGTTGGAATCCATAAGTGCCGCGAGAAAAGAATCGGATTTCCCTGTAGAAGAGAAATCGTCCGGGGGCTCTGATCCCACTATAACAAACTTGGACACCCCAAGTCAAGATTCTACCACGACACAACAAAGATTCACTTCACAACAGTTCACAAAATTGACACGGCCCGGCGTAGTTCCGTGCCTAGAGGTATTGGCTCCAAAGACTAGCGCTCCTTTCAATATTTCTTTTTATATTAATCTGTGTTCAAAGTACAAGAGAGCAGGTAGGTGCTCACTCTCAGACTTTGCGTCCAGATGCTCTCACAAGTGAGGCCTTGCCCACTTATTTAAAAGTACAAGGGATGCCCAAAAGCATTAAACTTAAAAGCTTTTTAATCTCAAAAGCAATTTGCCCAAAAGCTGTCATAAAATCAGCCTGCGCAATTTACGAAAATCCGTAAAAGCTGCCACGTCATCAACTAGCGCAAAGAGCAGGATTCCATACAGTTTGCCACGTCAGCCTACCAGTGCATTTTGCGGGGGTCCATACTGCTACCACATGGCATTTCTGCCGCAGTCAGTGTGTGTGTGTGTGTGTGTGTGTGTGTATGTGTGTGTGTGTGTGTGTGTGTGTGTGTGTGTGTGTGTGTGTGTGTGTGTGTGTGTGTGTGGAAGCCTACCACGTAACCAGTTTGTGACAGTTGCCTTTGGGCAGGGAGGTGTATGTATGACTATTGCGAACTCATGGCAGCTGGACGTTGACGGTAGAGCTATCATTGTGCCAGGCAAGGCCCAATGGATCATATATGCAGGTTCAAGGTAGCCTTGTGGGCTTCTTGAACATTTATGTGCCCAACCATGCGAGTGCACGGGTTGAGTTTTGGTCACATATTGTGGAATCATTGCCTCACATATTGTGCATTGGGGTGACTTCAACATGCTTGAGAACCCTTCGGATAGGATTAGGGGCAGCCATGCTACTCTACACAAAGCTAAGTAGGCTGCTTGGGAGCGCCTATGTGTGACTTTGAGGATTTCGGATGTATGGCAGCCTGCAGGCTTCGTGCGACCTTTAGACAGCCTCTCTTTCTCTCGGTCAGACCATACAGTAGGAGGGGTGAATCTATCAAGGATGGATCGCTTTTACACTAGTGACCACATCTATGACATGGGCGGTCCAATGCGCATTTTGGCAGGGACTACTTTTTTAGATCATGCGCCGATGAATCTTTCTTTGTCAGATAGACAATTGAGTGGCAGTCTCATGCTACGTATCACAGAGAGGATTCTACTAGGTACAGAGCTCAAAGTGCACGTTGTGGCACTTTGGACAGCGCGTTTGGACACACCGAGCGACCCTGCTGCTTGAGCGGCCATTGACCTTGTGGAGCTTAGTCGTTTCTTCCTCTTGGAGCCAGCAGCCCGCTTGGCTACGGCCCGAGAGAAGGAGAAGTGACTCCGGCGGGGCATTGTTTTTTTACATCAGATAAAGGAGTGTCGCCCAGGTAACCCTGGGATGGAGGATCAAATGTAGCAAACTCGTCAGGAGATGATACCATTGAGGAGTAGCGCCACGAGTTTGCCTTCCATCGTCAGGCATCTCAGTGGACCCAAGTGGGAGACACAGTTACTAAGTGAGTTTTTTGAGATGATGGGTCCTCGTCGTGCACATACCAATGTTCACTAGTTGAGAAGACCAGATGGGACTATTGCCATAGAGCCCAATGATCTACGTGCAGTTGCTACTAGCTTTTACCATGAGTTGCTCTCAACCGAGCCACGATGGAGCGTCGGGATGCATGCAGAGAGCACGTGTGGGCACAGATGCCTTGCTTAATCACTCAAGAGATGCATGAGCGCTTGAGAGCCCACTCCAACCAGAGGAGCTCCACGAGGCTCTTAGGACACTCCCCTGTGATAGTTGCCCAAGGGAGACGCCAAGCTTCTTCTTGGAGTATTGGGAGCTTCTCGGTTGACACTTATGTAGAGCGTACCAACACATTCTGCACATTGTAGAGATGCCAGATAGCATGATAGAGGGCTTGATTTATCTTATACCCAAGGAGGGGGGCTCTTTATAAAAGATTCAGCAATGGCTGCCCATCACCATCACTATTGTCAACTCAATCTACGAAATTCTAACAAAGGCTATGAGTTTGAGAATTCGACTGCTATCAAAGACCATCATACATGAAACACTATGTAAGATTCAGCACAGAATAAGACTGAGAAAGCAATGCAGAAAAAGAACACAGCACTAGGGACCAGAAGATGGGATGGTCCCCTGCCTTGAGGAGATTTTCTATTAGTTCTGAACTGTTACAAGCACATAAATCAGAATAGTTTACATTGTTCCCTGTCCCGAGAGGCTATTCTGATGCATAGAGATGCATGTATTCATGAGCCAATTTCGCTGCAATTTTTCATACTTGTAGCAGAGAACTGCTATTTCTGCTTCGTTCTGGATTTTTCTTGGTAGGAGTACTCTCTACTGACGTCTGCTCTTGTAGGGGATTTCCAAGCGAATTCACCTTGGCTGAGAACTGCTTCTAGAATTCGCTAAAGTGCTGAAATTTGCACGGGCAGCCAGAATTACGGTTGTCTTAGTGCCGCTATTCCCTACACGGGGGCGCACACAAGATCGTATGGCTTCCCACCACCTTCGCCGCAGGTTCTGCAACATCCTGCACAGCCTTTACGGATGCAATGTGAGCCACGCGTGCCAAAAACGCTAGAGAGAGAGAGAGAGAGAGAGAGAGAGAGAGAGAGAGAGAGAGAGAGAGAACGCAAGTGCTCTGCAAATGATGCTCTCAATACACAATATATATGACTACAAGACCCTAAGCATTCTATTTATAGAATCTTAGGTTGAGGTAGGGCAAAAATGTGTAACTGGTGCAAAAAACATAAAAGCCCAAAAATGGCTAAAAATGTGTGCACCCAGCCAGGCTCAGAAAATGACGGGCCTGACGCGTGCTAAAAGTGTCCGCCCATGCAATCTTCATGACGTGCGATGGGTGGCCAACCCGGGACAATCACTAGCCGTACAAAATGGCAAAGCAACGGTGGTGTAACTCTAACACTGTCTGCTGCATTGTCTGTTGTAGGAACATACTCCAAGTGAAGTCTCCAACCAAAACCCTCTCCTGAACATAGTGGTACTGCACCTCAATGTGCTTTGTCCGAGCATGAGATGGCAATAGCAATGCAACTCTGATTGTCGCACAAAAGACGAGTCGTAGCAGTCTGGGGAAAACACAACTCTCCTCCGTATCCAAATGGCCTCACAAGCAGCATAGCAAGTTGCTCTGTACTCCGCCTCTGTAGAAGATAGCGCAACGGTGGGTTGCCGCTTAGTGCTCCATGAAATGGGTCCCGAGCCGAGTGTGAAAACTACTCCTGTAGTAGAGCACAAGAATCTGGGTTTCCTGCCCCAATCTGAATTGCACCAACAAAGTAAGGTGCAACCCTTGGAGCGACCATAGAACACACCATGGTCCAAGGTGCCGCTGATATACCGCAAAGCGTACGATATACCGCAAAGTACGCTGGGCACACTACCAATGTCGCTGACGAGGTCGGGTGTTGAAGGAACTGAGGATAGAAACTGTGTAACAGATGTCTGGTCCGAAATAAGTCAATCATACAAGGCAGCCAACAACATTCCTGTACTGCTCCAAGTCAATCCATGGGGAAGGATTGTGAAGCGATATGTTCTCTCCGGGCTCAAGAGGAGTGCAAATCGGTCTGCAGCCTGTCATCTGGAATCTCTCCAGGATAGCATTCGCATACTTCCGCTGAGAAAAGAAGATGCCATCTGGTGTCTGAAAAATCTGGAATCCAATAAAATAGTGAAGAAGCCCAAGATCAGTCATCTCGAAACGCGTCTCCATAGCTTTCATGATGAACTTGATCCTACTGGTCCAAGAGCCTGTGAAAATGAGATCGTCCACATAGACAATCACTATCGCAACCAAAGAGCCATCAAAGACAACAAAACAGTTGGAATCTAATGAGGTACGCTGTAACCCCAGCTTCACGAGAAACTAGTCAAGTGTGAGGTACCACTATCGTCTAGCCTGCTCCAGTCCATACAATGCTTTCCACAATTGATAGACCCAATCCTCCTTGCCTCGTATACAAAACCCAGGAGGTTGCTCCACATAAACTACTTCATCCAAATCTCCATTCAAAAACGTACTTTTGACATCCACCTGAAAGATAGACCAACCAAAGTTGGCTGCGAGAACAAACACTGTGCGTATGGTGGGAGCAAAGGTCTCGTCAAAGTCCACGCCTGGTCACTATGTGAAACCCCGAGCAACAAGTCTCGCCTTGTGTTTGTCGAGGGAACCATTGGCCTTGTACTTTGTCTTGAAAATCCATTTCGTAGAAACCACTTTCCGCTTGTTGGGCCTGGGAACCAAAGTCCAGGTTTTATTCCGCTCGATAGCGTCCATCTCTGTCTGCATGGCACGCTTCAACAATCATGCTGGAGTGCTTCCTCCACCAAGGAAGGCTCAATTGGTGAAGCCTGAATCTAAGACATGAGTGCAAAGTTCACGAACTCTGTGCCATCATAAACTTGCCTGTCCTTGAGGCGTGCAGAAGATAAGTGCTCCGAACTGTGCTCAAGGTTCCTTTTGTTCTTATGGAAAGTAGAGCCTTCCGTTCTTAATGAGAGAATGCTATGATCACAACAAAGTGAATGGACACTGTGCATGCAAATGTATGAGACTGAGAGATAGAGAGAGAAGAGAGAGACGACACCAGAGACGTTGTAAAACCCTCTCCGAAGGCCCCACTCTCGTCGGCGAGAGTGGTCTACTTATGATTGCACAAACTGGTACAATGGTGATGCATGGGACCGATGCAAGTCTAGGCTATGTCGACGATGACGACGGGGATGACGAAGTCGACACTAGGGCTGAAATCTGCAATCTTTCTACTGCTGTCCAAAAACGCTAGGGGCTGAAATCTGCTACAATCCAAAAATGCTGATTTGGGGGGCTGTTTCTGTGGGTCTTTGTCACTGAAAATCTGCAGGTTTAGGGCTGAAAACTGAGGTTGCTTAAGGCTGAAAATTGATGGTCTATCCGAGCTGAATCTGCTACTCTTCAAGGGCTGAATTTGCAACTACTTCATTGCTGAAAAACGCTGCAGTTGTAGCTCTTCAAAGACGCTAGGCATGCTGAGTTTCCAAAAACGCTAGGGAAGGTCTTCTGCTGGCGATGGTTACTGATGCAAAAACGCTATCTGTTGGGGCTTGCTGGCAATGGTGTGCTGGTGCAAAAATGCCAGGCTATGATGCTTGATGGAAACGCTACAGGATGAAGTTCTTGCTTGGAAAGAAGTACCGCCAAGGAGTCTTGTTGAGAAGTTGCCTGCTGAGCTTGGCTCCTGTTGCCTCTTTCGCCAATTAGTGCTAGCCTAGGTTTGCTTATATACAAACTTAGCAAAATTGCCCTACCTACTTTCCAACAAAAGTCACTTAAAAATAATAAGTGGAAAAATATCAAAAATAGGGAAAATAGGCTAAATGCACTGGAAATTCCCCTGAAGGATTTTGATGGATTCTGATGGGAATGCTTATGATCATGCTGTGTGCAACCAAAGGATATGCATCTACACTAAGTGACTGGGCATGCACGGTCTACGAATAGACTCACAAAAGTGCCAGATCACTTCTGACTAGACTGACCGAACCCTGATCATGCTGTAGCTTGTCCACGGACACATAGGGTTGGATGTGTCACGTGACAAGAGCCAACCAGGAACTAACCTCTCCTTGCAAGGTGGGACCGTCTCCACCCAAGGAGAACCATCATCCACATCAGAATCGGAATCAGACATGGCATGATCGGGTGAAGTAATTGGCTGCGGTGTAGAGGGAACAGGAAAAGGAACAGGAACAGGGATAGGATCAGGTGTAGGAGGTGGACGAGGAGTGTTATGTCCCGCTCACAGGAGAGGGGATCTAGCCCAGATGCCGTCGGGATGGGCGTCCAGTGTCCGGGCGGACGTAGTGTGAACACGGCCAGTGTGGCCGGCCATTATTATAAAAGGGAGGCCAAGGCCTCATTTACAATTATCGACCCCACTGGCAGAGTGCCAGTGGTTAGCCCGTGAGGCTAGGAGTGCGTGAGGTCACCTCGAGGAGGTGAGGCCGGGTGGTATGGGACGCTCGATCTTACAGGTGCACGCCTACGTCCTCGAACGCTTGCCCCAGCACGGGGGAGCTGCCGGATGGTGGCTATGGTCAGGTGGTTCGTCTGACGCGCATCTGTAGGCGGTCTGTTTGGCCGGGAGATCCTATCTCCTCGTTCGTTTCATGGTATCAGAGCCGGCTTGGCTGCACGAAGGACCGTGTGCACACCTACGGAACGGTTCGGGTCGGAAAACCTCGTGTTTGCGTAATTTTTTTTAGTGATTAAATTGCTGAAATTATTTACTTTTCTTCTCGAAAGCATGTTTGCAAGTAAATAATGAAGTTCGGTTGCTGATTTTTGATAAAAATCAGCAAATTAACAGTGGGAGTGCTGAAAATCGGAGGCTTTTTCTTGAATTTACTGGTTTTCGATCAAAATCGGTGTATTTACCTTTAATTTGTTGTTTTTGTATTGAAATTCAGCATATGACATCTCTCTGTAAGTCCTCTCTGTAAGTCTCTTTGTGCGAAGCACAGAGAGAGAGAGAGAGAGAGAGAGAGAGAGAGAGAGAGAGCCAGAGAGAGAGAGAGAGAGAGAGAGAGAGAGAGAGAGAGAGAGAGAGTGCTACCTCTCTCTTTGCTTGGGGATGACCACTCTCTCTTTGCTTGGCGATGACCATCTGCAGAACGAGCAGCCAGCGTGTGTTGCGCAGGAGGAGAGGAAGGGCAGCGTGTGTCTTTTGCGTGCCAAACTCAAGCGGGCACACGCCCTTTTTTTCCACACGTCACCTTCTCTCTCTCTTTGCGTGCGATTTTTTGCTTGGCAGCGATGGAGTTTTACGATTGTTATTTTATGGCCAAGGACTTTTTTTTTAAAGTCAATTGGTCACTTGACAAAAACTATTGTGTGGCCACTTTAATTTCTTTAAATTAAAGTGTGAACCCTGCTCATTGTTTAAAAATTCACTTACAGAGACTTAGAAAGTCTGCAGAACCCTCTCTTTTTACTCCTCTACTCATCACTTGAGCTCTCTCTCTCACCCGCTCGCGCTCCCGCCATCACCTGCTCACCTTCAGGCGCTCACGCCGACGTTGGAGCTCTTCACAACTTCAAGTTTTCGCGATCGAAAAGTACAGAAAAGGCTCGGTTTCGCGTGAATTTACCAGTTTTTTTTCACGCACTTCGCCATGGATTCCTCCAGCTCGGATGTGCAACATGACGACGCGCCGAGTAACATTCAAATCCCATTCACGCATGCTCTCTACACATGGATTACAACTACTTTCCAGAGCTTCGACCAGCGTGTTACTGCTCTGGAAAACGCGAACGTTCACACGAACATTCGCCTGGCCTCTCTCGAAGGGGTCGTGCAGGGGCTCAGTTCCCGCCTCTCTACTCTCGAAAATATGACTCAGTCGACGATTGCACGTATTTCCGAGGGCGAAACCCATCTCCAACATTTGCGGACGCAGATTGCTGCTTTTGGGCATTCGCAGGGTGGTCCGACTGCCACAATTCCGTATAAAACTACAAACTTCTCAGGCGAAGAGGAGTGTACGGAATTGGCAGTAAATAACTGGTTGCCCAAGTGGACCACATACTTTGATCTCCATGGGGAGCATGATGAAAGGAAGATTCAGACGATTCCTCTCTATCTGCGTAGTAAGGCGCTTACCTGGTGGCGTGACATGACAGAAAAGCCTACGACGTGGGCTGATTTTTGCGTGAAATTCAAGAAGGATTTCGCTAAATGGACCCTTTGAAAGCGTATGCCAAACTGCAAAGTCTTTCGATGAAAACTCTGTCTTTTGATAAATATACGACAGCTTGCAAAGAGGCGCTTACCCTCTGCAAAGTGGATTCCACACGTCGTGCACATGTGCATGCTGGGGTTACATGAAGATTACCGTTGGGCCTTAATCAAGGACAAAGCCCCGACTGACGTCGAGGATGCAGTGGCAAAGGCCAGAACGTTCCATTTGATAAATGGAGCGAATTATGAGAAGAAAAGAACTGCAGACCATCAATCCGGTGAGGGTGCTTCGAGGAAGCGACCCCGATTCCAGCATAAGTCCAAATCACCGCCGAGATCTTTTCAAGAAAAGAAGAAAGCCAGAAACGCTTCACTTGTTGATGCAGTGAAGAAGGGGGCTTGTGAAACCGGCCTGTTCAATCCAAAAAGGGCGGTAGACTTTACTTCAAACCTTGATTTAGCTTTCACCCATTATTAGTCGTCTATTTTACCTGTACTTTCAAGACACAACAAAGGGGAGAGGGATACAGGCTGCTAGATTGCACCTGTATGAGTAGACGGACACCAGATTGGCCCCTAACTTAGGCGCCCCTTTCGGTATTTCTTTATTGTTCAAAAGAGGGAATAAACGTTGTGGTTCCCTACAAGCTGCCCCGCACAAACTCGGCTGAATTTCCACTGTTCCAGCCCGATTTCGGCAACATAACTGTACTAGAACCCTTCACAGTCAGTATTCCCACGCATTAAATGACTTTCCCGTCGCATACGGGCACTTTGCATAACCTGGCGAGAATCTGCAGCACGCTGAATTCTCTGTTTTCAGCCCTGAAAATGCGTCAGATCACCTGTACAGCGGTCCCCTTGCGTCCCCGAACCTCCTGGGGGTATTAGGGTCCGTTTAGGGCCAAAACCCTAAACCTGCAAAAATACACAGCAGGCTGTAATTCACTGTTTCGGGCTCCGTTTCGCGTGCCGGTCACATCCGTAGCAAGTCCTCGAGCTCCCGCACCTGTAGGGCTACTTGCCCTTTGAATCGGACGAGATTTCTGGCGTGAAACCTCTCCGAATTCACCTGTACCTGCGGGGGGATTAGCCGCTAGCTAATCCAGTACCTGTGCAAGAGGCTCTTGCCTCGGCAATCGTGCATGAACCCACACAACTGTACATTGGTCAAATGAAGAGCCCACTAGAGGGGCATAACATACTGCCAAAGGGGAGAGAGAGGGCAGTGCGTAGCGTGCAGGGCATCACTCCTGGCACCGCACTGTGCATAAGAGGGAAAGCAAGCACTCCATAGCTCTTAACCTGTGACAAAATCTGAAAATGAGGCTCTCCCCCTCCTAAATTCAGCGCCACTTCTTCATGCATGAGGCAAGTGCACCAGAAGGTGCCACTTGGCACATTTATAAGCATTTTCCCGTTTCGGGGTTGCCGTCTAAAAATATCCCAACCGGTTGCCCATTTGACTTCACGGCAGAGTAAGAAAATGTTCCCCTTGTCATTCCGGCGGTAATGACGTCAACACATTTTCAGGTCCCAAAATAGTAGTTCCCTAAATTTTAGGAGATGCTGCCATTGTATCTTTCTAGGTCATCCGACCCTCTTTGTACACTGCGGCCACATCCAGAACTGAAATATAGCCTCTGTAGCAAAGGATTCCACTTTGACTAGTCAATGACCCCACTTGGCTAACCATAGTCCTTGTCCAACCTTAGTGCTCTCTTGCCCTCAGGCCTGGACTCCCTCTGGACAGTTCCACACTAGCTATGCAATGCAGGGCAGTTAGATTTCCCGAGGGGTGTTTCCAAAAAGTGAAAGTAAATAGATAATAAGAAAGAAATCAACAAAAAGGATAGATAGTAGTCACACGCTGGTGACATACCCCCCTCTTGAAATCTCAAACGTCCTCGTTTGCATCTATGTCGTACATGCTTACTGTCAACACTGATGTATTCAACACCTGTCGACACATATACGACACATACATGCTCATTGTCAACCCTGGTGTATTCAACACCTCGTCGACTCATGTATTGCCTGCGTGTGAATCCTGTCCCAATGACATAGTGGTAGCTGCACACTCTGCCATTGCTTTGAGTCACTAACTTTCCAATGACAAAATGGTAGCTGCACATTTTGCCACTGTCTTATAGTACACGTTGGATCCCGTAACACTTTCGAGCATACCCAAACCGACAGTTTAAGAATGCAGTTACACATGTACACTTCAATAGAAGCAATCACTGTATCCTTGACAAACTGACAAGAAATACTCACTTCTATAGCACTAACCAAACTTTTGGACATTCCATAAGAGCAATTGCCAAACTGACAATCTGTACAGCTCTAACATTCATGTAACAGGTATTTCATTTGAGCTCACTTTAAATACCTTGTACATCATTTGTTTCAGAAGCTATTGTCACACTGACAATCCATGTAGCTTTGAAACTCAAGGGGTCAAGGTAGGTTGCAAATCGAAGGGATCCAGGTAAAGTGATAACACAGTTGGTGACTCTGCAAGTTCACCTTCTTCCATCCACTTCGCATCCATTGGTGGATAGTTTCTGAACTTTACCAAGTAGCGCCTAGAAACCTTGCCTTTCACTTTCCTTTCTTTGTGTGCCAAAATCTGTTCAGGGACCAAGATCTCGTCAAGTTCCTCGACTTCCGGCTGATCTTCAGCTGGCATATCTTCTGGCACATCACCCACATAGGGTCTGAGAAGACTCACATGAAACGCATTGTGAATCTTCCAACTGTCAGGCAATTTCAGCCTATATGCAACATCACTGATTATGTCGCATACTTGAAAAGGCCCATAGTAACGCATGCTGAGCTTTGGAAACAGTCTTTCCTTGCCCTTCATCTTCTTTAACCTTGCCTTTTCAAAGCGTAAAAGCACCCAATCACCAAGTGAATATACCACTTCACGACGGTGACGATCAGCTGCTTTCTTTTGCTTTGCCTAAGTCCTTTCTAAGGCCACTTTGACCTTCTTGTACATTTCATCCATGTCCTGAACATACTTATCTGCTTCAAATATCTTGTCCTTTGTATGCAGTATGGGAGGAACTTTCTTGCCACCTTCAACTATCTCAACAAAAGGTGCCTTGCCAGTTGATGAATGCACTGTATTATTGTATGCATACTCCACCAATGGCAAATACTGCTCCCACTTTCCTTTATGCTCTGACACATAGCACTTCAGCAGATCTAGGACAGTAGAATTTGCCTCTTCTGACTGCCCATCTGTTTGAGGATGAAATGACGAAGAGAATTTGAGCGTGGTGCCCATATTCTCAAACAAGCCTCTCCAGAACAAACTTGTCATGCGTGGATCACGGTCGCTAACAATCGACTGTGGCATGCCATCATACTTGAAAATATTGCTCATAAACAAGCGTGCCATCTGATCTGGCTTTATCTTCTTCCTGACAGGAAAAAAATGAGCCTGTTTGCTAAATCTGCAAATAATGGTCCAAATACCATCGTTTCCTGTCTGCGTTCTCGGAAGATCAAAGATAAAATCCATAGCAATACTTTCCCATGGTTTATCTGGAATAGGTAGTGGTTGCAATAACCCTGGTGCCTTTTGCCTGTCAAACTTGATCTTTTGGCATATTAGGCATTCTCGCACAAAGGCATCCACATCCCTTCTCAATGTAGGCCAATAGAAGAATGTCTCAACCGCTTTAACTGTAGCATCGATACCACGATGCCCTGCATACGGTGGGACATGACTCTCTTCCATAACTTTGCGTCGCAATGGCTTTGTGACACACAATCTGCCATGCATCATCATGAACCCGTCTTTAAGAAGATAGTGTTCATGACGTTTTCCATCCATTAGTTGCTCGAAGACCCTTGCAAAATCTTCATCATTTGCATATTGTTCTCTCATATCATCAAGTTCATGATGATAAGGAATCGACACAGCTGAAATTTGTGGCTTCCTTGACAAGGCATCAGCCACAACGTTCTTCTTGCCTTCCACATGCACAATTTGAAAATGGAACATGGACAAGATATTTGCCCATCGCATATGCTTCTCAGATAACTTTGTTTGTGTCAAGAAGTATCGCAAGGTCTGATGATCCGTTTGGACAACGAAATCTGCACCTAGCAGGTAGTGTTTCCAACTTAAGAGCGCATGAATCACAACCAGTAACTCTTTCTCATAGACCTACATGGTCATCTCTGGCCCTTGCAAAATTCTGCTCTCATAGGCTACTACCCTGCCATCTTGCATTAGCACTGCACTAATGCTACTACCGCAGGCATCACACTGGACCACAAATGACTTCCTAAGATCTGGCAACACAATGACTGGATCTGAAGTCATCTTTTCCTTTAAGAGATTAAAAGCTGAAATCTCTTTTTGTGTCCATCTAAAGGTGACTGCCTTCTTTTGAAGAGCATGTAAAGGTGAAGCAATCTCAGCGAAATTTCGGATAAACCTTCTATAATAGGAGCATAGTCCCAAAAAGCTTCGGACATCATGCACCGTCTTCAAATTTGGCCATGACTTGATCGCTTCAACTTTTGCAAGATCCATTCTGACACCATCCTTTGAGACAATGTGTCCCAGAAAGTGAATCTCTTCCAGAAAAAACTCACTTTTCTTTGCATTGATGAGCAACCTATGACTGCGTAGCTCTTTGAACACAATGGCCAAGTGATGCCTATGCTCCTCTTCATTCTTTGAGTAGACTATCATGTCATCAAAGAATGTACCAACAAACTGCTGGTGTGGACGGAAAATTCTGTCCATCATCCTATTGAACGTAGCAGGAGCATTTGTGAGACCAAAGGGCATCACTAAAAATTCGTAAAGGCCAAACGTCGTTCTAAAAGCAGTCTTGTGCACATCCTTTGATCTAATGCAGATCTGATGGTACCCACTCTTTAGATCTATCCTGCTAAACATAGCTGCTCCTTCTAATTTGTCCATAATATCATCAATTCTAGGTATAGGGAACCTATTCTTGATGGTATTCTTGTTCAGTGCACGGTAGTCGATGCACATACGCCATGAGCCATCCTTTTTCTGCACCAACAACACTGGAGAACAGAATGGAGATGAACTGGGCTGAATCAGCCCCTTTTCTAACAGCTCCTGTACTTGGCCCATTATCTCTTTCTGCTGAGCCGCACTAACCCTGTACGGAGGCTTATTTGGTGGGCTACTGCCTGGCACCAAATCTATCGCATGGTCCTCGGGTCTCTCTGGCGATAATTGAGACGGTAATGAATCGGAAAAACAGTCACTATACTGTTGTAAAAACATTGACCTTTCTTTATCTAGCACAAATAAATTTGATTCATCACAATCTGACACTTCACGTGCAAAAACCAAGTACGCAGAAAGATGCTTTTTCATTACAGAAGTAATAGCAGAAGCTGATACAGTAGGAATAGACTCCCCTTTAAGCTTTACATCCAGAATGTGAGTCTTTCCCCTGCTCTGTACAGTGATCTTTTTGTTGTAGGCATCCATGATTCCCTGTACACGAAACAACCAAGGAATACCTAACAACACATCACATCCGTCCAGTGGCATGATGTAAAATTCTTCAGCATCTACATAGGACTGGATATGTAGACGCAACTTTCCAATGATGGGTGTCACAGCCTCTGTATGGCCAGGACATGCCAAACCTGCCTCTGCTGTATACCCCATCTCTTCAGGTCTGATTCCCAACTTTGAAGCCAATTCTGGGGAAATAAAGTTGGCTTTGGCACCTGGATCAAAGAAGATAAGCACTGTTTGATCCCTGACCTTTCCCCATGCTCTGCAAAGCTCACTTGCATCTGAATTTGGCTTGTCGCCCACCATATCTGGCACTAGACCAGCCATGGGCTTCTTTCCTTTCCTGTCCTCCTTGTCTTCAGATCAGCTGGCCTTTTCTTTGTAGGACAGTTGTAAGCAATGTGGCCAGGCTGCTCACATATAAAGCATTTGTTCTCTGTCCTCAGGACCTTCTTTTGCTCTTCTGACTTGCGAGGAAAACGTATTTTCCATTTCTTTGCTGGTCCTTTTTCTGATTCAGCCGTAGCTTTGTCTTTCCCTGCGTTGGCTGACTCCTGAGTCCCTTTAGGAGCCTCATTGGGAACGTGCTTCTTGGCTGAATTTTTCTTGCCTGATCCTGCCTTGACGCCAGTGTTAAATTCACAATCTTCTCCCTTGAGCAAACCATTGCCAGTGTTTGCTACCTCGATGAGCTACGTCAAAGTAGTGACTTTGGTCTTTGTGCAGTACTTTCTCAATCCTTTGGGTAGGCCACAACAGTAGTTTTCAATCTGTTCTGTCAATGGCACAAACCTATAGGAAGTTACTGGAAGTAGAGCTTTCCAAAACTTCCGATTGTAATCATCCAAATTTCTGCAAGTGGCAGCATTAAGCTGGTGCCATTCTGTCATGACATCTGCTTCAAAATCATCAGATAACCATGCTGCTGCAAAAATCTGCTTGAAGTAAATCCATGTGGACGGAGCTTGCCCTTGAAGCAATAAAGTTGTCCACCATTGTCCCGCATTCCCTGTCAAGAAAGTGGCTGCCTTGCGGACCTTTGAAGCCTCTGTAAAGTTTCCCCCTGCATAGGCCTTGTCAAACTGCTGGAGGAATGAAAGAGCCTTCTTCCTGTCATCAAACCCTGTAAAGGTCGTGAATGTCACACATTTGCCACCTTCTTTGTACGGAGTTGGCCTCTCCAGCGGCGTTAAATTGTCATATGGAAGTGATTGAAACATGGGAACACTATTAGGGTTCATCTGTGTTCCTTGACCGCTATTAACTTGACCTGGAAATGCCATATTTGGCTGCTGATTTGTAATTCCAGCCATACCAAAATTTGCCTGTGGCATCCCAAATTGGCCCTGAGTGCTCTGAAACCCTGGTTGCATACCCATGACACTGTACATGGGGTTAGGCATCATCGTTTGAGCACCCCCAAACACTGTTCCTGGCGTGTAAAACTGATTTCCAGGTGCATGACCAACCATGCTCTGGAATACCGATCCACCTCCAAAATAGCCAGGGTGTACTGAAGGTGGTGGGAAGACCTGTTGCATAGCCTGTAGGTTGCTTCCCTGCCCATTAGAACCAGCTATGGGCTGCTGAAAGGTGGCGGGCTGAACTGGTACAGCCTGAAAGACTGGCATCTCAGCCACCTGTTCTTGCACCTTAGGCACAGGTTGTGGAGACTGCATGTTCTCCGTCAAGTGTACAAGTGTTTCCATTGACTGTGCGGTATAAATCACCTGTGCTCGAGCCTTAACAGGGTTTTGAATATGATCCAGTGACCCAACTTGCTGAGACGGAACAGGAGGTTGCAGAAAGGCTAAAAACCTCGGATTCTGCATTACTTGTGTGAACATAGCCACAGCAGTAGCCAACTGGGTCCTGAATATATCGTCATCTGTCTGTGGTGGTCTTGAGGACTCACCCACTTCATGTGTCTGTTGACCCTGTGAAGAGGAAACCTCTTCAATCACATCATCTGGTCTGTCAGCCATAATTGCAATTCCCTGTATCTGGTCTATGATCCCCTGTGTGTCTTCAAGCCCAAAACTGACCAAGGCTCACTTCTATGGGAAAAAGTGATTTAATCCCGTCGATGGAACCATGTAACCGGCCTGTTCAATCCAAAAAGGGCGGTAGACTTTACTTCAAACCTTGATTTAGCTTTCACCCATTATTAGTCGTCTATTTTACCTGTACTTTCAAGACACAACAAAGGGGAGAGGGATACAGGCTGCTAGATTGCACCTGTATGAGTAGACGGACACCAGATTGGCCCCTAACTTAGGCGCCCCTTTCGGTATTTCTTTATTGTTCAAAAGAGGGAATAAACGTTGTGGTTCCCTACAAGCTGCCCCGCACAAACTCGGCTGAATTTCCACTGTTCCAGCCCGATTTCGGCAACATAACTGTACTAGAACCCTTCACAGTCAGTATTCCCACGCATTAAATGACTTTCCCGTCGCATACGGGTACTTTGCATAACCTGGCGAGAATCTGCAGCACGCTGAATTCTCTGTTTTCAGCCCTGAAAATGCGCCAGATCACCTGTACAGCGGTCCCCTTGCGTCCCCGAACCTCCTGGGGGTATTAGGGTCCGTTTAGGGCCAAAACCCTAAACCTGCAAAAATACACAGCAGGCTGTAATTCACTGTTTCGGGCTCCGTTTCGCGTGCCGGTCACATCCGTAGCAAGTCCTCGAGCTCCCGCACCTGTAGGGCTACTTGCCCTTTGAATCGGACGAGATTTCTGGCGTGAAACCTCTCCGAATTCACCTGTACCTGCGGGGGGATTAGCCGCTAGCTAATCCAGTACCTGTGCAAGAGGCTCTTGCCTCGGCAATCGCGCATGAACCCACACAACTGTACATTGGTCAAATGAAGAGCCCACTAGAGGGGCATAACATACTGCCAAAGGGGAGAGAGAGGGCAGTGCGTAGCGTGCAGGGCATCACTCCTGGCACCGCACTGTGCATAAGAGGGAAAGCAAGCACTCCATAGCTCTTAACCTGTGACAAAATCTGAAAATGAGGCTCTCCCCCTCCTAAATTCAGCGCCACTTCTTCATGCATGAGGCAAGTGCACCAGAAGGTGCCACTTGGCACATTTATAAGCATTTTCCCGTTTCGGGGTTGCCGTCTAAAAATATCCCAACCGGTTGCCCAGTTGACTTCACGGCAGAGTAAGAAAATATTCCCCTTGTCATTCCCGCGGTAATGACGTCAACACATTTTCAGGTCCCAAAATAGCAGTTCCCTAAATTTTAGGAGATGCTGCCATTGTAGGCGAAATCTGGGCTTCTTTGCCTTTTTCTTGCCCTTTCCGAAGCTTTGCTTTTTGCTTCGCTTTTTACCTTTTATGTCTTCCTCGCTCGATCGCTCGAGTCAAAAGAACTATAAGAACTATCAGAAGAAGAAGAAGAAGAAGAAGAACTGGGTAGTCTAGTCCTTCAAATCGTACACGCTTCTTCTGCTTTCTTGCCGATGCAAAAGAAGATTGACGATCCAAATAACCCGGGAAGTCGGTTCTTTTCTTGTGCTTTTTCTCGTGCTTTTTGGATTTGTTGTTTGCGTCCAAAAGCCGGCCGATTTGTGTCTGAACCACCTCTTGTAGTTCTTGCTCTGTAAACATCCTCGGAGAAGGAGGTTTCTTGATTACCGGTTTGATGGGTGGTTCTCTGGCATTTTGTCACTGGGTGTGCACCTCTGCGATGGATTGCTGAGTCAAAAATTTAGCAAAATTCGGATCCTTCGTAATTTTAATCATCTGCTTTGTTGCCTCATCAACCAGTTGTCGACGTTCCATCTCTTCAAGTTCGTACTGAGTAGGCCGAGGTGGGCCGTACTCTTCCTCTGTTTGATCATGAGAATCTTCTTCGTGATCTCCTCCTGCATTCGCAGATGCAGAAGAAGTCAATTGTTTCTTGTTGGAATCCATAAGTGCCATGAGAAAAGGATTGGATTTCTCGGTAGAAGAGAAATTGGCCGCGCTCTGATACCACTGAAACAAACTTGGACACCCCAAGTCGAGATTCTACTACGACACAGCAGAGATTCACTTCAAAGCAGTTCACAATTCACAATTAGGTCGACACTGCCCGGCGTAGTTCCGTGCCTAGAGGTATTGGCCCCAAAGACAAGCGCCCCTTTTGGTATTTCTTTTTGTATTAATCTGTGTTCGAAGTACAAGAGAATGGGTAGGTACTCACTCTCAGACTCTGCGTCCAGATATTCTGAGAAGTGAGGCCCTGCCCACTAATTTATAGATACAAGGGATGCCCAAAAGCAGAGCCCCAAACGCAATAATAATAAAAGCTTTTCTCTTTTAAAAGCAATTGTCCCAAAAGCTTTTCAAATTTAAAGTTGTTCTAAAATCTGCCATTGCTTTTTTTCCTGCAATTTCCGTATGGAAATGCCACGTCAGCTTGTCAGCGCAAATTGCGCCGCTTTTTTCGGGTTGTTCTCAACAAAGAGTGTTTGTGTGTGTGTGTGTGTGTCCAAGGTTAGCCACGTCACCCATTTGTGACATATAGCCAATCTGATATAGCTTGAACCTTGGCGGGGTCCATGCGTACTTGACTATGGGAGACTATGTGTCCCAGATAGTGGATCTTTGTTAAGAAAAATTCATTCTTCTTAGCATTAACTTGAAGTTTATGCTGTTGCAATTCTTTGAACACAATCCGCAAGTGTCGTTTATGCTCTTCCTCTGTGTGTGAGAAAATCAAAATGTCGTCAAAGAAGACTTCCGTGATTTGTCGATGTGAACAAAAGATTCAATCCATTATTTAATTGAAAGTTGTTGGAGCGTTAGTAAGGTCGAAAGGCATTACTAAAACCTCGTACAATCCAAAGTTCTAGGGAACGAAGTCTTATGTATGTCTTCTAGAGCAATACGAATCTGATGATAGCCACTCTTTAAGTTCTATACGGCTGAAAATTCGTTCCCCTTGTAGCTTGTCTAAGATATCATCAATTCGAGGAATCGAAAATCTATTCTTGATCATAATCTTGTTTAGAGAACGATAATCGATGCACATTCGAAAAGTGTCATCTTTCTTCTAAACAAGCAATACTGGTGAACAATAAGAAGTATTAGGGCAAACAATACCCTTCTCCAAAAGTTCATTTACTTATTTAAGAATTTCTTGTTGTTGTAAGAGACTAACTCTGTAAGGTGGCTGATTTGGGGGTGAATTGCCTCAATACGATGAGCTTCCGGTCTTTCAAGAGGTAATTCATTTGGGAGAGTGTCAATACAGCAATCCTGATACTAATTAAGAAAAGTTAGGTGATCTTTATCCAATTTTGACAAGACATTACCACTCATCTCTCTCTCTTTGACAAAAATCAAGTAAGCCGAAAGACACTTCTTTATTTCTCTTTTAAAAGTGATATGACTAACCATGGGTATAGGAATGCACTAGCACTTGCATCTACATCATATTGCTGCCCTTTGAAAGAAAAGGACAGTTTCTTATTTACATAATCTGGGATAGGATGAATTTTGTAATGCCAAGGCATTCCCAAAATAACATCACATCCTTGTATTGAAGCAACTAGGAAAGAATCTCGATCATAGTACTTTCCGATCTTCAGATTCAAATGCCCTTGCACTGGAGTAGAGTTCTTGGTCAACCCCTCGAAGGCTGAACCAGAACTGATTAGAGTTCGCAACGTCTTGGGAGTAAGACCAAGAGATTCGGAGTGTCCAGTGGAATGAAGTTGTCTCTCGACCCTAAATCAAACAAGATCAAGACTCTTTGCCCATTTAGATTGCCCCACCCCTTTAGTAGCTGCCTTTTCCCTTTCTCCTTGGTGTTAGCTTTTACGTCAAGGACTGAATATGTCGTAGGAGGCGGAGAACCTTTCTTTAGGTGTGGGCAATCTAGTTTCGCCTTTTTCACCACAAAAAGGACATTTGCCCTCTTCCATGTAGGTCTTCAACTGAGAGGGAGCCACATACTTGCTTTTCTTAGCCCTCTCTAGGTTCTTTTCTTGGCCTTTGGGCTGATCTGAAGGCCGCTTTCGAGAGGAATTTTTTGTCGAGTCTTCTGTTTTCCATGAAAGGTACTAAACTCTTGCTTGCGAGGAGTTCCTTTCAAATGAAAATTTCCAGTAGCCAGAGCAGATTGCATCATAATTTTGAGAGTGTTCTGTGGGTACAACTTCATACTTTTATAAAGTGTCAAATGAAGCAAACTTTCGCATCTTCTCTTCATCAGAGACTTTCATAAAGGGAGTGACCTTGAGAAGGATCTCCCAAAACTTGTCGACATAGTCGGAAACAGCTTTATGCTCTTTTTGGGAGAGCCAATCCCATTCTTTCTTTATATCGGTGTCGAAGTCAAGGGGAAGGAACACAGAAGTGCTTTTTTAATTCCTCCCAGTCTTTGGGTTTGCATCCTTCCAAAATTGTAGTAAGCCACCAATTGCTAGCTCTATCCTTAGGATACATGCTAACATGGTGCAGCTTGGATTGTTCGGAGAAGGTGCCTTTTGCAAAGGCCACTTCAAACTGACGAATGAAAGCTAAAGCCTTATTGACCACCCTCCTGACGTCCTTATCTCCAGCTTTGGATGATTTCTTCTTCTTCTTGTGGTGTCGGGACCACTTCTTGGAGATAGCTTTAGAATCTTTATGCACAGGGATTTGGTGTCGACTCTTCCTTCGATCTGGGTCTTGTTCTTTTGCTTTCCTTAGTTGCTCTACAACCTCTTCTGGATCTAGCTACCAATCTTTGTCAGGGACTATGTTGTCCAAGTTCTTTATAAAGGAGTAATTTGAAGAGTAACTAGGCAAGGAAGGAAGATCTTCTTCATACTGATGAAAAGTTCGCACTCGAGGATCCCTATGGGGCTGTGTTGGAGCCCAAGTCTGCGATATATCCTGCGTCAACTTTGAGGGCTTCTGAGGTGGCTCCTCCACCATCTTTATTCTGATGCATAGAGATGCATGTATTCATGAGCCTATTTGGCTGAAATTTGTCAAACTTGTAGTCAAGAACGGCTATTTCAGCTTTGTTCTAGAGTTTTCTTGGCGGGAGCGCTCTCTACTGCTCTCTGCTCACGTAGGGGATTTCCATGTCTGAGTGCGGCTATTCCCTACAAGGATGCGCACAAGATCGTATGGCTGCCCACCAACTTCGCCACGGGTTTTGCAACCTCCTACATGGCCTTCACGGACGTCGAAGCATGAAATCTTGAAGAGAGAGAGAGGGGGCTGAGAGAGAATTCTTTGTATGTGTGTGTCTGTGTGTCGGGCCAACACCCCCAGGTGTGCAGCCTTCTTATAGCCTTGAATATGAGCTTTTGGCCATCTGGCGCTGCATGAGGGACAAAGAAAGTGCTCGTACAACTCCACACTGGCTTCTTGCTAATTTTCCTCGCTAGCTGAGTTTTAGTTAATCTTAATCAATTTGGCTTGTTTCAAACTGGCTCGGTCACTTTTAAAAGGTGTTTTAAACCTTAAATTTTTAAATAAGTATTTAGATGGGAGTTTCTGCTCATTCTGCAATAAGTGGGCCGTGCTGTTTTCCATGCTCCTTCCGACTCAATCAATCAGCTCTCGTCGAAGCGTATTTACACTTTGTCCGGCCGGCCACTTTCTTGGGTGGCCACAGTGAAAATATTAAATCATGACTTTCTAAGCGAACTGGAGACACCATCTTATTCATGTGCTTGTTCTGATTTGTTCTACACTGCATCCGGCTAATGTTCTGCATATCATACTGTCCGGTCACGGATAAAATTCCAGATGGCACATTGCGTCGAAAAATTTACCCACTCATTTAAATTATTAATTGGTACCAGTAAATTCATAAATCGATTTATGTGCACAAAAATCTTTTTCATTCATCTATAACCGTAGCTAAAAATATTACATCCTTTGGCTTCTAAACAGTCGTCCTCAACTGTAGGGCTTCATGATACTTCTGTAAGATGTCTCGAAAATCGTTCCATTCTAATTCTGCCATCCACTAAGCATCTAGAGGGGAGTAATTACTGACCTTTAAGTACTTACGATGAGTTCTTCCACACTTTAGCTGGCGCTCCTTATGGAGTATAATTTGTTCTAGAAGAAGTATTTCTTTCATTTCATCTACCTCACGAGAATCTTCCGTAACTAGTTCTGCAGGAGGTTCACCAACGAAGAGTCATAGAAGGCTCATGTAAAAAGCATTATGGATTTTCCAAGTCTGTGGAAGATCCAGTCTAAATGCGACTTCGTTTATTTGTTCTCTAATCTTAAATGGGCCATGATATCTATTAGAAAGTTTTACAACTTTCCCTTTTTGATCGGTCTGATTCTTAACTCTGGCTTTGTCAAACTTAAGAAGAACAAATTGTCCTTCAGCTAGCTTGAGATCACGACAATGTCTATCTGCTACTTTCTTATACTTTTTTTGAGATCTAAGGATAGCGCGTTTCACTTGTGTGTAAGCGGTATCTAGGTCTCGAACAAAGTGATCACCTGTGAATATCTTATCCTTGGTGAGAAGGATTGGGGGAAGATGTGATTTGCCATAAATAACTTCGAAAGGAGGTTTTCCTGTAGAGGAATGTACAGTGTTATTTCAGGCAAATTCTGCAAGAGGTAGATACTTCTCCCATTCTCGTTGGTTATCTGAGACACAGCACTTTAAAATGTCTAGGCCTGTAGAACTAGCGGTTCCGCTTTGTTCATCTGTCTGAAGATGATAAGCTGAAGAAAAATTCAGCTTAGTTCCTAGGTTCGTAAAAAGTGCTCGCCAAAAATTCCCGGTCATTCGTGGGTCGCGATCACTGATAATCATTTTAGGCAAACCATGATGTTTGAAAATTTGGGCCAAAAAGATCTTGGCCATGTGATCAACTTTGATGGTCTTTCTTACTGGAATGAAAAGAGCTTGCTTATTGAATCTGTCTATTATAGTGCAGATTGCATCATTTCCATTCGGAGTGCCACTATATGTGGGACTACCCCATGGCACAACAGGTTTGGCTTTGGATCTTTGACTGATGCCTACACTTTCGACGGCTAGCCAGTACACCTGGGGTGCTGCAACTTGGTCTACACAGGGAGATGGCTTCAATCAGCAAGATGATTGTGATTCAGGAGGGCCAGACGACCTAGACTCCAGTCAGCCACAGAGCTTGTACCTCAGGAGTGGAGCAAAGATAGAGAGAGTTGTTGGGAGCTCATCTACAATCTAACTTTTTGGCTCATCTGGAGAGCCCGATGCTTCCAGATTTTTGAGGCCCCGCCCATCCCATCAGCGGTGACTGTACGTGACATCTTGCTAGTGCTGATCCATACACTCAAGGGACATTTTGAGAGGCTTCAGGGCAGCTCCGATCGCATGCGAGAGCGTCGCGAGGCCTTCTTGCGACTTTGGCGACCAGGGCCCTTCTTCAACATAGCTCATGGGGTGCCAAGGTGGTAGTACCACCCACCAGTGTAATTGTTTCCTCCTCCCAACTCTTGATTTAGTCATCACCTTACATATCTTCTTTTCTCATTGGGAGAGTTTCCCCACATTTTGATGTAGCCCTCTATAGTAGGGGCAGTTTGTAGCCCATTGGGAAGGTTTTTAAACTACCGGATCTATTTGTTTCTTGAAAAATATTTGTTTCTTGCAAAAAAAAAAAGCACTACATAGATATATCTAGGACAATCTGCAGCCACCAAGCGATGCAGTGCTCGTAAACCACATCTTCCGGAGAACTCCCGAGACTGACCATTGGATAGCCCACCGGGACAACAGATCCAAAGACTGTTAGACTCCATCCACATCAAAAAAGGGCAGCTCATACTAACACATCTTTGATAATCCAAGGGACAACGAATCCCTCACACTATGCCTGTAGTATGATCTGCATCCAATCCAGATCTCTACGTGGAATCCCAGAGTAGGAAGCAGTCCTCCTACACAACCAGACAGATTTAGTGTCTAAAGGAGGTATATCATCCATCAACACAAACACCAAGGGAAGGTACCATAATGATTGTATCTTTGACCATACAAGTCTCCCAATGGCATCCTGAATCTAGCCTATCATTAAACAGCAAGAGAATCTAGACCATGACACTCTGAGCTACTTCTAATGTCTAATCAATCAAAGGAGAGAGAAGGAAGGAAGGGGGGGGGGGGGGGGGGGGGGGGGGGGGGGGGGGGGGGGGGGGGGGGGGGGGGGGGGGGGGGGGGGGGGGGGGGGGGGGGAGAGAGGATGCTCACAGTATCTTCATTTCTGCAGCTTTCGTAAGGTCAACGGCCTTAGCTCTTGCTAAATATCTCGAGTGAAAGGAGGTACCAATGTGGCCAGCAAGGCTTTGACCTGTCCATTTTGACCACAACCAACCAGCATGCAATTTGTGTGCTCTTTCCCACTCTTGCTCCCGTCCTTCATCAGGATCTTCAGTCATGCAAAGAAAGGAAGAATCGAGCAAAGATCCCTCAAGCCTGATATTTGCAAATTTAAACAATGAGTATGCTAAAGCGAAACTTTCGATTAGAAATGCAAGCTCATAATGCTGTATCTACCTGCTGGATGTCAAAGGGTCAATCATTTTTGCAGACATGAGAGAACTTGACTCGGCATCTGCATCAGAAACAACCGGAAGTTCTTTTATTCTGATCTTACGTTCATCTATGATGGTCTCTCCATTTTCATCACCAACATGCGCTGGTACAGTCAGCGAAGCGCTATGCTCTTCTATTCTATTTCTAGGAAAGTAGAAGGGTAAGAGTCTGCAAGTTGGCACTTTAAGTTAGAACTTTTATGAGACATCTCAAACTATCCAATTCTTGTGCCACATCTGCTTTGAAGTAATGGCAGAACAACTTACTTTTCATAGATTTCTAAATCTGAAACTGCTGAAAGGCATAGAACAACTGCACTGATTCGGTCCCTGTGTCTATCCAGGCAGCGCCGTAAAGTACCTGAACAACACCACGCCCAACCAAGCAAGCACACACACACCACAAGAAATAGACACCAGCTCGCTCAGTAAGTGCAATGGTGTGTGATCATATCTGCCAAGGCTTATGACTCGCATATGGTAAAAGAGCATAAAGTGACTGTCAACTCACGTAGGGCCACATGTGTTGCCTGTTCACGAGGATAGCCCTTGGACTCCTCATAGATGCATCCAACAGCAATGCTAGAAGTGTCAACAATGCAAGATAAGGAACAAATTGTAAACTATATCAGTCTTCCTCTTTACTTCATGAAACCCACCTTTGGAGACCATGCTCAATCAGCAGCTCAAAACTCGCCTGATAGCAGCGACTCAGTGCATTTTCAGCAGCTGTGTGGTACTTTTCTACATATTTTGGTCCAACTGTGTGTATAACCCTTCTGGAATATGTATACATCCATCAGCAAAGAATCAGATCGTGGAAATTTTTAGGTTGTGGCAGACATAATTTTGACCTTGCAGGCAAGTCATAAGCCCCAGTAATTTGTGCCATCCCAGTTCTACATCCACCCTACACATCATAAAGGCAGTAAGAAAGATTTGTTCAAAGAAAAGTGTCCAAACTCTTATTACATTCCCTTAGCAGACCTGCATATTCCTCAGCAAGCCTCGGCCCAGCTGCAGTGTGAAGGCCAGGACTACTCTCCTTCACATTAAGAGCCTGCAAAAATCATTGACGACATACTTGCGGACTACACTAAGAACCTTGAAAGTATTGATAAATCTCTCTCTCTCTCTCTCTCTCTCTCTCTCTCTCTCTCTCTCTCTCTCTCTCTCTCTCTCATGGTCATAGTATATATCTTTGTTTTGTACTGTTGTTAGGTTATTTTGTTACTCTGACTTTGTCTCAGATCCACCACTTTGTAACTTTCGGGTCTCATAGGTCATTATGGCCTTTTGAAGACGTTAATATAACATTTCATTTCTCTCTCTCTCTCTCTCTCTCTGACGTGGCAACTACTAATTATTGTCACGAGGACGTGGCAACTGCTAACCTTAGTTGTTGGTTTCAAAGTCATTTACGCCCCCTCGCTACACTTATAAGTCGGTGGGTACTAAGAAATTAACTCAAAAGAGGCATAGTGGACACTTGGCAACACCAAAAGCTGTAGAAGACTTCCCACTGCCACCTCAGCCAAGAATTGGCGCAAAAAGTCATTTGGGGCTGCCTCTCTCACTCACTGTGACTAGCAGTGTGTGAGTGTGAGTAGTTGGTGCAGATGTTGAAGCTTTAATGGAAAGCTTGCCTTCTCCCTGAGTCCCTTGCACTATGTAGCGCGATGATTCTGCTCTCGCGCACACCTCTCCCCTTTTGAATACAGAAACATGATGCCCCGCTCGAGGGTTTTTCATCTGTATGTACAGTTGTGTGGGTTCATGCGTGGTTGCCGAGGCAATAGCTTCTTGCACAAGTACTTGATTAGCTAGTTGCTAATCCCCGCAGGTACAGGTGAATTCGGAGAGATTTCACGCGAGAAATCTCATCCGATTCATAGGGCAAGTAGCCCTATAGGTGCGGGAGCTCAAGGACTTGCTACGGATGCGACCGGCTCGCGAAACAGAGCCCAAACAAGGAAATACAGCCTGCTATGTATTTTTGCAGGTTTAGGGTTTTGGTCCTAAACGGTCCCTAATACCCCCAAGAGGTCCAGGACGCGAGGGGACTGCTGTGCGGGTGATCTAGCGCATTTTCAGGGCAGAAAACAGAGAATTCAGCGTGCTGCAGATTCTCACCACGTTTTGCAAAGTGCCCGTATGCGTGGATAAAGTCACTTGTTGCGTGGGGATACTGTCTGTGAAGTGTCCTAGTACAGTTATGTTACCGTAATGGGGCCAGAACCAAGGTGGAAAGGTACGTAGTGTACGGCATGTTTTAGGTACGTACGGAACGTACTACCGTATTGAACCACCTTTCAGGTACGTAATAGGTACGTACCATTTGTAAAAAACCCATATTTTATTTAAAAACCCATAGACTCATAAACAAATTTACATTACAACGCTGAAAATGAACATATTGGACATAAAACTCAAATGACAAATTGAACATATTGGACATAAAACTCTACGCGGGAAAGTCTCAGGTAGAAGTCTCTGTGTAACTATCTATGAAGTTCTCAGTAGAAACTTGCTCTCTGGAAATCCTAAGGTGGAGTAACCCTTAGCACACACTTCAATTTTCTCTCTAGACCACACAAAAGGCCCAAAGGGCTCGCGTTTTTGTCCGCCACTGGAATGCTGGAGTTTTGCCCAAAATAATGCCCTGTGATCGTACTGAACTGTACGGTACGAAAAGGTACCGTACTTAAGTGTGGATGCAACCTTGGCCAAAACAGGTCTTTTTCAACCCAAATTGTCACGATTGTGACGTATTCTCTTTCTTGGTATTACCTTCTTCCTTGATTCTTTTGTAGATACAAAGATGCATGAGATTCGAGACCCCCCATTCTCCAAAGGATGCGTCTCTTCGCCCAAGAGTCACACCTGTTCGGCGAATAGCCATGCCTCTTCAGCGAATGGCTGCACCTTTACGCCGAAGGGTTGCGACTCTACAGTAGAAGGTCACGACTATTGACCTAGAGTCATGTCTCTTGACCTATGGTCATGTCTTTTCATCGTGTCTCTTCAATTTCTATATAAGAACACCCTTGTAGCACATTTCAAGCATTGAATCAAACACAGAGTCTTCTGAGTCTTATCTCTGAGTCAAGTTCAAGTTTCTTAAGTCTTAATCATGAGTTTAAGTACTTAATAAGTTAATTAAGGATTAGTAACTAGAATCCTTACAATGATATCAAAGCAAATTTTTTTCCCTAGACCTGAAGGTTGTGAGCCTCTCCCCCTCGCCGCTACCCTCTCCCCCCTCTCCCGGCGTTGTATGGAAGCAGAAGAAAGGTGGTGCACGCACACATATGCAAGCATGAGGTAACTCGATTTTCTTACTTCAGTTCAATAAAATAAAAGACAAAAGCGCTATGTGTGTGTGTGCGGCATACCCGAAAAGCTCGCACCCCTTCGTCGGGATAAAACCTTTTACACCCGTGTACTGGCACCCTTTCTTGCGAGCAGCCATCCCTCTTCTTTTGTGAGCACCCCTTCACCTTGGCGGTACCCCCTCGCGCCGAGAGACTGCAGATGGTTGTGCCTTTTCCCAAGCGCTGTCTATGGCTGAATTCAACGCTGACTGCTGAAAACGCTAACGCGATCTGCTGATATTATCCCACGCTGGCAACCCTCGCCCCTTCCGGCGACTACCCCCTTGCGCATTTGCTGAAGTGCTGGCTGAATTCAGCACTGGCTTTCTACACATGCTGAAACGCTGGCTGCCTCTTCACAGAAAACCTTTCACTGGCTGCTTTTGGCGCTTGGCTGACTTGTTACGTCAAACAAAATAAACCAGCAGCGGAGAGTTTTTTTTATGCTAATCAATTGCCCTCAATTTTAAAAGTGGTCGGCCAGCCCCTACAAATAAGCCCATGTGAACACCCCTTTTAAGTGACCACCTCTAAACTTACCCAATGTAAACTCACTAAGAGTTACATTAAAAGAAAATGGGACAACAATGTGGCTTTTTCCTTGTGGACAACTGTATTACTCGTGTGTTCTCTTCCCACATAGCCCTCGCCACTGGCTCCTTGCACGTGTGGGGCTCCCCTCTACCATGGACAAGGACTTCGACATTCCGGTACGCTATCTTTTGTACATAGATAAAGTTCCCGCAAGCAAATTGCGGCGAATTTGTTCCCTTCACGAGATTATTGTCATTCCGGATTCACCCTACCCAAGCCGGAGGTTATCATTTTTCCCGATTCCTGGACTCCAAAGCCGAAACCCATTCCAGACGCAGTTTCCGCTCCCGAAGTATCAGTTCTTAAGCTTATTCAGAGAAACAATTACTTTCGCTGAACAGTCGGCATGACTGGATCACAAGATGGCGACAACAATATTTTACCCGAGGACCCAATAGCAGTTCTCAAAAAGCAGATGGCAGCACTTTCGACAAGTCTGGCATCACTTCACACTCGCTTGGAGCAGATGCAGATGCAAAACACCTCTCGGAGTGGTCCTACTGCTTTTCGGATGCCTAATGCTGCTTATCCGCCATCTTCTTCTGAAGCTTCAGTGGCCGACCAAGAAGAACCACTCAAACCAAAGGCTTCGGAACTCAAATTTTCTCACCCAAAGCATGGTTTCTTAGCGACAACTAGACACAAAGTACCTTCGTGCGAGCAGCAAAAGTCTCAGCATGAATATTCATGGAAATGCTACAGTTCTAAGCCTACTTCTTATTGGAATCATCAACAACAAAAGAAGTAACATGAAGCTTCCAAAGAATCATCAGCGATATCAAGATGGGCTTACTTAGTGGCACATATATCCGACCCCAGTCAAGTACTCGGTCGTGAATGCCGCGACGTTGGACAAGTTTTCCCTAGCGAGCTATGCCCTACATTAAAGTCTTTCTTATCTGATGGTGGTAAAGTCAAAGATTTATTGATCCTTTCCTTGTGCAAGAGGATCCTTCAGAGGTCTAAGAGGCAACAACTACCTCAACCTCCCCCTTGTCAATTGGAAGCCTTAATACCCACTAAGAAAGCTGAAGATTCAGAAGATTCCGGTTCTTGTGTGGTGATAACGGATGTCACAAACTGTTGACGTGTCAAAGCCTTGAAGAATGGAGCCAACTTGCAGATGTCGGCCGAGGGGCCTAAACCCTAAGAAGAACAAGCAACAGAAGAAGAAGTCCTACCAACTTATGAGACCCCGTCTGATGGGGCCTCAGTGACATAAAGAAATTAAAATAAAGCAAGACCCACACACACACACACGCAAAAACTGATGACGTGGCAACTGTACGGACGCTCCGCGTTTTTGTGCTAACTGTTGTACGGAATTCCGTGATTTACGTTGGCAGCTTTTTGGCATTGCTTTTAAACCAGAAGCTTTTAAGTTTGAAGGCTTTTCACTGTAAACTGCTTTTGGAGCCTAGGGCCTTTAAATATGAGGCCATGGGCTCATTCTTTGGCATGCTTCCTGGAGAAGGTGCAGAGTCTGGAGTATCGGCTTGTACTGTGTTGATGCAATATAAAGAAATACCGAAAGGGGCGCCAAGGTTTGGGGCCAATACTCTCTGGGGTGGAATTCCGCCACTCCGTGTCGCGTGTCCTCTCTCTCTCTCTCTCTCTCTCTCTCTCTCTCTCTCTCTCTCTCTCTCTCTCTCTCTCTCTCTCTCAGTTCAGTTGTTTTGAAGAGCTAAAAGTCTGTTCAGTCTGTTCTTTTCTCTTGGCACGTGGTGCCCGTCTTGTGACAACGGACAAGCACATGACCCCTTCTTTGGCCGTGATCCAGGCAGAAAAAACTCCCCTCGTCACTACCCTTGCAAAATAAAGTCTTTGTTTCTGAACAGATACCAAATGCAGTGGCGAATGATAATATTTCAAACTTGAAGATTCTAGTCCTTACCTTCAACAGTGCAAAGGATAAAATAGATACAAACTCTTGCAGCGCGACTATAGTCGCTGCAACTGAATCTTTAAACACAACTTGTTCCACAAGTAAACCTTTACAGATGGATGTACATTCAAACACTACTCTATCTCAGTCTACGTGTCACAAACGGGAGCGCATAGCAATATAAAATACATTCAGATAAATAGGATTTATCACTTATTACTGAAGCCAGAGGATATAGAGAGAAATAGATAGAGAGAGAGATAGAGAGTGAGAAGATCGACACGGTACTGGGGACCAGAAGATGGGTTGGTCCCCCCCCCCCGTATTAGTATCTTTATTATTGAGGAGAAGTCTATACAAGCACTTGAACCGAACGTATTACCACGTTCGTTCTAGAATAAGACTTGATGGTTCCCGGAAGCCTCGGCTTCCTATTCCTAGGGCAAAGCCCTATTCCAAGGAACTTCCTTTCCTTATTCCAAATCCTCGAGAATCAAGGTTCTCGCCTCTGGATCTCACCTTCCAGACTCACGGCATGGCATCCCTGCAACTCTTTTCTAACTCTATTTCCAGAGTCCTCTTCTCGCAGAACAACTCTGCTTTCCCGAACGCAAAGTCCTTACTTGGGAATCTCAACTTCCGGATCACAACTCGAGAGACTACCTCTCTCGATCCGTGGATCTACTTCCCAAACTTGGGTACGAAACCCTTGGGCTGATCTGGCTCTAGTTCCTCATAGCGCTTTCTCCTTTACAGAGACTCATGCCTTCCTCTGCTCCTACTCCCTCACTAAGAGGAAGTACACCTGCAAACAAATACTTAGGGATCATAACATGAAAAAATCGTTACCTTCAAAGTCTCGACGCTCGAAATGCAACTCGGTTCTCGAAAAGCAATTCCTCGGAAGAGATCTCTACATAGAAAATCCTCTCTTCCAATCCTACACACAAAAGAGGTGCCCATCTACGACGTTTATGGGCTGAAAACAGAGAAAAACACCAGCTTGTCGCGATGGAAGCACGCTCCGTAGGCACTTCTTCGAGAGGTAGCTCGCGCACTCGGTCTTGGCGACATCGGGTACACTTGGGGCAGCTATGGGCATCACCGGCAAACGTCTTCTTTGCGGGGTGAACTCTGCAGCAGCATCTCCTTGTTGCAAAAACTGATCCCTCTCCCCTGAGTGGGGGCATGTGATGCTTTTATATCTCCTGACCACTGCACGAATAGCTGCTCGCATAGAGATCACGGCCGTTGTTTTTTTCTTTTCTTTCTTTTTTTTTCTTTTTTTTTGCGCTGCTTTGCCAGAAAAAGAGAGAGAGAGAGAGAGAGAGAGAGAGAGAGAGAGAGAGAGAGAAAACGTTGGCTGATCTGTTGCCTTATTTATCAAATGGCTGCCCACTTATTAAGTGGGCGGGCGGCGTATTTTAAAATAACCTGAATCTACCCAAAAACTCAATAAAACCTTATAAGTTAAAAACGATGCCTTCACAGCACTTCCCAGGCGTCCCTGAATGCAATCACGTACACAGTTGCAATGCAGACATAGACTTCCTCGCGGAAAAGCATCTGCTTTCCTGAAAAGCGATCCCGCTTTCTCAGAAAGCATCTGTTTTTCCTCAAAGTTTCCTCTGAACCCATCTTCATTCAAGTGCTTGCTTTTCCTTGTGCACAATTCTAACACAGTTCGGAATTTCCTCCTGACTATGGATATTTCCTTTCCGATGCACCCGTCACCCACCTTGTGACGCATCAAGAATACCCATCACCTAGTCCTTTCCTACCGAAATTACGGTACAATCTCCTTCACGATGCTCTATGTCACCCATCCTATGACGCATCAGAGATGTCCGTTCCCGAATGGTCGGATACTTCTTCCTGATGCTCCCTGTCACCCATCCGATGTGACGCATCAGAAGTACCCGTTCCTGGTGGCCTTACAGATATTCCCGTTCAGAGTGCTCCCGTCATTACTCTGAATGACGCACTAGGAATACTCAGTACTCAGATGTCTCCAGAAAACCCTCTCACTTAAAATTCCAATAATTCATTTAAAATTATTTTTCCTGGTGTTCCAAGCGAGAAAACCCTCACTTATAAATCCAATAATTCATTTAGAATTATTTTTCTGTCAGATATAGCCAATTCAGCAACATCCCTCTCACTTATAAACAGTTGTCCTCAACTGTAGAGGTCTAACTGAACTGCCGGGGAGAAACCGGAAAAATTCCAAATCTTGCTCAATGGTGAGTTGAGATGGTCCTTTCTCAGTACAGAACTTAAAAAATTTCATAATTCAATACTTACCTTACCAGTTCATGTCCTTTCTCTAGTACCTTGAGGATATCCTTCACCATTCATCAAACTTATGAGCCATGTAAGAACTCGTCATTCGCGTCTTTCTGAGAATCTGTTAACTCAATTCCACATTCTCAATCCCGAGAAGAATTATCCTCCTAAAAATCAATCTAGGTCTATGTCCTTGCGCATAACCTTGCACTATTTGTCCTGAGGATATTAAACCTCTTGTGTCCTCCCGCATAGGGCATGTCGAGAGCATTAAGCTCATGTGAATCTTCTTGCGGCAGGCAAAGTGCGTCACCTTACCAAAGTAAGTTCTTATTCCGAGCCTTTGCTTTGGGTAGGCCAATTGTTCTGATCCAAAGTTTCCTTATCGAGACTCTGTTAACTTGATTCCGTCTTCTCAAATTCGAGAAGAATAATCTTCCTAAAAATCAATCTAGGTATCTGTCCTTGTGCATAATCTTGCGCTGTTAGTCCAGAGGGTATTAAACCTCTTGTGTCCTCCCACATAGGGAATGCCTAAGTCGTAGAGTATTAAGCTCTATGTCTTTCTTTCACAATTTGCGATCACCTTAAAGAAGGTTCTTGTTCCGGGTCGTCGCTCAACGTAGGCGGACGGTTCCAATCCAAAGATTCCTTGTGCACGGTGGCACTTCCTTCTAAGTTTTTCCTCCTGCGAGTTATTACCACCAGTAGTGTTTTCCAGATGCCCATTAGAGTACCTGACAGAATCATAAAAAATGATTCACCTTGCGAGCATCAATGACGCCTTGCAAAATCTCAGGCAGATAGGATTCTAGCCAAAGTATTTTCTGAACGTACGTTCAAACCCGGTTCACAATAGAGCGAACCCTCTTTGATTCTCAGGGATGTTCTCCCATATGTAATTCATACCATTTTGAAACGGTTGGCGAACTATATTCTTACGAACATAATAGTTCGAATTTATTCCAACAGCGTGTAAATGCTACTTGACCTGCTCATGGAGAAACATATACCGCAACCAAAAGTTGCTACTGTAATGGTAAAAGCACATCGCGTACTCAATGATCAACGACCATCAGAAAACCTCTTCTCCGTAGAGAAACTCAAATTGCTTCTACCAAACACATCTCAAATAGAGATTCTCGTGTCAGAATATCCTTGCGCGCAAAAAGGCGCTCAAGAGAGTATAGCAAACTCTCGTCCAGTTCCTTGGCATAGGTCTGCATCTTCGTGTGTTATCCATGTACTCAAAAGTGTACATAATTCTTAAGCTGTGTTAGAGTTTCGATGAACCTGGGAAATTACCTTCCCTTCGTAAGATCCTTAGAGCGAAGACGCTCAACTTGACGATCCCTTGGCTCGATCTTAGAGCAAAACCCGCTCATCAAATAATCTAGGATTTCAATCCTTGGATTCCTCGAGCACAGGCCGTAGTCGTCACTTGTTCCTTCGCTCGTAAAGAGAGTGTTCATTGACTTGTGCGAAAAGCACTACATGTCTTCCCTGACCGGGTAGGGGGTGTTGGTTCATAAGGTACTCAAGCTTAGTGAAAGCTTTTCTTGGTTGAAATCTCGAAATGGTTCCTTCCTTTCTGCCGTCCTACCCGCAATAGCAGGTAATTTGTTGGTGAACTACCTGATACGAGACCAATAGTTGACCTTCCGAATATTTGGGCAGACCAATCCATCGCATAAAGCAATGTTTCAACTCAATTCTACTCTCGAGAGTGATTGTTCTAGTTAGACACATGCATATCTCCTGCATAAAAGCAATACGCAGTTTATGAATTCCTCGAAGATTTAACTTTGATCAAAGGCCTGCCCTCTCACTTAAAGTTTGAGGGTCTTCTATTCAAGAACTCAAGAGTTAGATTAAATTCCCTTACTCCAAACTTTCTCCGGATAGCAACGTATCCTTCGAGGAGAAATAACAAAAATTCGTTGTTTCTGTGTTGAATGGTTCCCGTCCCACTGCAGGGATTAGATTCTATGTACACTAAGGTATACACTTTCAGCTTTTATTGCTGACTCCACCATCTGAGCAAAGTACTTTGCAGATGCGTCTACAAAATTCGGGCAAAAGTCCTTTGTTGAATTTCTTCATCTTTCTTTCCTCAAAGAGGATCAAGACTGGAGCTACCTTGGCAAGAGTGAACCACTACTTGCTTTGACTCACTCGTGTTCCTATTGGGAAAACCGATCCCAATCTTCTTGGATGCCTTCTTCCTCAAAGCGTAGAGGAAAAACATTTGTCGAAAAATTCAGTCTTGAATTAAATCCAAGTCTTGATATACGTTCCTTGCAGAGCTTTGGTATACCACCAAGTACAGGCAATCCCCCTTGAGGTGTTTGGTCATATGTCTCACCTTCGACGCTTTTCAGAAATTGCCGCTTGCGAAGGAAACTTCAAATTGTCGAATGAAAGCGGCAGCTTTCGGGACATCTTCCCTTCCGTCAAAAGTATCAAACTTGACCGGAGTGTTCTGAGGTCTAAAGACCTTCTTCCTATCCTTCCCGAAATGACGGGATTTCTTGGCTATGGTTCTCGATTGATGTTCATGGATATCTTTTGGGTTCTGAAGGATTTTGAGCATTCTGCTCCTTGGATTCTCTAAGTTCTTGAGCATCATGCTCTTGTCGCCTTCTCAGAGAATCTCAAGTCTTGTGTCGACTTCTTGCAGAGAGAAAAAAAAAATTCCAATTCTGCGAGCTTTTCCTGCAAGACTTAGGTTTCCACCTGCGTACTTCTCTCTTGGCTTGTCATGGCTTCTTCCCGTATCTTCCAAGAGTCGTCCTCCTTTACAGAGAAAGAGAGGAGACCATGCTCTCATACCACTGTCACAAACGGGAGCGCATAGCAATATAAAATACATTCGAATAATTAGGATTTATCACTTTTTAATGAAGCCAGAGGATATAGAGAGAAATAGATAGAGAGAGAGATAGAGAGTGAGAAGATCGACGCAGTACTGGGGTCCAAAAGATGGGCTAGTCCCCCCCCATAATAGTATCTTTATTACTGAGGCGAAGTCTATACAAGCACTTGAACCGAACGTATTACCACGTTCGTTCTAGAATAAAACTTGATAGTTCCCGGAAGGCTCGACTTCCTACTCCTAGGGCAAAGCCCTATTCCAAGGAGCTTCCGTTCCTTAGTCCAAATCCTCGAGAATCAAGGTTCTCGCCTCTGGATCTCACCTTCCAAACTCACGGCATGGCATCCCTACAACTCTTTTCTAACTCTATTTCCAAAGTCCTCTTCTCGCAGAACAACTCTGCTTTCCCGGACGCAAAGTCCTTACTTGGGAATCTCAACTTCCGGATCACAACTCGAGAGACTACCTCTCTCCGACCGTGGATCTACTTCCCAAACTTGGGTACGAAACCCTTGGGCTAATCTGGCTCTAGTTCCTCAGAGCGCTTTCTCCTTTACAGAGGCTCATGCCTTCCTCTGCTCCTACTCCCTCACTAAGAGGAAGTACACCTGAAAACAAATACTTAGGGATCATAACATGAAAATCGTTACCTTCAAAGTCTCGACGCTTGAAACGCAACTCAATTCTCGAAAAGCAATTCCCCGGAACAGATCTCTACATAGAAAATCCTCTCTTCCAATCCTACACACAAAAGAGGTGTGTTCTCGAGTTCCTTCTCGTAAATCAGCCCCGTATACGACGTTTATGGGCTGAAAACAGAGAAAAACAGCAGCTTGTCGCAATGGAAACACTCCATAGGCACTTCTTCGAGAGGGAACTCGCGCACTGGGTCTTGGCGACATCGGGTACACTTGGGGCAGCCATGGGCATCACCGGCAAACGTCTTCTTTGCGGGTGAACTCTGCAACAACATCTCCTTCTTGCAAACACTGATCCCTCTCCCCTAAGTGAGGCCATGTGATGCTTTTATATCTCCTGACCACGACACAAATAGCTGCTCCCGTAGACATCGCGGCCGTTTTTTCTTTTTTTTTTGTTGCGCTGCTTTGCAAGAAAAAGAGAGAGAGAAAACGCTGGCTGATCTGTTGCCTTATTTATCAGATGGCTGCCACTTAGTAAGTGGGCGGCCAGCGTATTTTAAAATAGTCTGAATCTACCCAAAAACTCAATAAAACCTTATAAGTTAAAAACGATGCTTTCACAGCACTTCCCAGGCGTCCCTGGATGCAATCACGTACACAGTTGCAATGCAGACATAGACTTCCTCGCGGGAAAGCATCTGCTTTCCCGAAAAGCAATCCCGCTTTCTCAGAAAGCATCTGTTTTTCCTCAAAGTTTCCTCTGAACCCATCTTCATTCAAGTGCTTGCTTTTCCTTGTGCACAATTCTAACACAGTTCAGAATTTCCTCCTGACTATGGATATTCCCCTTCCGATGCACCCGTCACCCACCTTGTGACGCATCAAAGAATACCCATCACCTAGTCCTTTCCTACCGAACTTACGGTACAATCTCCTTCACGATGCTCTATGTCACCCTCCTATGACGCATCAGAGATATCCGTTCCCGGATGGTCGGATACTTCTTCCATCCGATGTGACGCATCAGAAGTACCCGTTCCTGGTGGCCTTACAGATATTCCCGTTCACAGTGCTCCCGTCATTACTCTGAATGACGCACTAGGAATACTCTGTACTCGGATGTCTCCAATGAGAAAAACCCTCTCACTTAAAATTCCAATAATTCATTTAGGATTATTTTTCCTAATGTTCCAAGTGAGTCAACCCTCACTTATAAATCCAATAATTCATTTAGAATTATTTTTCTGTCAGATAAAGCCAATTTAGCAACACTACGACATCCCTTCAGAAGGATTTTACTGTTCTAAATAAACCAATGGAATACCTTGCGGATTTCCAACCAGTGGTCATCACTCAACAGAAAACTCAAGTCAGTTTACCAATAGTTTCACTTGAAGCAAATAAAGACTCAATCTTTTATTGGACAAAGCTCAAAGTTACAAATGACTTTGACAAAAGCACTAATCAAGTTGCAGATGTGATACTAATATTTTTGACAAAGATGAGACAAGTTGCACATACGATCAGTTTTCAGTTTGGCAAAATAGTTATGGTCAATAACAGTGCCATGACGTGGGACTTAACAGAAAGAACTTTGGATGTAGAAGCACTGCAGAATACATTTTCCTTCTCCCGGAGTTTCTACAACTACCCTTGGGTGTATTTTAAATGGGAGGGAATGTCACGATTGTGACGTATTCTTTGTCTTGGTATTACCTTCTTGCTTGATTCTTTTGCAGATATGAAGACGCACAAGATCCGAGACCCCGATTCTCCAAAGGATGCGTCTCTTCGCCCAAGAGTCGCACATGTTCGGCGAATAGCCATGCCTCTTCAGCGAATGGCTGCACCTTTACGCTGAAGGATTGCAACTCTACAGTAGGACACGACTATTGATCTAGAGTCATGTCTCTTGACCTATGGTCATGTCTTTTCATCGTATCTCTTCAATTTCTATATAAGAACACCCTTGTAACACATTTCAAGCATTGAATCAAACACAGAGTCTTCTCAGTCTTATCTCTGAGTCCAGTCCAAGTTTCTTAAGTCTTAATCATGAGTTTAAGTTCTTAATTAAGGATTAGTAACTAGAATCCTTACACAGATTATGCAGGACAGCTCGTAGGAGATCACAGGCCTTATTCCCTCTGTGAATTACAATAAAGAAATACCAAAAGGGGCGCCAGTTTTTGGGGCCTACAGGGTGTCGACGTCTGCTTGGTTGCGCTCTAGCTTCCAAATTGTGTGTGTTTGAAGTATCAATTCCCGTTACAGGTTTTTATTTGCAAAGTTTCTCTGTGTCCTAAAGTCTAAAGTTAAGTTTTGGGTGAAAGCCAAAGTCTACCATCCTACGGGCCGGTTTCACTCTCTCACACACACACAAACAGAGATAAAAGTGGGGCTTCGACCCTTGGCATTACATAAAATCGACCATAGGTCTATATACAAGAAATATGAGAAAAACACTAATATACGATGAAATCATAGGGCAAACTACCACAAATACATCTAGGGATAAAGATACTCTAATCAGGTGGTGAAATGTGGCTATCTGGATTATGATCAAGTCTACATAAATCTACCCAAAGCTCTATCCACCTCTGACGATGTAGAGAAGACCACAAAGTCCAGTATTGTGTATCTAAATGATATAAAGCCTCCGCTGTAAAAAGCTCATGTAACAGCTCACAAAAGCCAAGGGACTCTGAAACCCTTAGGCTGTGCCTCCAAAATCATTCGCATCCACTCTAACATTTCCTAATGATGTCGCCAAAAAAGGATGCAAATCTCCGGCACAACCATACAGTAAGAGAGGCAGAAGGGACCCACTCATCGTTCACCTCAAAAGCCAATGGAAGGTACCAAGATGCACATCTCTCTGACCAAACCAACTTCCCCAAGGTCTCACTGAACTAACTCACAAACAAATCTGCATAATTGTCGAATATCCATAAAATAGTTGGCCTCAACCATTCTCTGCTCTTGTATGGTATCATAAACAACTTCCCTCGTCCAATAGGAGTCTTCATGTAAAGCATGTACTTTGAAACTGATCATGGGAGCTCTCTCTGGACCGAGGAAAATGTGACGTGTTCCTGACAACTGCAAGAAAAACATGTCGACACATAGTGGCCCACTCCTCAAAAGAGATTTGGAAATCTCCATGGACCGCTTGCAAGGAACTGCGCAAGAAAGATCTTAGATAACGGGACATCTATTGGTGATGCAAAACCTGCTGAAGAGTCAAAACTCCTCAACAAACGGAGAAGACTCACTCTCCCGATCCCCCTCAATAATGCCTATTGTAAGAGGTACTTGCGACTGAATCTCCAAGAGATCCAAAGTCTGTTGAATAGACCTATCCTAGGGCAACTCAAGCTGCTCATGAACTACCATCGACTGCTAGTCCTCATGCTTTATCCCTCTCTTCAGCTGCTCTGGGACCTCCTCTCGATCCTCATCTGGTAACCTCTCCTCAGGAGGTCTATCTAGGAGCTGCTCTGCCTCTACCAACCTCTGTCTCACTACTCGTCTATAAACAAGGATAGGCAGTGTCTGTACCCATCTACCTGCTTCTCTCTGTCTCTGTGTCTGATCAACACTATGCTGCTCCTGACCACTCTACTGCTGCTGACTCTGACCCCTCTGATCTCTATCATGCTGTCACGCAAGGCCATGCTATTGTGCAGAGCTCTGCTGGGTTTGTTGTAGTTGTGAGGGTTGTCTCATCTTGCGATCAGTCTATCGCCCTTTGGGGCAATCCCTCACCAAATGCCCCATCTCATGACATTTAAGGCACTGGTTCGCTCTACCTGTTGCCACAATTCTCTGCCAGTGTAACACCTCTTTCCACTCAAAAGTGATGGTATCTAGAAAGAACGTGGAAGAGATGTTTGGATCTGTATTGAACATGTGAACGGTATGCCAAATACAAAACCCATCAACCTCAACATGTCTGGCAAACAAAACTGTGCAGGCCACTCTAGAAAAGCTATTTTTACAGGATACTTCGGGACTTGAAATCTGCCTCAAAAGCAGCTAATGTGAAATCGTTGTACCACGATGCAAAACATCAATCTATCCCCAAAGCCGAGAGGAGCGCGGTTGACGACCCTAGAGGTAAGTTCCTGTCGTGAGAAAATAGCAATGAAAGTACCTCTGCCAAGCAAGATGAATCCTCCACTGTGCCTTCATCCGAACCAAGAAGAGTGCACTTGAGCCAGCCCAGGATGTTCACACAAGCATGGGAACATCCGACCAAGTGGCCGACAACCCCTCTTTGAGAGAGAACCTCAATACAATCACCTATATTCTACTCAAGCTCTCAAAGATGACGAGAGACGGTTCCATAGTAGTCGAGAGAGAGACAAACCCAATGAAGACCTCGGCCTAAACCCAATGTCACAAACTGCTGACGTGTCAAGCCACTGAAGACCTGAGCCAACTTGGAGATCCTGGCCGAGAGGCCTAAACCCTAGAAACAGTAGAAGAAGCAGAAGTTCTCATCGACTTATGGATCCTCGCCGAGTGGGGGAAATAAAAATAATAAAAGTTACCAGCTTATGGGGCCCGCATTTGATGGGCCCAAGTGACCCAAAGATAATTACAATAAAGCAGGACACACACAGAAGATTGGCGTATTTAGATGTTGACATGGCACAGTTGTCCAGCAGTTCCTAATTTTGCACTGACTTGCTGACGTGGCAGTCTGGCAGACTGTGCGGACAGTCACGAAAAACGTTCTAACTGAGCCACATGGCAACTGTACGAATTTCCACATTTTACGCGATGGGAGCTTTTGGGACTGCTTTTAAGCCAGTTGCTTTAAGACTAACAGCTTTTCATGTAAACTGCTTTTGAGCCTAGGGCCTTTAAATCATAGTTACCAGGAACGGGAACGCGGAACGGGATGCCATTCCCTGTTACGGGTACTCACGTTTGAAACACGGAACGGCGATTCGGAACGGGAACTTGGAATGGGAACGGGGAACGGAGACCTGAAAACGGCCATTCCCTGTTACTATGCTTTAAATGTGAGGGTGCCCTCTCTTGGTTTGCAAGTTAGTTTGATGATCATCTTAACTACCTGAAGAATGTTTGGGCAGCTAAATAGTTCCAAGATCCTGCCTAAATGAAGTTAAAACATTGGCAATTCAAAGATTCATCAATTAATAATTAATCAAAGTAATATTTTGATAGTTTAACAATTCAACAGTCTTCCATTAGTAGAGAGGTCTTCAAGCGGTTGCGCTAAAATCCCTTGTGCTAAAATGGATTTTATACATGTACACCTTACTCATGGTAAGTCTATGTGCACATTAATAAGAGTTAAGTTTTGAGGGCCAATCCTCTAGTAGAACACTTTAGCATCTTCTGCTAAAGTGTTGAGGGCCAATCCTCAAGTAGAACACTTTAGCACCTTTTGCTTTGATGATAATGTGAAATGGGTGTGACATTGGGTTGCAAAAGGAAAAACCACCTTTTTCATACATGTTGCACTCTAGTGTATCCTAATTATCGATCTTAAGAAGGCATGGAAAGTTGGGTTAAGCCTCTAAATTCTCTAACCTGAGCCTAACAATCCATTTTTTTATTCATTGTCCGAAACAGTTGTCTACTATTGTAACTTTCTTCTCCATTAGGTACAATACTGTACATTTGTTGGTGCTAAACAACTAGTAATTGCAAATCACACAACCCTATAATGTCAACACAACTGAAGGTAAAAATTCATCTCCTTCTATATTGGTAGCTACCAATCATACTCCATTTCTTCTATCGTGGCATATATGAGCAGTGGAATGACAAGGAGGGCGCGGTGAGGATGCATACCTCATTCGAAGAGTGAAGGATCGCATCGACGAGAAGGACCCAAGAATCACCATGCCAAATAAAGAGTTTGGAATTAAGACCGGGGTCACAGGGGAATTTGGAAGGTGAACGGGTAGGAGAGGGGCAAAGCAGGGGATCTGCATTGGCCCCGTCACCAGGGAGATGGCTTTCAAGGGAGGGAAACACCTCCAAATCGCTCCAAGCAGGTACCTGTTCCAGCGTCACTGCGCTGCTGTTGTTCGTTCTCGTCCTCTCCATTTCACTTCAATTTGAGAAAAGCACCAGTTTCTGAGTGAAGACGATAGTTCTTTGCGTAAATATGCAGAGAAGGAATTGCGCCAGAAATGGAATGCTCCACAGTCCTTCTTGCGCCCGAAAAAAAAGAAGAAATATGGCTTTAGCCCCACATAATGTTCCAACCACACCCTTTCCAACTAGAGTGCTTCGTTAGCCGCATTTATATTGAATTGAATTGAGTCCTAGGTGAGAGAACACAAAAACCTAGAAGAGAAAAATTTGAAGAGAGAGAGAGAGACCACAAATCCTATTATCTTAAGGTGACATGGTCCTGTGTTTACAACGCAACGATCTTGATTCTCAATTTTGATGTGTTTACATCGCAACGATCTTGATGTCTCAATTTTGATATGTCTAAATATATCCTTAGCTTTTAAATTGTATTAATTCTTCGATTCAATCTTGCTCTATTTATGCGTTCTTGTCATTTGTGTAAGGGTGGTTGTGTAATATCCCTAGAGAAGAAAGTAGAGAGAGAGAAAGAGAGAGAGAAAGTGTCAATTGTTGTTAACGAACATGATGATGTTGGCTAAAGCTTTGTGAATGAGTTTGCCGACATGATGCTTATCCGCCCCTATTGGTATATCTTGCAATCTCATTGTGGATTCTCCAGCTGAGTGGGGGCACACATCTATGCAGCTCTGAAGCTGACTCCAAAGCTCATTAAGGGGCCCTGGGTGATCCAAGCTATTGTCAGGGTCAAGGAGTAGAACGACCCTCTGCCACGTCCATCAATTGGCAAGGGACTGGCAAGGAACTGCAAGGGAAGCGTGCATCATTTTAGCCTTGACACTGCATGTCGATCTAGAGCCGGCAAATCAACAAAGCACAAATTCATGGGAGAAAATTGACCTTTTTGTGTGATTTTCCGCCCAATTCCAAGGTGGGTGGAGGTAGTCGCAAGCTAATAATAGAACCAAAGCAAGATGGTGTAGCAATGCCGAGAAGCATACAATCTGTATTAAACAACATAATCAATTCTGTCGTTTGAAAAACTCAGCATCTTGCGTAGATCCACATGCCTTCAAGATGCATGCGTAGGTGATGGAGAAAGGCCGTCGGTTCGCATTTGCTGAAAACAGACTAGAGTTTTCTGACCTTGCCTCTATGGATCATATCTTTCAATCAGTGCATTCCAATAGTCGACCCTCAGGACAGGAAGCTCCTTGAGCACTTGCGTAGAGCCACATGCCTTCAAGATGAAAGTACAGGTGGCTGAATTTGGAGAGATACACTTGCTTGCATACGTTGAAAATAGCCTAGAGCTTTATGGCCCTGCTCTTGTTGCACACATCGCACAATCAGTGCATTCCAAGAGGGAAGCTTCTCAAGCACTTTTTGTGTTTTTTCAAGCGCACCACATTTGGCATACATATCGACCAAGACATTGCCAAGCACGACATCCTTTTTCAACAGCCTCTGCCTAACAATATAATTGTGACTTTTTGTAGCCGCATGCCTTCAAGATGCATGTGTAGGTGATTGCATTTTAAGAGAGGCCCTCGCTTCAAATCTGCTAGAGCTGTTTGGCCCTGCTCTTGTTGCACATCCCGGAATCAGACGTCATTCTGGATTGGAAGCTCCTCAAGCACTTTTTGTGCTTTCTCAAATGCACCACATTTGACATACATCCAAGTCAATGCCAAGCACGATATCTTTTTACAATAGCCTCTGACTAACAATATAATTATGAATTTTTGTGCCCACATCAGCATCTTGTATAGAGCAGCATGCCTTCAAGGTGCATCAGTAGGTCATTGCATCTGGAGAGAGGCGTTCGCTTCGCATCCGCTGAAACCAGGCTAAAGCTTTCTCCTGTGGGGCAAATCCTGCAATCAGTGCATTCCAAGAGTCCACACTCTAGATAGGAGGCTGAACACAGCCTAGAGCTTTTTGGCCCTGCTCCTGTGGTGCATATTCCGCGACTAATAGATTGCAAGGGATGCCATTCCTATCATTCAATGCATCTGACATGCAACATTTTAGGCAAAATGGTTATCAAGAACATGCCCAGGTCGTATTGCATCTAAGAAAAAAAAACCTTCCAGAGCTTCCTCTCCTTCTCTTTCTTGGCATATTCGTGAATAAAAGTACTCCAAGAGACTTCGTTTGGTAAGAAACCCTCACTTTTCATATGGTTAAATTATCCGAGAGCTACCTTGCCACAACCATGTCGATCAACGTCCTCCAAAAGGCGAATGTTTGTACAAAAAGCTCATCCAGAACCTTTTGTAGTTCCGTGAGGGCACCACATTCGGCATGCATATTGATCAAATCACCTCTAAGCATGACATTCCCCTCGATCAGCCGTGACTAGCAATTACATCATGAATTCTCAAACCCATGTGAAGGTCTTGCATAAGGTGACCAACTTTCAAGATGCAAGCATGGGTGAATGCATTTGGAAAAACTTCCCTTTGCTTCTAGTCAAAACAGCCCACAACTTCCTTTGCCACTCCCATGTTGGGCGTATCCTGATTGCAGTTGGGGAAGCGCCCTTGTGTTGCGTCCAACAAAAAGTATTCAGCCAGCATATTCCATCCAACTATTGTGGAGCTTTGGCTTGGTACAAATCCTTCTTTTGAGCACACACTTTTAGTGCATATAGAAAAGGAAAACTCCTCAATTTCTTGATGGGGATAATCTCGGGAATGGCATCACATTTGGCTTACGTATCGACCAAAGCACTGCCAAGCTCATGTTGCATCCAACAAAAACGGCTGAGAGCTTCCTCTTGCCGGGCATATTCTCTACAAGAGCACTCCAAGAGACTTTGTATGGCGAGAGACCCTTAGTATGCATCTCGTTAAAACATCGTTTCCTTGCCACAACCATACTGCACATATCTTGCTATCAATACACTCAAAGTGATGAAATTCTGGAGACTATGACCATAGAAAAATTTTCATCATTCTCCAATAGTCGCTGACTAGCAATCTCATTGAGAATTCTCTCAGTCCCAAGCACATTGAATAGTCTCTCCGATCTCATCGAAAATTCTCTAACCCATGTCAAAGCAAAATAGCCTTCAAGGTGCAAGCAGCATGTGTGAATGCATTTGAATAGAAGAAAGGCTTTTCCTTCGTATTTGGTTAAAACATCCCATAGCTTCCTTGCCATAGCCATGTTTTTGATGACCCGTCATGCTCTTCATGTCTACGCTTGATTTGTGTTGCGAGTATTGCTTCTCCCCTGGAGTTATTAGTGCATTTTTCGCCTCTCTATGGATATTTTTTGGCACCACAATTGGCATACATATCAACCAACGTACACACTCACCACTATGATCCTAAATATGCGACTTTTTGAAGTGAAGCAACACAACTCACTGTTGACTTGGTGCACCTGCTTCTAGTTCACATGCATGAAGACCATGATGAGGACTAAAGCACTTTTTGTGCTTTTTGAAGTGCACCACATCTGGCATACATATTGACCAACACAATGCCAAGCACGACATCTCTTTTCAAGAGCATCTTGCCCACATGCCTTCAAGATGCACACGCAGGTGATAGCGTATGGAGAAACGCCCTCACTTTGCACCTGTTGAAAATAGCCAAAAGCTTCCTAGCTCGGCCCTTCTTGGGCATATCTTGCAATCAGTCTGTTCCAATGCACGACATCCCACATTTGGCATACATATTGACCAAGGCACTGCCAAGCATGACAATTCTTTGCAACAGTCCATGACTAACAATATCAGAGTGAATTTTTAATCCCATATCAGCATCTTGCGCATAGCCACATGCCTTCAAGATGCATGCATATGTGATTGCATCTGGAGAGAGACCCTCGCTTTGCATTCGATGAGAACAGACAAGAGCTTTCTGGCTCTTGCCTTGTGTTGCTTTGATCTAATAGCTTTCTTTTGGGACTTGAGTCTTTGTTTGCAAGAGTAAGTAGTAGGTCCCATGCATGGCTACTTCTCAAAATAACAGAATCATCATTACCATGAGTTGACGTGATAAAAATTCTTTCGCCATATGTACAGAGCCATTGTCGATGGGAGAGGAAGGGATAGACAATTTTTTGCAACAACTCTTGACTAACAATATCAAAGTGAATCTTTAAGCTCATATCAGCATCTTGCATAGAGCCACATGCCTTCAAGATGCACGCAAAGGTGATTGCATCTAGACAGAGGCCCTCACTTTGAATCCACTGAAAACAGCCTAGAGTTTTCTTTCCCTGCTCCTGTGTGCATATCCCGCAATCAATTGATGCCATTCCGAACAATAAACTCTTGAAGAACTTTTTGTGCTTGCTGAAGTGTCCCACATTTTTCATACATATCGTCCAAGGCAATGCCAAGCATGCCATCTCTTTTCAAGAGCATCTTGCATAGAGTCACATGCCTACAAGATGCACACCCAGAGCTTCCTGGCCTGGACCTCGTTGAGCGTATCCTGCAATCAGTGCGTTCCAAAAGACGACATCTCGTACCAAATTTGGCATACATATCGATCAAGACATTGCCAAGCACGACAATTATTTGCAACAGACCCTGACTAACAATATTCGAATGAATTTTCTAGCTTCTCAGTCTCACAGATTCGATAAGTAATCCATAGATAGGGTGTCATAATAATCAATATCTAATTCTCCTAAATAATTTTCTCATATTAAACTGATCATTTAATGTGGGGAAGTGCCAAGGGAGAAAAAGCTAGAATATTGGTTAAGCTAGCAGACCGGCCACAGTAGGGATCCAAAGGAGGGAAAATAGGGATCCAAAGGGGGGGCCATCTGCAAAAGAGCCATGTGAAACAATGGGCCAAAAAGACCCTAAGGTTCAGCCCATTAAGACTTCCAAAATGCTAAGGTTCCAAAATTCAAAGGTTGTGTCCAAAGGTCAACCCTAGGAAAAATTGGATGCTTTGTGTGGCCCTAAAAGTCTTTGCACATCCCTACATGGGAGGGGGCGAGCCCCAAAGCTAGGGGATGAGAGAGAAAGCCACACACACACACACAGGCTCCCTTTACACAAAGGGAATGAGGGACACATGTCAGCTCCCTAGGCCAGATGCCCACAAGGTGTGCCCAGTTCCTATTGGAAGACCCTTGAAGTGGACCAATGAGAATTAAGCTAGAGTAAATCTAGTTTAATTAATTTAAAAACATTTAATAAAAGAAACCAATGAGAATTAAGTCTCCTAGAAGACTATTGGGCAGTCTCCCAAGGGGTCCAATGAGCATTCAGGAGCCCCATGGCTTGTCTGATTCCTATTGGCCAGGAGGCAAAGGGGTCCAATGAGAGTTCAGGAGCCCCATGGCTTGCCTGATTCCTATTGGCCAGGAGGCAAAGGGGTCCAATGAGAGTTTAGTTTAATTATTTAATTACCTAAAGCTCTCACAAAAGGGGAAAAGGGGACACATGTCAGAAGGCTATCACTTATGCTGCTTAATTCCTATTGGCTTGACCTGGGGAGGTCCAATGAGGCAAAAGCCAGACCTAATTAGCAGCTAGGGCTCGCCCAAGAGAGAGGGGGGGCTGATTTTTGCTTGGCATTGACACACACACTCTCACACTTGACCATGTGTGAAGGGAAAATACTCTATCTCCTCCCAAGCTTTAATGGAGAGCTCATCACCTACTCCAAGCTTGTGAGATAGAAGCCTACATCAACACTCTCTTGGCATATGGATGCAAATCCAACCAAGAGCCAAGCTTCAATGCATGCTCATCTTCTCTACCAAGCTAATTACTAAGCTAAGCTATGCTAATATGAGTGATTATGTGAGGAGATGTACATCTTTCTCGTAAGATACTTCTTTTTCTTCTCAATCTACTCTCATACCCTGCTAGCTCTCACCATCTTCGAAGGTGTGTGAGGTCTTGGGTCTGAGAACGGGGATAATTCAAGTTGTGTTTGATTAAGTGTTTTGCTTGGTGTATGAAGCTTCCATCTTCATTGCACTAGCTAGTCTTGAAGGAACACAAAGAATTGTATTGTACAATGTCTCTCTTGATGGGAGAAACCATAATACAAAGCCTTTTGGAGGGGGGACCGGCTCCATGCAAATCCGGTCCTCAACTGTTGTCAATAGCTTAATTTCTCTTTCTTTTGAAAGTATTGTCGATGATATCTAACTAGGTGTTATGCTTTTTGTTGCTCTCTCCACCCAAGCACTCTTGTAATTCTCATTAGGAATCTATTCTAATGAAATGCCCACTATGTTCATGCTAATTTCCGCTACACATAAGATTATAGGCCATTAAATGTTACATTGGTATCAGAGCTCAAGGTTTCTCTTTTCTTGCTCAAGAAGGGAGGTCCTCAAGCTAGCTACAAATGGTTGGTATTATTAATTGCCTGTGAGTAAGTAGAATAGGGATTTTTCAGCCTTGCAGTGCGCCTGCCTTTGTGCAATTAACGGGGCATCACCGTCGAGAGCTATGGTCTTAATAGTGGAGTCCTACGGGGCTTGCCTACGGCTTAACCACTATTGAGCTATTAGAAGCTTGACAGGAGCCGGTGCTGTTTTGGTGTCGAAAGACCCTCTCTTCTATTCCTTGCAATTAATGGTATTCGAGCTGCGGGTACAGTAGCTTGAGTGCTTTTTCTAAAGGGGTAAAGAGGAGTAGCAACTAGGGCTTGAAGTGCCAAAGTACACCTAAAAAGTTTATACCTAAAAGTTGTTAGAATGGCTGACAATAGTAAAGAGAGTGAAATTAATGTTGATAACTTTGATTTTGCTCATGAGCAAGCTACTAATGATGCTTCAATGCTTGTTAACTATCTAGTTTCTAGGCTTCAACAAGCCATGGGCAATCCATCTCTCCAAAGTGAAGTGCAACGGCAGCTCCGTGCTCACGGGATTCTCCAAGCTCATCACCATGACGAGAGAACACCTAGGAAGCCTCCTTGTGAGACTACCAAAAGAGGTCTCTCTCCGATTCGGGAAGAAGAAGAGAATCCATATGAAGGGCTCAAGAACTTACTTCTTGATGATGCATCTCCTTCCCAAAGGAGAACTCAAGAGCCTCCACCGAAGGAACGAGAAAGAAGCGAGTCTCCCGTCACCTCGGCGGAGATGGCTCCACGAAGACGGCGGGCTAAACGCTCTCCATCACCACCAAAGCGGAGAAGACCATTACACTCTTCTCCACGCCATAATTCAAAGAGGGATGATAAAAAGCAAGAGAAGAAAAAGGCGAGAAAGAGGACACCCTCTTCTCCATCTTCTTCATCCTCTTCCTCTTATGAAAGCTATGGTGAAGACGACAAAGATCAAGACAAGAAAAAGGCGAGAAAGAGGTCACCCTCTTCTCCACCTTCTTCAAATTCTTCATCTTTTGAAGCAAGTGATGGTGCAACTTTTGAACCATCAAAAAGAAGAGGCCATAGGAAATCCTATGCCGCATGGAAGAGGTCGTCCAAGCTGAAGAAATTCAAAGAGGGAGGGAAGAGCATCTCTTTCCTTACCTATGATGGCACCTTTGGTGCTACAGACAAAGTTTTGGCCTTTATCCAGCAATTCGATGCGGCGTTTGGAGATGAGGGCTTCACGGAGTCCTCAAAGCTACGCCATGTAGCTATGCACTTTCAAAAGTCCGCCAGACAATGGTGGTCTAGCCTACTGATCCAACGGTGAAGCTCCACGAACATGGAAGGCTTTAAGAGCTTCCATTATGAAGCAGTTTTTGGCCACCGATGCCAAAGACAAAGTACTCACCGAATGGCGAAGCTTAAAGCTCTCTCCCAATGAATCCATCCACAAATATGTAGACAAGTTTTGGGACCTACAACTCAAAGCCACTGTCTTCAAAAAGTTGGATTTTGGAGAGCAAAAGCAACAATTTTGTGCGGGCTTAACCGAAGAAATGGCGGAGTATGTCAACTCCCAAAGGCCACGTACCATATCGGCGGTAATACACCATACTATGGTGGCCTCGCGAATCAATTTCCAAACGGGGGGTAAAAGAAATAATAAGCCCCCGGAAAACAAGGGTTCCAATGAGCCTAAGGGGAAGGACAATGTCCAAAAGTCTCCTAAGGGCAATTCCAACAAAGCTAAAGAGAAGGGAGTTTACAAAGGAAAGAATAAACTCTCTCCTGAAGAGCTTGAGCGTTATCGTAAAGATAACCGGTGTTTCAAGTGCGGCGAACAAGGGCATGCATACCGCGCTTGTCCCCAAAAGAACAACCGCCAAGATCCTCCTAGAGCTTCTTTGGTTGAAATCCAAGAGGAGGAGATTCACCAAACTCACCACAAAGGATCTTCTCTATGCCATGCTTGGGGAAAGGTAAGAGAACATGATGCTTTTATTCTCTTTGACCCTGGTTCTACTCACAATTTCATATCTATGGAGTTAGCCACCAAGCTAGGCATACAATCCTACGAGATGGGAGATATCCTACCCGCAGACAGTGCCTTCAAGGGGCAAGAAGCTTCAGTCACTCCCTTAATCGGGAAATTGAGGCTTCATGTCCAAGGCTATGTGGACAAAGAGGACTTCTTTATCTCTCCCCTCAAGCATGAGGATGTAATCCTAGGGGCACCATGGTTTGACCGCCTGGCTGCCGATGTTAAATTTCCTGAAAGGAGAATCTCCTTTAAGTTCAGGGAAAAGGACATGTATATAGATGCTAAGGAGATGGGTAACACCATCCCCATTGTACATACACCAGCTTTCAACAAGTCAATAAAGAGCTCTATTTCCGTGTACATGATTTTGGTTAAAGATTCTCAAAATGAACCTAATGCTTTAACAAAAGAAAATAAAAGCAACCAAAAGGAATTAGAGTTATCTAATTTTCTCAAGGGGTTTCAAGATGTTTTTATTGACGACATCCCTTGTGAGCTACCTCCTAAACGAGGTAATGACGACCATGCAATTGAACTTCTTCCAGGAAGTTCACCGCCTAACAAACCTCCTTATAGAGTTTCTCAAGCTCAACAAGAGGAGATTATGCGGCAAGTGCATGAGTTAGTTGAGAAGGGCATGGTTAGGCCTAGCTCATCTCCATTTTGCTCACCTGTGCTATTAGTGCAAAAGAAAGACGGCACATATCGTATGTGTGTCGACTATAGAGCACTAAATAGGATCACTATCAAGAATAGGTTTCCCGTTCCAAGGGTAGAAGACCTATTTGATAAGCTACAAGGATCGACCTACTTCAGTAGGATTGACCTAAAAAGTGGCTATCATCAAATAAGGATAGTTGATCAAGACATTGTAAAGACCGCATTTCGTACTACATTTGGTCTTTACGAATACATTGTCATGCCTTTTGGCTTGACCAATGCACCAGCCACATTCAACCGCTTGATGGAGAAGCTGTTCAGGCCTCATCGAACCTTCACTGGAGTGTTCTTTGATGATATTATCATCTACTCTAATTCATTGGAGGAACACAAGCAACACCTCCAGGTAATATTTCAAGTTTTAAGAGAGAATAAACTTTATGTTAATCGAACGAAAAGTGAATTTTTCTTGCAAGAGATTCAATATTTAGGTCACATTATCTCTCAAGATGGAATCCAAATGGATCCATCCAAGTTAGAGGTAATAAAAGGATGGCCTAAACCAAGGAATCTTCATGAACTAAGAAGCTTTATAGGTATGTGTGCATACTATAGACGCTTCATAGAAAAGTTCTCACGAATTGCAGGACCATTACATGACCTAACAAAGAAAAATATTAGGTATACGTGGTCTGCTAAGGAGAACAATGCTTTCGAAAAGCTTAAAGAAAAGCTTATCTCTCAACCTGTGCTTACACTACCGGATCTCTCAAAACCATTTGAGGTCCAATGTGATGCTTGTGGTGATTGCCTTGGGGCTGTTCTGCTCCAAGAAGGGCACGCCATAGGCTATGAGAGTCGAAGGCTCGACCCTACTGAGCAAGCTCTAGGCATATACGAAAAAGAACTCCTTGCAGTTCTACATGCCTTAGACTCATGGAAGCACTATTTATTGGGGACTCCTTTCATTCTGCGAACGGATCACCAAAGTCTTAAGTACTTCATGACGCAGACCAAGCTCTCCGACAAACAAATGAGGTGGGCAAATTTTCTTTCGCAATTTCATTTTCATATTGCTCACATTGCTGGCAAGCATAATCAAGTAGCCGATGCACTCTCAAGACGACCGAGAGTGAATGCGGTTTCCATAGCAACTCACAATGATCTATCTTCAATGATAGATGAGTATGCTATTGATCCCGATTTTAGAGATGTGATTTCAGCCCTTGCATTAGGGAAGAAAGAAGAACCATTTACTTTACAAGATGGTTATCTTCTCTATGGCAATAGACTATGCGTTACTAACTCACTACGTGAGAAAGTAATGTATGAATCTCATGCTCCCCCATATGCGGGGCATAGAGGGATTCAGTCTACCCTAAAGGGAATTGAAACATATTTCTATTGGCCTACCATGAAAGTGAACATACACGAGTATGTTTCCAAATGTGTGGTATGTCAAAAGACAAAATTTGATAGAGGGAAGCAACTTGGATTGCTTCAACCATTGCCAATCCCTAATTCACCTTGGGAGAGCATATCCATGGATTTTATCTTTGGATTGCCTAAGTCTATCCATGGGAATACGGGAATATGGACGATAGTAGACAGGTTCAGTAAACAAGCTCATTTTATACCTGTCAAAAAGACTATCAAAGCCCATCAAATGGCAACCCTCTTCATTTCACAAATTTTCAAGTACCATGGCTTGCCAATGTCCATAGTGTCGGATAGAGATCCTAGAATGACCAGTAATTTCTGGAAGGGTCTCTTTGAGAATTTAGGGACAAGGCTAAACTTCTCTTCGGCCTATCATCCACAAACTGATGGCCAAAGTGAAATAGCTAACCTAACCATTCTTGATCTACTAAAAGCCTATGTAACGGAAGTAGATCAAAGATCCCAATGGGAGAAGTACTTACCCTTGGTAGAGTATGCTTACAATAACATTGTACATACTTCCACAGGAAAAGCACCTTTCGAGGTAATTGAGGGAAGATAAAAAAGTCCCTTGCTACTTAAGGTACATGGGAAGATCTTCGCTGCAGATGAGTATAGCCGAGACCTACAAGAATCTTTCCAAAAGATTAAGGATGCTATCTCTATCTCACAGCAAAGGCAAAAGGCTGCTGCTGACAAGCACAGAAGAGCCCAAGCCTTTAAAGAAAACGATTGGGTCTTGTTAAAGTTTCCCAAGGCTCGATTAAGGCACACGACGGGCAAGAATCCTACGGGCTACCAAAAGTACTATGCTAAACTAGCAAAAAGGTATTATGGTCCCTTCCAGATTCTTAGGCCAATCAATGAGATGGCCTATCAACTTAAGTTGCCCAATCATTGGCTCATACACAATGCTTTTCATGTGAGCCTATTAAAGCCTTACAAAGGAGAGCCACCTCAAGAACCAACTATTGAAGACCCACCGGAGATCGAGGACCACGAGGAGGTGCTGCAGCCCGAGTCCATTCTCCGACATGAAGACAAGGTATTAAGAGGCGGTAAGACTATCCGACGATATCTTATTAAGTTTAAGAATTATCCTTTTGAAGATGCTAGATGGATGCAAGGCATACAATTAAAGGATAACCTAAACCTTGTCAATGCTTACAATGCTTCCCAAGAGTAAGCAAATGTACAAAATGTTAAAAATGAACAAAATTTTTGTCTTATAAGACTCTCTTTTTCTTTATTTGTGCACAAAAATGAAGTAGTATGCATGCTTAGATCAAGTTTGCGGAGACGACGTCTCCCAAACACCAAGTAGAGCTTGTCACTCTACTATGGAAGACTGATAGGACTAATGTGCAGACATGCTTGCGGCAGCCTCAGGCTCTCAAGCGCCAAATGGACTAGTCATCCATTATGGAATGATGTCGTAGGGTAACATAGGGATCCTCTACCCGCTAAGAAAAGGACTCATGCATATGCTTTATCTTCTCTACACCATAGTCGAGGACGACTATGATTTCAAGAGAGAGGTAATGTCATAATAATCAATATCTAATTCTCCTAAATAATTTTCTCATATTAAACTGATCATTTAATGTGGGGAAGTGCCAAGGGAGAAAAAGCTAGAATATTGGTTAAGCTAGCAGACCGGCCACAGTAGGGATCCAAAGGAGGGAAAATAGGGATCCAAAGGGGGGGCCATCTGCAAAAGATCCATGTGAAACAATGGGACAAAAAGACCCTAAGGTTCAGCCCATTAAGACTTCCAAAATGCTAAGGTTCCAAAATTCAAAGGTTGTGTCCAAAGGTCAACCCTAGGAAAAATTGGATGCTTTGTGTGGCCCTAAAAGTCTTTGCACATCCCTACATGGGAGGGGGCGAGCCCCAAAGCTAGGGGATGAGAGAGAAAGCCACACACACACACACAGGCTCCCTTTACACAAAGGGAATGAGGGACACATGTCAGCTCCCTAGGCCAGATGCCCACAAGGTGTGCCCAGTTCCTATTGGAAGACCCTTGAAGTGGACTAATGAGAATTAAGCTAGAGTAAATCTAGTTTAATTAATTTAAAAACATTTAATAAAAGAAACCAATGAGAATTAAGTCTCCTAGAAGACTATTGGGCAGTCTCCCAAGGGGTCCAATGAGCATTCAGGAGCCCCATGGCTTGTCTGATTCCTATTGGCCAGGAGGCAAAGGGGTCCAATGAGAGTTCAGGAGCCCCATGGCTTGCCTGATTCCTATTGGCCAGGAGGCAAAGGGGTCCAATGAGAGTTTAGTTTAATTATTTAATTACCTAAAGCTCTCACAAAAGGGGAAAGGGGGACACATGTCAGAAGGCTATCACTTATGCTGCTTAATTCCTATTGGCTTGACCTGGGGAGGTCCAATGAGGCAAAAGCCAGACCTAATTAGCAGCTAGGGCTCGCCCAAGAGAGAGGGGGGGCTGATTTTTGCTTGGCATTGACACACACACTCTCACACTTGACCATGTGTGAAGGGAAAATACTCTATCTCCTCCCAAGCTTTAATGGAGAGCTCATCACCTACTCCAAGCTTGTGAGATAGAAGCCTACATCAACACTCTCTTGGCATATGGATGCAAATCCAACCAAGAGCCAAGCTTCAATGCATGCTCATCTTCTCTACCAAGCTAATTACTAAGCTAAGCTATGCTAATATGAGTGATTATGTGAGGAGATGTACATCTTTCTCGTAAGATACTTCTTTTTCTTCTCAATCTACTCTCATACCCTGCTAGCTCTCACCATCTTCGAAGGTGTGTGAGGTCTTGGGTCTGAGAACGGGGATAATTCAAGTTGTGTTTGATTAAGTGTTTTGCTTGGTGTATGAAGCTTCCATCTTCATTGCACTAGCTAGTCTTGAAGGAACACAAAGAATTGTATTGTACAATGTCTCTCTTGATGGGAGAAACCATAATACAAAGCCTTTTGGAGGGGGGACCGGCTCCATGCAAATCCGGTCCTCAACTGTTGTCAATAGCTTAATTTCTCTCTCTTTTGAAAGTATTGTCGATGCTATCTAACTAGGTGTTATGCTTTTTGTTGCTCTCTCCACCCAAGCACTCTTGTAATTCTCATTAGGAATCTATTCTAATGAAATGCCCACTATGTTCATGCTAATTTCCGCTACACATAAGATTATAGGCCATTAAATGTTACATAGGGCCTTCTCATCTGGATGAGCCAAGGGTAACTTTGGCCATGGCATTTGTTGTCATCAGCACATATGAGAGGAAGCCTGTAATAACTCTATGAAGAAGCCAATTCCTTGAATGGACATTATGGCCTTGACTCTTGAGTCCTCATCCTGGTCTTTGTAGTGGCATGCATCATTAGAGGCGAGTGTGTGTGGCAGACAGCTCGGATCAATAAAGCACGTGGATGTGACGGCTTTTCTGTCAATGGAGAGAGGGAGAGGGAGAGAGAAGAAGAAGAAGAAGAAGAGTATTTTAACATCGTAGAAAACTATCCCAAGAGACGGATTTTCTGTCAACGCGGGAGAGAGAGAGAGAGAGAGAGAGAGAGAGAGAGAGAGAGAGAGAGAGAGAGAGAGAGAGAGAGAGAGAGAGAGAGAGAGAGAGAGATAGATAGATAGATTTTATTATCGTCCTCGGAGGTCAAATATGACCTATGGGACCAAAGTTACATGTGATGTAGTATGTGTATGGCTGATGAGTGACTCTCGATGCTCCAAAATTGTAGTGATGAGAGTCGCAATGGAGAGCCCACACTTTGGCTGGGAGAGGAAAGTGTGTAGGTCTAAGTTATGGCTGAAAATGTGAGAGAAGCAAGTTCGGATGTGATCAAAAGCTGAGCACTCTAGTAGTGTGTGGTACTCAGACTCTCGAACTTGCAGTGAGCATAATGTGCACAATCAATTTGACTCTTCTCCATTGCCCAAACGCCCTATCTCGCATCGAAGGAAATGGGAGCTAAGCCGAATTGCTGCGATAGTGTGTATCGCGGACAAGGGAATAGGCTCAAGCATGTAAGTGTGAGTACGGTTTCCTCTCTCAGCGAAGAACATGGTTTTGTAGTTGGGGGCAATATAGGTGGTGTAATGTATGAAGCGTGACCCACCGGATTTCTCCCAAGCCGTAATACATTGGCGTTGTAGAAAAGCTTCATTCACTTGAGAGTCAATTGAAGCATCATGTAGCAAGTGTAATGCATCCCATCTCCCAAACCACTTCTTTATGTCTTGCATCCATCCCGTGCTCAAGATCTTGCTTTTATGCGTCTTTTGAACTTTTTTGCTTGCTTCCCATGCAATTGTAGGAAGTCGATGTGAGGGGTTTTGACGCATCTTTATCATGTACTCCACAACCCTTTCCGTGCCCATAACCTCAATTGGAAGAGATCCCGACTCAAGAAGTAGGAGCATATATGGTGTTTGTGTCTTAACTTGGAGAAAGTTTGTAAGAAAACGCTTTTGGACATTCTCAAACTCTTTCCAAGTAGACTTTGAGATGCTCCCGCCCCACACTTCAACTCCATAAAGAAGAACCGGTGTCACCAATGCATCAAAAAGATACTTCTTGAGAACCCAACACTTGATGTTTCCCGCATTACACATGTTCTCAAATGCATAATATGCTCTCTTTCCCGCTTCCAAACGACGCATAGCACATTCATGCCACTTGTGATTGGATGGAACCTCAAGGCCAAGGTACTTAAAGCTCTCAACAACTTCAAGTGTCTCGTTGTTGTACACAATGCATGGCTTCTCCTTATGGTTGGTTTTCACAAGCATAATCTTTGTTTTGGATTCATTTACAATCAGCCCACTATGCAAGCAAAAGTTCTCAAGGACAACCATAAGCTTTTGTGCATCTTCTAAAGTGTGTGCTAGAAGCACTACATCATCCGCATACAACAAAAGCATGATTACCGCATTGCAAATAGTGACCTCTTCAATGCCTTCTTCTTGCATAAAGTCAAGTACCATTTGTTCCAATTGATCGATGCATAGACCAAAGAGAGTTGGTGACAATGGACATCCTTGTTTAACCCCAATAGTGCTTACAAAAATTTCTGAAATTTCTCTTCCCATGCGCAATTGACAAATCACCTTCTCATAGATTCGAGAAACCGCAAGCATAAACTCACTTGGCACTTGGAGTTCTTCCATCCTTCTCCACAAATTGTTACGTGGAATCATATCAAAGGCTTTCTTAAAGTCCACAAAACAACAATACAATCGCTTGCCTTTCAACCGACTTTCCTCCATGAGAACACGAAGAGTGACAAGATGATCAATGGTGCTATGGCATCGACGAAAACCCGCTTGTCCCTTTGCACGCTTGTCATTCTCTTCAGCCCAATCACTCAATTTCATCTCCATTATGCACCCAAACAACTTTGCCATAAGAGACCCAATCATTATAGTCCGGTAGTTGCTTACATTCTTTACATCCCCTCCTTTATGCAAAGGCTTAACCCAATTAGTACTCCAATCATAAGGCATACCATGTTGAAGTGCAAGGTTGAACATATCACACATCCACTCATGGGTAAAATCTCCCGTCCATTTGATCATCTCCGGCTTGATACCTTGAAGATCTCCCGCTTTGCTAGTGGCCAACTTTTCAAGCCCACCGCATACATCCTCAATAGTAAAAAAAGACGGCATACATGGGAGTGAACCATAAAATGGCATTTTTTCAGTATTTTCTTGCTCATATAATTGCCTACAATGTGTGTACATATCCACTAGACTCAAGTTACCAAAATTCTCAACCCGCTTGCCTCTCAAGTTTCTCCAAAATCTTCCACATGCATGTGCCTTTTCTTGGACTTGAAATTCTTGTTGCTTTACTTCCCATCTTCTTCTGTTCTTTTGAATCAATGCCTTGTATGTATGCAAATGACTTTGATAGTTGTCTTTGTCCATAGTTGCATCAAGCTTTATCATGGACTTTCGAGCATCTTGACATTCTTTATCAAACCACCTTTTGCGTGATCTATCTTTGTTGATACCATGGAGATGCTTTATGGCAAAGCATTCTTCCGCACAAGAACAAATAGCTTTCTTGAAAGCTTCCCATTTAGTTTCCAATGGTGCATCACATTGAAGCTTTGTCATCCATAATTTTTGCTCAACCATTTCAATGTACATTGGTGCCCGTTTGAAATCCATACATAGTGATAACTTCTCTTTCCTTTGGCTGAGATTATCATGCTTAGTTGCTTCTCCACATGAAAGGTCAATACATAAGGTGCGATGGTCGGATTCCGGGGTCCATTGACCAAACATAAAACTCTTTATGCGATACATGATGGCTTCAGAGAGTAGCATATAGTCAATCACACTATCCCCATTATGTCTTCTACATGTAAATCCATTGGTTCCACTCCACAAAGATACACCACTGCAAAAGCTGCTATTTTTAATGAGGCCACATGGACGAACCTCCAACCAGAATTTCAAAAGAGGCTGCTACGCTAACAAAGTAACAAGGAGATGTTGCTCTTAAAGCTTATAGCATCTCAAGTGAGGTAAGCGGTACCGGCTGGAATAAATTCCAAAAACAACGAGAATCTCATGGAGATACCCTCTAGGGCGAAGGTGTGCAAAGTGAACCAGGCAGCAGTCGCGCAGGTCACAAAGGTCTCCAGAGCTGGCGGCAAGCGGGCAGACACAGGTTGCTAATGTGGTAAGGGCTTCAGCGCCTATATTGTTTTTAAAATCTGAACCTGCTCTGACCAACATCATGATCGCTTGTCTTCGTGGTGTAGACTGGCACTCCTTGAGTTCAACGTCTTTGATGTCTGCGTTCGAATCCAATAATCCTGTTATTTTATCTAGAAAGGCCTCGTGGTAATGGAACCTAGAAGAACTCAAAATGATATGAATAAAATAATAGTGTTACCAGTTTGTCTGTTTAAGTGAGTAGGGGGTACCACATTTTTGAAAATCCAATTTTGAAGAGAATCTTGGGAGATCCAAGGGTGCATGCATAACATTCCCTCTCTCTCTCTCTCTCTCTCTCTCTCTCTCTCTCTCTCTCTCTCTCTCTCTCTCTCTCTCCCCTCCTCGAATAGAAACGGCGGTGCCTCTTTCACTTTTGCATGCAGGGCTTTGTGCTCTCTGCATGATGCAAGGTTGCAATCCCACAGGTGTTTATCTTTGTTTGCATGAGGCCTCTTTGTAGGTTGTGTTTGCGCCAAGCAAGGCTGTAGCCCCATTGGGCCTCTCGATCTATGTCTGTGCGAGGCCTCTCTGATGGCTCTGATTGCGCGAGGCATGGCCATAGTTGCACAGGGCGCTTCTCTGAGGAGGGGAGCAGAGAGAGAGAGAGAGTGTGGGGAGATGGTCGCTGATTGGTTGCTCGCCATGGTGCTAGGGGGATAAGGGATTTTATTTAAAAGGCAACCAGTAGGGGGTACCCAATGTGATTTCAATATTTATTTTGGCTTTGGGTATTTATTTTACTTATTTCTCAAATCTTGGGTAGGGCAATTTGGTAAGGTGAGTATATAAACACACCTAGCCTCCATTGTAAGTTATACTAATTCATTGCCAAGGTTGATTGGTTCAGAAGTCTCTCTCTCTTTCTATCTCTCTCTCGTGCTTCTCTGAGGAGGGGAGCAGAGAGAGAGAGAGAGAGAGAGAGAGAGAGAGAGAGAGAGAGAGAGAGAGAGAGAGAGAGAGAGAGAGAGAGAGAGAGAGAGAGAGAGAGAGAGAGGAGATGGTCGCTGATTGGTTGCTCGCCATGGTGCTAGGGTGATAAGGGATTTTATTTAAAAGGCAACCAGTAGGGGGTACCCAATGTGATTTCAATATTTATTTTGGCTTTAGGTATTTATTTTACTTATTTCTCAAATCTTGGGTAGGGCAATTTGGTAAGGTGAGTATATAAACACACCTAGCCTCCATTGTAAGTTATACTAATTCATTGCCAAGGTTGATTGGTTCAGAAGTCTCTCTCTCTTTCTATCTCTCTCTCGTGCTTCTCTCCTTGGTTCAACGTTTTTCCATCGTCAACTTTGACATGGTATCAAAGCCTTGGAGGAGAGCAGAGAAGGTGTTGTTTCCCTCTCCTCTCCCCCCTCTACCCTTGGTGTTCCATTCCCTCTCTCTAGCGGCATTTTAAAACAATGGGCATGTGATGTTTTTGTCTCTACTCCATAGCTGCTTCTCCCATGCCGGAGATAGTGGACGTTACATCCGCTGACTACAGTGTTTTAAAATGCTACACTACAAGAGGTTATGTGCACTTGTGACGCTTTTAGCGACAGAAATACATTGGCTATTTATACTCCCCGGCGTCATTAAGACCGTCACTACGAGAACGTCGCTATAACCGTCGCTATATAGCGATGCATATAGCGACGGTTATAGTGACGATTGCACTCCTTCTGTAGCAACGTTGCAGAACCTTATGAAGAGACGCTTATAGCGACGGTCGAGAGTAAAAAAAATTTGGTGACAGGGCAT